>NC_073379.1:13414844-13722344 GCF_028641065.1 Leucoraja erinaceus | reverse complement strand
GGAGCCAGCTTTGGGAAGGGGAGGACTGAATGCTGATACAGAGACAGGTTGGTGATCGGTGGAAACGTACAACTAAACATAGACAGATTGAGCCTGGTGGAGGGGAGGAGAGGGGGAGGACGTAGAGATGGAGGCCGGTAGGTGATAGGTGGAACCAGATAAGGGAGGGATGAGGGGCATATGGCACCAGGTGGGGCAGGAATTGAGAAAGGTGAACAACAGAGAAGAAATCCGTAGCGCCGAGAGGCATGTGGGTGATGGGCCGGGGGATCCAGGAAGGCAGACCCTTTGAACAGGTTCCACCATTAATTGGGCGGTCACGGTGGCGCAGCGGTAGAGTTGTCGCCTTACAGCGAATGCTGCGCCGGAGAGCAGGGTTCGATCCCGACTAGGGGTTCTGTCTTTACGGAGTTTGTGCGTTCTCCCCGTGACCTGCTTGGGTTTTTCTCCGAGATCTTCGGTTTCCTTCCACACTCCAAAGTCGTACAGGTTTGTAGGTTAATTAGCTTGGTAAATGTAACAATTGTCCCGAGTGGGTGTAGGGTGGATTTAATGTGGGGGGGGGGTCACTGGTCGGCACGGACCCGGTGGACTGAAGGGCCCGTTTCTGCGCTGTATCTCTAAATTAAACTAAACTAAACTGAACTAAACTAATTCAGATCCTAGATGATATTCTAGTTCAGTACCATTTCCAAAAGGCTCAACATATCCCTTGGTTCCCTTGTGCAGAAAGGAACTGCAGATGCTAGTTTACACCGAAGGTAGACACAAAGTGCTGGAGAAACTCAGCGGGTCAGGCAGCATCTCTGGAGGGAAAGGAAAGAGTCTGAAGGAGGTTCCTGACCTGAAACGTCATCCATCCTTTTTCTCCAGAGATTGTCACCCATCCTTTGTCCCTTGGATACTGTTCGATTCACCTCTACCACATTGAAGATATTGGACATAGTCTAAGGAACCAATGTGCTACAATGCTGAGAACTATATTCGATACAATAGATACGATATAGTAGAACTTTATTTATCCCAGGAGGGAAATTGGTTGCCAACTGCTACAAAACACAAGATGCATGAAACATGAAACTAAAGTGATGAGTGGAATGTCCAAATTGGGGATGTGCAAAGATTGGGCGGGGGCGGGGGGGGGGGGGTCGGGGTGGAGAGGGAAGGGAAGTCAGTCTACCCCACGACAGAAGGGGGGGGTAGTTGTACAGTTTGATAGCAACTGTACTCCGCACTCTACCTCCCCCTTCGCTCTATTGGTTGTACTTGAGTTTGAACTGATTGCATCTGTGTATAGTATATCTGAGCAGTTTGGATAGCATGCAAAAACAAATTCTTTTCACTGTGACAATAATAAGCCTGGCCCCTAAAGAAAGCCTGCTTCCGTGCCATGTGACTCCAGGAGTGTACACAACCCTTCCTCATTCAGCAAACCTGTCAACCATGAAACCAGTCTTGTGATTCCTCCATTGCGTTCCAACTATGACTTTTTAGATAAGGAAACTAAAATGACATGCAATGCTCCAGGTGTGGACATACCACGGCCGGTAAATATAGCTCATCATATTTCATTGTGGCATGTTGCCAATGGTGCTGGAGTTGAAAGGCTTTCCAAACCTCTCAGCCCATCCTTAGCTTTTTATTCGTGTATACTCCTCCCTTTGCTGCCCCGCGTGCAGGCAGTTGAGGGAATACAACCCGACCTCCTGCCGTTGTGGCTGTGCTTCAATGGGTTTCTACTGAAAACGCACCTCCCGGAACTCAGTATTACACCTGGCGGCTGGACCTGTGACGCAACTGCACTACCTGCTGCGCCACTGGATTGATTGAAAGATACAGCATGGAAACAGGCCCTTCGGCCCACCAGGTCCATGCTGACCATCGATCGCCCATTCACATCAGTTCGCCGTTGTCCCACGTTTGCATGTACTCCTTACACAAGAGGGGCTATTTACAGAGGCCAATTAACCAGCATGGAAACAGGCCATTTGGCCCACTCAGTCCACACTAACCAGCAATCGGCCATGCAATAGTTCTATCCAACACACCAGGGGCAATTTACAGAAGCCAATTAACAGATTCATTGTCATTGTGCAGTGTACAGTACAGATACAACAAAATGCAGTTAGCATCTGACCCAGAAGAGTGAACATAGAATAATGAGCAATAAATATATATACGTACATACAGTCGTAGTAGTGCCATTTTTCTGGGGGGGGAGGAGTGTCCGGGGGGGGGGTGACTGGCAATCACCGAGGTACGTTGTTGAGCAGTGTAACAGTCGCAGGGAAGAAGCTGTTCCTGGACCTGCTGGTCCGGCAACGGAGAGACCTGTAGCGCCTCCCGGATGGGAGGAGGGTAAACAGCCTGTGGTTGGGGTGAGAGCAGTCCTTGGTGATGCTGAGCGCCCTTCGCAGACAACGCTTGCTCTGGACAGACTCAATGGAGGGGAGTGAGGAACCGGTGATGTGTTGGGCAATTTTCACCACCCTCTGCAGTGCTTTCCGGTCGGAGACAGAGCAGTTGCCATACCATACTGTGATACAGTTGGTAAGGATGCTCTCGATGGTGCAGCGGTAGAAGTTCACCAGAATCTGAGGAGACAGATGGACCTTCTTCAGTCTCCTCAGGAATAAGAGACGCTGGTGAGCCTTCTTGACCAGAGTTGAGGTATTGTGGGTCCATTATTTTTTCGGAGTGGCGGCGCGGCTCTGGCTGCGTGGCTCACCGGCAGCCCAGTTTGTTTGTGTTTTTGGTGTTGTTTATTTTGTTTTGGTTAGTCTAGTTTTTGGTTTTTAGTTTGTGTTTTTGGGGGGGGGGGGGGGGGGGGGGGGGGGGGGGTTGAAACGGGGTTTGCAGTCTCTCCCTGCGGGGGAATACGCCCTTTTTGTCGTATTCCCCTCCTCGGCCTGCGTCTGCGATGAGGCCTAATGGAGCTGACGACTTCGAGGCTCCGGAGGCAGAGCCCGTCAGGACTCGCCCTGAGCTCGCTCCCGTGAGGGTGGTCCGGCTCAGTGCTGGAATAGGTTGGGACGCTCCCGTGAGGGCGGCCAGCCCGAGGGTGGAACGAGGCTCCCGTCGGAGCGGCCGAGCTTGAGGAGGTGCGGCGCTCGCAGCCCGAGGGAGGTTCGGCGCCCATGTCGGGGCTGCCCGGCCCAAGGGAGAAGTGACGCCCAAGTCGGGGCGGCCCGGTCCGGGGGAGAAGCGACGCCCAAGTCGGGGCGGCCCGGTCCAGGGGAGGTTCGGCACCCATGTCGGGGCGGCCCAGCCCGAGGCTGAAGATGGTACGGTACTCACGTGAGGGTGGCTGGGACGGTGTTCTGGCGGTGGTGGCCTGAGTCCGGGGTTCGGCCGCGGGCCAGCGGCTGCATCTGCAGGACTGGTGGGCGGCAGCTTCAACCACCCCGGGCCGCGGTGTTTGAGCCGCGGGACTGATTTATAACATCGCCCGGGGGGGGGGTATCGCCCCAGCGCAGAGGGAGAAGAGGAGGGAAGAGACTGCAGACCTAAGACTTTTGCCTCCATCACAGTGAGGAGATGCTGGGTGGACTCACTGTGGTGGATGTTAATATGTGTTTATTGTTGTTTTATTGTATTATATGTATGACTGCTGCGATTTCGTTCAGACTTTGGTCTAAATGACAATAAAGGCTGTCTAATCTAAGAGAAGTCATCGGACATGTTGACCCCCAGAAACCTGAAGCTGGAAACACGTTCCACCTCCGTCCCGTTAATATGGATGGGGGTGTGGGTGCCGCCCCTAGACCTTCTGAAGTCTACAATGAGCTCCTACAAACCTGCAAACATTGCACCACTTCTCACCATTGGCTTCTCATGGGCAATTAGAGATGAGTAATTGATGAGCTCATTGCTCCCAGCTCCACCCCAGGAGTAAATGAGTAAATGAAAAAGGACTGGACAGTGGACAGAAATGTGCTGGTGTCCACCAATGTTCCAGTAAGTTGTGCATCGGTTTTCTTGCCTGCTAGAGGCACTGGATTACTCTGCCCAGAGTCTCAGCATCATCTCTTGTCTACATAGAAAACATTGCCTCCAAGGCACAACAGTGGTGCAGCAGGTAGAGCTGCTGTCTCACAGTGCCAGGGACCTGGGTTCAGTCCTGACCATGGGTGCTGTCCTTGGGGAGTTTGCACGTTCTCCCTCGGACTGTGTGAGTTTCCTAGGCATGATCCGGTTTCCTCCCACGTACCTGAGATGTGTGGGTTTAAGAGGCTTTTGGATCGGCACATGGAAATGCAGAGAATGGAGGGATATGGATCATGGGCAGGCAGATGAGATTAAATTAACTTGGCATCATGTTCGGCACATACATTGTGGGCCGAAGGGACTGTTCCTGTGCTGTTCTATGTTATATGTTTGTGGGCTAAATGGCCACTGTTAATTGGCACTAGTGTGTAGTGTGAATGTGAAAGTTGGATAACGTAGAACTAGGGAAAATAGGGATGGACGGTCAATTGAAGGGCCCAAAGGTCTGTTTTCTTGCTGTGTCGAATCATGGAGTGTTGGTGAAAGCAATGTGTACCATTGGTGGCATTAGTTCGCAGCACGGTGGCACAGCAGTAGTGTTGCTGCCTAAAGGGCCTGTCCCACGAGCATGCGACTCCATGCAGCAAGCGCGACCTAAAGCCCGCAGCCGCCTCGACGCCGTAAGCACGGAGGTCGAGCGAGTGACATGAAGTTCGAGCGAAGTCCGACGGGCGTACGGCGTCGAGGTGGTTCGGTACGGCATCGAGGAGTCGGGACCAGCTCCGCACAACTCCATACGGCTCCGGCGATCAAAGTGGGACCGGCCCCGCAAGGCCGTACGGCTCAAACGACCACGTTACGTCGCGCTTGCCGCATGGAGTCGCATGCTGGTGGGACCGGCCCTTTAGGTCACGCTTGCCGCATGCAGGCGCATGCTCGTGGGACAGGCCCTTTACTGCTCCAGAGACCCATGTTCGATCCTGACTACGGGTGCTGTCTGTACGGAGTATGTACATTCTCCTCGTGACCTGCGTGGGTTTTCTCCAGGTTCTGCAGTTTCCTCCTACACTCCAAAGATGTACAGGTTAGTAGGTTAATTTGCTTGGTATAATTGTAAATTGTCTCTAGTGTGTGTGGATTAATGTTAACGTTTCCACGCTGATCTCTAAACTAAACTAAACTAAACCTCCTTGCTGTGTGCCGTTGTATTTTTCCGTGCTTGTTACAGTTTCTAAGCCAGTGTTTTTATTGCTTAAGCCATTGGGGGAGCCCTGGATCGTGTGTGTGTGCTGCCAGCTGAATTATCTCTTGCTAGTGAGGCGTGAAGAAATGAAGCTGAATAAATAATTTAAATGTCTCTGGCTTCCTTCCAGAAGCCACCTGCCAACAAAACAGGCACATTGTTGGGACTCATTTCATTAACGAAAATAATTATATTGAATCTGTAGCTGCTGAATAACTGGTCACACCTGAGTATGTCAGATACGGCTTTGAAGTGGTTATGTGATGGATAGGGTGGATGCTTAGCATTGTATGTTCAAACGGAGTAGGATTACCTGAGTTAAAGGGAAGATTTCAAACCCGATCCCCATGTGCAAAGGACTCTTCATCCTGGCTGTCAGTAAAATTGTTCGCAGACGTACACTTGCAACAAGATGCGTTCTTGGATTTGGCATTTAACTTAGTTCTTTCAGTTGAGGGATACAGCGCGGAAACAGGCCCTTCGGCCCACCGACTCTGTGCCGACCAGCGATCCTCGCATAAAACACCACCTTACACACTCTAGAGACAATTTCACATTTACCAAGCCAATTAACCTACAAAATCTGTACGTCTTTGGAGTGTGGGAGGAAACTGAAGGTCTTGGAGAAACCCCACGCAGGTCAAGGGGACAACGTGCAAACTCCACACAGACAGCACCTGCAATCAGGATCGAACCCGGGTCTCTGGCTCTGTCAGGCAGCAACTCTACCGCTGCGCCACCTTGTCGCCCCCTTACTTCATCTCATCTCATCTCCTGAGTTTTTAAATATTTTGATAATTAAGTAATCCTATTCTCTTCAGCGCTGTCAGCCCTCTGCCCTCAGTTAGAGACTATTTCCCAGAAAAACACGCACGCAAATCAATTGTCCCGCTGAGTTTCACCGGCTTTTTGTGTCTATCTTCTGTAGAATAATTTATAGGCTTGACGCTGCTGAATATCAATGCGTTGGCTGCTAAGGCTTGTGATTTATAAGAATGGGGAGGTATATTCAGTATTTAATGAATAGTGGCACCGATACAATTAAATTCTGCTCAACATAAATTGCGATGCTTGCTTATAAGAGGAACCAAAGATTCATGGAAGTACAGGAGCCATGGTTATTAATTCAATGTATTTTTCATTATTATATGTTATCTGTGCGTGGCTGCATTAATGGGCCACTTAAGCTGCAGCAAGTAAGAATTTAATTGTTCTGTTATATTGTATGGTTTATTGTCAAGTGTACAGTGAAAAGCTTTTGTTGCGTGCTATCCAGTCAGCGGAAAGCCAATACATGATTAGAAACGAGCCATTTACAGTGTCTAGATACATGATAAGGGAATAATTTTTTAACATTCTTGACTCTCTTGACTCTCGGCTCATGAAGCTATTCTGTCAGGTCTTGCTCAAGCATTTTGCTAGCAAAGGCCAGCCAATTTTCCCAGTCCACATTTTTCGCCTTTTTCATTCCAGAACCATGATATTTCTTGACCATACATCTGTTTATCAGCCCGATTTTTAAGGAACGGCGGGGAGGAACAAAGGTGAGAACAAAATTAGAGCTGCGGGTTTCTTGGAGATCCTGTTAAATTTAGCAGTAGACACTTTAGTTTCGTTTAGAGATACAACACGGAAACAGGCCCTTCGGCCCACCGAGTCCGCACCAACCAGCGATCCCAGCTCCTTAACACAATCCTACACACACTCGGGACAATTTACATTTATGCCAAGCCAATTAACCCACAAACCTGTACGTCTTTGTAGTGTGGGAGGAAACTGAAGATCTCGGAGAAAACCCACGCAGGTCATGTGGAGAACGGACAAACTCCGCACAGACAAGCACCTGTAGTCAGGATCGAACCCGGGTCTCTGGCGATACAAGCGCTTTAAGGCAGCAACTCTACCGCTGTGCCACCATGTTATGTTTCTTACGGGAAAATCGCACGGGAAAAATAAAAGAGTCAAGCAATTGCTCCTCTTCTCTCCTTATCTGGCACTTGGTGAATCCTTTTCAGCTCTAGCCTGTGTCACTAACTCTTTGCCCAGCTTTGACCAGCTCCCACCTCTATTTCCCAGCTTAATCCCCTGTGTTCCAACAGTTTGAAGAAAGATCACGACCTGAAATGTCACCTGTCCATTTCCTCCACAAATGTTGCCTGACCCGCTGAGTTCCTCCAGCACTTTGTGTTTTATTTAAATAACTAGCGTTGTACCTTTCGCTCCCATTTCCATCCCTCTGCTGGGAATTTACATGGCCAACACTCCGAGGCCAAATTAAATTATACAAAATCAAATAAAGGAATGCAATTACATCAACATTGCTTTTATGTACCACATTATTATTAGAATCAAGGAGTCAAAGAGTGATACAGTGTGGAAACAGGCCCTTCGGCCAAACTATCCCACACCGGCCAACAATGTCCCAGCTACACTAGTCCCGCTTGCCCGCGCTTGGTCCATATCCCTGTCCTATCCATGTACCTGTCTGACTGTTTCTTAAACGATGGGATAGTCCCAGTCTCAACTACCTCCTCTGGCAGCTTGTTCCATACACCCACCACCCTTTGTGTGAAAATGTTACCCCTCGGATTCCGATTAAATCTTTTCCCCTTCATCTTGATCCTATGTCCTCTGGTCCTCGATTTCCCTACTCTGGGCTAGAGACTCTGTGCATTTACCCGATCTATTCCTCTCATGATTTTGTACTGCTCTATAATATATCCCCTCTATCCTCCTGTGCTCCATGGAATAGAGATCCAGCCTACTCAACCACTCATTACAGCTCACACCCTCTAATCCTGGCAACATCCTAGTAAATATTTTCTGAACCCTTTCAAGCTTGATAATTTCTTTCCTATAACATTGTGCCCAGAACTGAACACAATATTCTAAATGCAGTCACACCAACGTCTTATACAACTGCAACATGACCTCCCACCTTCTATTCTCAATACTCTGACTGTTGAAGGCATGGGCGGAAATCCTGGGGTGGGACAAGTCTCTCCCATATTTTGAGAGGTGGGGGACAATCCCCCCCATGTTTTGTAATCCGTATTTAATCAGTGAAAAGAAATCTATTAAAATCTCCGCTTTCCACAAGACAGTGGGGGTGTCACTGTTAAGCACTTGTTACATGTCTCCTTTAACATCATATTAACACGATGTGTCACCAATTGTGTTTTGACCTTCAAGTATTACGAAAGTATTCATGGAGAATTTCTTAAAGCTGTCTGATGCGGGTACATTACCATTTGAACTAATTGGATGTATTGGTGGATGGGCAAGATTTAAACGGATATCGGGTTTAAATGGCTCAGGTCATTAAGGGCTCTGGTCGAACGGGTTTCCTGACTGGCTTGCAGGTAAGTCCATCATTCACGGTCACTCACGTTATTTAGTATATTTTTCCCATCTCTTTGTACCCCCCTCCCCCCTCCAAGATTGTTTCTTCTGTTTGCCTTTATTTGCTTCAGTTTTATTTGTTCAAGTGTAATTTATCACATTGTGATTCATTGTAGCTTTTGAAAGGTTCAAGCGGGTATCAGATGCTATCTAAGGGCTGAATCGGCCTGTCCGCGGGGCCTTTCATCGCCCGGCGCGGTTTCAAATCAATCTGCTGCATCAAAGCGATCAACGATGTTGAAGCCCCTGCTGGCCAATTTTAAGTCGTGCCGGGCGATGAAAGGTCCCATGAATGGGCCGATTCAAGCCGCACGATGCCGGCCGACGAAGCTGCTGTTGCTGGAGTTCAGAGTCGGTCACCAACCAGGTCAGCTCCCAATGTTACTATCCACAGGACCCATGGCCGAAGACTCTGAAGCCTCGCGCGTGTGTGTGCGCGCGCGGCCACCAGGAAATTGTGTGTCCCCCCCCGTGTTTTGATAGTGAGTTCTGCACTTGGTCTAGTATCTATTAAAACTGTGTGTGTGTGTGTGTGTGTGTGTGTGTGTGTGTGTGTGTGTGTGTGTGTGTGTGTGTGTGTGTGTGTGTGTGTGTGTGTGTGTGTGTGTGTGTGTGTGTGTGTGTGTGTGTGTGCGTGTGTGTGTGTGTGTGTGTGTGATTTTGCATTTGAAAAGTATCTCCGCGAAAACCAGACGCTGAAACAGGAAAATGTCTATATATTTCAGTAGAGATTTTCCTTGTGACTTGAGAAATCCACTCCTTTGTACCGTTGGTACATTATTTTCCTGACTTTTTTTATTAGAATTGTTGACCTATCTGACCTTTTTTAAAAATCTGACCGCTGCCCAGCTGCTGACAATACAATAACAGTGAAATTTTTGCATCTTCTGGTAGAAAATTTCCGTATGATTTCAAAAATCCAAATCAATTTGGTCGATTATTTCCAGAGATATTTTCTTGGTTCTTGGTTCTTGGTTTCTAGGTCCTCCAAAATATTCCAAATGGAATTTAAACTAGAGGTGGTGAAGGGAGGGCTTAAGCCATAAAGGGTTATTTGGAAGAAAGAGCTAATTTAAATTTAGTTGCATCTGGTTGGGTAACTATAGTTGGGTGAAGATTATTCCATGCTTTAATTGTGCGGGGGAAGAACAAAGGCTGTATACATCTGTCTTTGTAGCTGGGATCACAAATTGGATCGAATGCCCTTGTCTGCTCCTAATTGGTTTGGGTTTGGTGTATTTACTAAATATTTACTAAAATTTATCACCTTAAATTTATTACATTAAAAAAAAATAATTAAGGTTGCCCTTAATCCACTCCTTTGTAGCTGCGGACCTCACAATGCCTTTGCACCTGGTCCAACACCACCAGGCCCCGCCCCGCCCCTCCAGCCTGGCCCCGCATGCTGACCTCACAATGCCTTTGCACCTGGCCCAACTGCCCCTGAATTCCATAGAGCTGCCGACAGCTTTCGTGCATGAGACGCGGACGCTTCATTTCCAGAACATTCTGAATGCGTGACGCACGGTTGCATTTCTCTCTCTCTCTCTCTCCCCCTCCTCTCTCTCTCTCTCTCCCATTCCTCTCCCCCCCACCCCCTCCCCTCCCCCCCCTCCCCTCCCCCTCTCCCCCCCCCCCTCTCTCGCCCTCCCCCCCCCCCTCTCCCTTCCCTTCCCCTCCCCCTCTCCCCCTCTCTCTTCCCCCTCTCTCCCTCTCCTCCCCGCCTCTCCCCCACCCTCCCCCCCCCCTCTACCCACCCACCCCCACCCCTCTCTCTCCTCCCCCACCCCCCCTCTCCCTCTGTCTCTTGCTCTTCTGTGTCTCTGCCCCTTTCTCTCTGTCTCTCCCCATTCTCTCTCTGCCCTCACTCTCCCCACCCCCCCCCCCCCCCCCCCTCGCCCTCTCTAGACGTGCCTGCGAGTTGGGGGCTATGCGTCGGTGGTTAGTACGGGTATGAGGTAAAAGGAGCAAATTAATAATATTAATATATCAAGGGGGGTTAGTGTGTGTGTGCGCCACATGCCGGGGGGGGGGGGCTTTTGTGCTTTTATAGTGTGTCTATAAACGCACAAAAATATAATTGTTTGCCGCTAAAGAGCCCCCAGCTCTTTAGCTGCTGTTCCCCCGTTTCATAGAAACATAGAAAATAGGTGCAGGAGTAGGCCATTTGGCCCTTCAAGCCATTCAATATGATCATGACTGATCATCCAAAATCTGTACCCCGTTTCTGCTTTTTCCCCATATCCCTTGATTCTTGTCATAGAGGGAGTACAGAGAAGGTTCACCAGACTGATTCCTGGGATGTCAGGACTTTCATATGAAGAAAGACTGGATAGACTCGGTTTGTACTTGCTAGAATTTAGAAGATTGAGGGGGGATCTTATAGAAACTTACAAAATTCTTAAGGGGTTGGACAGGCTAGATGCAGGAAGATTGATCCCGATGTTGGGGACGTCCAGAACAAGGGGTCACAGTTTAAGGATAAGGGGGAAATCTTTTAGGACCGAGATGAGAAAAACATTTTTCACACAGAGAGTGGTGAATCTGGGGAATTCTCTGCCACAGTAGTTGAGGCCAGTTCATTGGCTCTATTTATGAGAAATCAAATGTGGCCCTTGTGGCTAAAGGGATCAGGAGGTATGGAGAGAAGGCAGGTACAGGATACTGAGTTGGATGATCAGCCATGATCATATTGAATGGCGGTGCAGGCTCGAAGGGCCGAATGGCCTACTCCAGCACCTATTTTCTATGTTTCTATGATTCCATTAGCTCTAAGAGCTAAATCTAACTCCGTCTTGAAAACATCAATCTTTCTCCAAATGGAAATTTTAATGCAGTCCAATGTAAACCTATTCAACTTGCTCAGGTCCCAGTGAGTAGGAGATAAGTACTGATGGTGACAGCAAATTCAAACAAAAAACAGTTTTCCCTGCATCAGTTCATGTGCCATTGATCTATTTTGTCTCCTGTTTCCTCAGTCTGTTCATCAGCGTTGGACCTTCCCTTATTTTAACATTTGGCAGTCAGATTGTAGAAATCCTTGAGAACAGATGTCTAATAAATTCGCAAGCTTGTTCCATGAAGTGGAAAAAGACTTGGTGAAATTGAACTAAGCTATCTCTCTTTGTTTTTAGATAACTTTAGAGACACAGTGTGGAAACAGGCCTTTCAGCCCACTGAGTCCGCGCCAACAGCGATTCCCATACTAGGGACAATTTACAATTTCTTACCAAAGCCAATGAAACTACAAATCTGGTGGGAGGAAATCGGAGCACCCGGTGAAAACTCACGCAGGTCACGGGGAGAATGTACAAACTCCAAACAGACAGCACCCGTAGTCAGGATCGAACACGGGTCTCTGGTGCTGTAAGGCAGCAACTCTACCGCTGTGCCACCGTGTCACCCCTTTGATTCCTGTTCTTATTGTCTTATCTTTCTCTGTCTCCCTGCATCCGTATCATTCGTAATCTATAGCACCAACCTTACTGAACCCAGCCTGGAGAAATTAGAATCAGTAAATGCTTTACACGATGCAGTCTAATTTTATTACTCAATGAAGAGTAAAATCAGACATCTGTCTGAACTCACTGCTTCTCACATAGGTTAAAGCATTCTCATTAACTCATTGCAATTTTTCCTCAACACCTTTATTCTCCTGAGCATGTAATCACAGAAAGGTCTCCTCATCATTGCTCTTGCCAAATGCCCAAAATTAGCCATCTGTCCCGACATGATCCAATTTCCTGGCAGATGTGTGGAGGTTAAATTCAATCAGTGACCCTCTGGTTCATAGCAGCTGTTGCTGACACTAGTTGGTAATTTTCCCTAGATTTAATGCAATTTAAATATATTTTTTAAATGCACAAGGAAGTTCTGAATGAAGGCTTTGATTCCATTTGGAACAGAATGAAGACGAGACCCAGTGTCAATATTCCAAGGTGAGAACTGGGAAGGGCTGCCAGCACGGTGTAACCTACTGCATTGGCAACAACCCAATGATACAGCAGAAGTGAACAACAGGCCAGGTGGCAGCTGTCATCCTGCAGAGACACAATCCTTTTCCAGGATGCGCTGTGTCACTTTGCTTCAGTTTTCCTGAGGAGACCAGGGCATAGTTGGGATCTGATATGGTTTGGAGATAGAACATGAAAAGAGGTGTGGCACGGTGGCGCAGCAGTAAAGTTGCTGCCTTACAGCAACAGAGACCCAGGTTTGATCCTGACTACAGTTGCTGTCTGTGTGGAGTTTGTATGCTCTCCCTGGTTTCTCTGAGTTCTCCACTTTCCTCCCATGCTCCAAAGACGTGCGGGTTTGCAGGTTAATTGTCTTTAGTAAATTGTCCCGTGTGTGTAGGATAGAACTATGGTGTGTACCGGTGATCGTTGGTCAGCATGGTCAAAATGGGCCAAAGGGCCTGTTTCCATGCTGTATCTCTTTAAAATAAAACCCCATAAAAACATGGAACATGGAACAGTACATCACAGGAACGGATCCTTCGGTCCACAATGTTTGTGCAGAGCATGCTGCCTAGTTAACCTGATCTCATCTGTATGTACTTGATCCATATCCCTCGATTCCTTGCACTTCCTTGTGCCTATCTAAAAGTTGTTTAAGCACCACTATCGTATCTGCCACCACCAGAGCAAGAGACCAGGGATCAATCCTGACTACGGGTGCTGTCTGTACGGAGTTTGTACGTTCTCTCCGTGAACTTGTGGGTTTTCTCCGAGATCTTCGGTTTCCTCCCACACTCCAAAGACGTACAGGGTTTGTAGGTTAATTGGTTTGGTATAAATGTAAATTGTCCCGAGGATGTGTAGGATAACATTAGTGTGTTGGGATCGCTGGTCGGCGTGGACTAGAGTGGCCGAAGGTTCTGTTTCCACGCAGCGTTGCAGTGGTAGAGGAGCTGCCTTACGCTCCTGACTACGGGTGCTGTCTGTACGGAGTTTGTGTCCTCTCCCCGTGACCTGCGTGGGCTTTCTCCGGGTGTTACATTCCCACACTCCAAACACATGCAGGGTTGTAGGTTAATTGGCTTCTGTAAATTGTCCCTAGTGTGTAGGATATAACTAGTGCTGGTCGGTGTGGACTCGTTGGGCCAAAAGGCCTGTTTCTACTCTGTGTCTCTAAACTAAACTAAACTAAAATTACAGAGTGAAGCCTCACGTTAGTAACAGTTAAATTATCCGAGGACTCGGTGTCTTCACGCTAAATGGAAGAGTAGCTGAAATGTAAGCTCAACACTGGAGCACATTCAGTGTCTCATCGTGAGGAAGTGCATGGAAGCTCATTTGCACATGGAAATTGCAATATAAACTGCAGATGCGCCACCCTGTTTGTGAGCTGAATTTTGATGAGATGGGCAATGTCCATGAGGAGCAGCTATGATGATGATGCTTCAGCCGAGCTCCGTGCTAAGCTGATCTTAATTTGACTGTATAGAATGACAAACACAGCAGGACCTTCAGTAATGAGAGGTGGACAGCAAAGGCCCGAGGCAAGTTGGCTGCGGTTGACCAAGCTATAGTACCACTGACTCATCAATACAAATGCTCGTGGGAACCTTTCGTTAAGTGCCTTCTTTTCAACCCTTCGCTCTGTCCCACTTCACTCCTGTGATATGCTATGAGATTGTCACCTGGGAAGTCTAACTGAGATGAATGGGGAAACCAAAGACTTTAGGGATGAATGGACAATGAATATTTATTTCAATCTTATTGGCTGTAATTTTTGAACCGTTTAGTTTGAAGATAAAGTGTGAAAACAGGCTCCTTCGGCCCGTCGAGTCCGCGCCGACCAGCGATCCCCGTACACTAACACTATCCTACACACCAGGGACAATTTTACCAAGCCAATTAGTCTACAAACATGTACATCTTTGGAGTGTGGGAGGAAACCAGAGATCCCGGTGAAAACCCACGCAAGTCATGGGGAGAATGTACAAACTCTGTACAGACAGCACCCATAGTCAGGATCGAACCCGGGTCTCTGGCGCTGTCAGGCAGCAACTCTACCGCTGCTCCGCTGTGTCGCCCATCAAGGATGTTCCTTGTACTAAGTTTCAAAGGCCATTTCTATCTCAATTAGAACATAGAATAATATAGCATGGAAACAGGTCTTTTAGCCCACAATGTTGCTAGGATTCGAGGGCCTGATCTATAGAGAGAGGTTGAGCAGGCTTGGACACTATTCCTTGGAGTGCACGAGGATAAGTGGTGATCTTATAGAGGTCTTTAAGATCATCATAGGAAGTGATAAGGTAAATGCAGAGTCATTTACCCAGAGTAGGGGAATCGAGAACCAAGGAACTTATGTTTATTATCTAAATGGTGGCCGATTGGGAAAGGGGGAGATGCAGCGAGACCTGGGTGTCATGGTACACCAGTCATTGAAGGTAGACATGCAGGTGCAGCAGGCAGTAAAGAAAGCGAATGGTATGTTAGCTTTCATTGCAAAAGGATTTGAGTATAGGAGCAGGGAGGTTCTACTGCAGTTGTACAGGGTCTTGGTGAGACCACACCTGGAGTATTGCGTACAGTTTTGGTCTCCAAATCTGAGGAAGGACATTATTGCCATAGAGGGAGTGCAGAGACGGTTCACCAGACTGATTCCTGGGATGTCAGGACTGTCTTATGAGGAAAGACTGGATAGACTTGGTTTACACTCTCTAGAATTTAGAAGATTGAGAGGGGATCTTATAGAACCTTACAAACTTCTTAAGGGGTTAGACAGGCTAGATGCAGGAAGATTGTTCCCGATGTTAGGGAAGTCCAGGACTAGGGGTCACAGCTTAAGGATAAAGGGGAAATCCTTTACAACCGAGATGAGAAGAACTTTTTTTCACGCAGAGAGTGGTGAATCTCTGGAACTCTCTGCCACAGAGGGTAGTTGAGGCCAGTTCATTGGCTATATTTAAGAGGGAGTTAGATGTGGCCCTTGTGGCTAAGGGGATCAGGGGGTATGGAGAGAAAGCAGGTACGGGATACTGAGTTGGATGATCAGCCATGATCATATTGAATGACGGTGCAGGCTCGAAGGGCCGAATGGCCTACTCCTGCACCTAATTTCTATGTTTCTATGTTTCTATGTTTAAGGTGTGGGAGGAAAGATTTGATAGGAACCTGAGGGACAACCTTTTCACACAATGGATGGTGGTGGTATGAAAAAAGCTGTTGGTGGAGGTAGTTGAGGCAGGTTCCATTTAAAAACATTTGGACAGGTACATGGATTGGATAGGCTTAGAGGTATATGGGCCAAGCACAGGCAGGTGGGGCTAGTGTAGATGGGGCATGTTGGTTGGGGTACGGAGATTGGGCTGAAGGGCCTGTTTCCACGCTGTGTGAATCTTTCGGGTTGCAAATGGTTATTTTCCATCCTCCGCATCTCGATCTGCATTTATTACGAAATGTTAAGATTTCTTGAAGAAAAAAAGATACATTAACGGACCCAGAGTGCTGGAGTAACTCAGCGGGCCAGGCAGCATCACTAGAGAACATGGATAGGTGATGTTTCGGGTTGAGACCCTTCTTCAGGGCTGAGTATAAATTCACTGCACTCTTTCGTCCACTACTGAATCATATGAGATGATGTTAACTCCTATGGAACACGGCACAAAATTGGTTATAAAGGTCATAATGAAATATTCTCACTAGGGGAAATGGAATTACATGTTCAGTAGACGTGACATGATTAATGGTGATGTACAGGCAAACGATTTAACATGTGTGGCTGTGCACGGGTTCAGTAACTCCTTCCTCAATGTTATGGAAGGATGGTTTCTTCAAGACATTTCAATCACCCTGTCTCAAAGAGGCGAATTTAAATAGTTGCATCGGTATTGTACACATACGCAGGGCTCCCTGTTTGCAGCAGCTTCCTGGTGTGAATTTCCCATCTCAATGCTGGGAGGCAAATTGCCTGATATTTCAGCTTATGTTTTGTCATTTTTCAGCAGCCCATCCAGTGGTGGGGTGTATGTTGACTCTGGAGCTGTCATGATGCTAATGTCTCTTATGCTGTCGCTGTCATTTCCCACCGGCTGATGGTGTTACTACTGAATAATCAAGCGGCTGAGAGCGAGCAAAATAGCAACATCTTCATTTTTGCGTTATGTCCTGTTCCTGCTGAAAGTGCGGTCGCCACTGATTAGCTGATCGTTGCTTAAAGTACCATAAATAACTGTGTAACACTGAGGACATATTCACATATTAAAACTAACGCAGTAAAGGCATGGAATTAAAACTGGGAGTGAACGTGGCCGGATCAGCTATTTCAAAGTGGTAAACCAATCCAGCATTAACCGACAGCTTTAATTGCTCTTATAAAATATTAATAAACCTTCTCCATCTGCTGTGATCCTCGTTGTGAAGGTTCTTCTCTCTCGATGCTGTGAGGAAGGGAGTTTCAGAATTTTGCATTGTCAAGGGTGGCCACGGTGGCGTAGCGGTAGAGTTGCTGTTTTACACCACTTGCAGCGCCAGAGATCTGGGTTCGATCCCGATACGGGTGCTGTCTGTACGGTGTTTGTACTTTCTCCCCATGACCGCGTGGGTTATCTCCGGGTGCTTCAGTTTCTTTCTAATTGGCTTGGTATTAGTGTAAATTGGCCCCAGTGTGTGTAGGATAGTGTTAATGTGCGGGCATCGCTGGTCGGTGCGGACTCGGTGGGCCGAAGGGCCTGTTTCATCGTTGAATCTCTAAACCTAAATAAACTAAACAATGAACAATGCTAGGGTTCACAAAAGTACTGGAGAAACTCAGCGGGTGCAGCAGCATCTATGGAGCGAAGGAGATAGGCAACGTTTCGGGCCGAAACCCTTCTTCAGACAATGAACAATGCTATGTTGCCAAATCAGGTCAGTGGGTTACAAGGCAGTCATAAAATCGTAGAGTGATACAGTGTGGAAACAGGCCCTTCAGCACATCATGCAAGCGCTGACTAACATGCCTCATCTACACTCGTCCCATCTGCCTGCCTTTGGCCCATATCGTTCTAAACCTGTCCCATCCATGTACCTATCTAACTGCTTCTTAAACGTTGTGATTGTACCTGCCTCAACTACCTTCATTGTTCCATACACCCACTTTTCTCCCTCACCTTAAACCTATATCCTCGGTTCTCAATTCCCGTACTCTGCGCAAGAGACTCTACATTTACCCAATGTATTCCTCTCAGGATTTTGTACATCTCTACAAGTTCACCCCTCTTCCTTCTGCGCTCCAGGGAATAAAGTCTTAGCTTGCTCAACCTCTCCCTACAGCTCAGGCCCTTGAGCCCTGACAACATCCTCATTAACCTTCCCTGCAACCTTTCCAGCTTGACAACATCTTTCCTATAACATGGTGACCAAAATTGAACACAATACTCTAAATGTGGCCTCGCCAATGTCTTGTATAACTGCAACATGATTTCCATACACAATACACTGACTGGTGAAAACCAATGTGCCAAAAGCCTTTTTGACCATCCTATCTACCTGCGACTCCACCTTCACCTGCACTCCTAGAACTCTCTGCTCTACAACACTCCCCAGAGCACTACCATTCACTGTGTAAATCCTGCCCATGTTAGACTTTCCAAAACGCAACACCTCACATTTCTCCGTATTTTGGGGGTGAATGGGGTTTAAAACAAATAGGATGCTTTATCCTGGATGTTTCACAAGTTCTAGGATCAGACTTAGGCTATTTGCCCATCAAGTCTACTCCACCATTCAATCATGGCTGATCTATCTCTCACTGTCAACCCCATTCTCCTGCCCTCTCCCCATAATGCCTGACACCCTTACGAATCAAGAATCTGTCAATCTCCACTTTAAAATTATCCATTGACTTGGCCTCCACAGCCTTCTGTGGCAATGAATTCCACAGATGAAAAAAAAGGGTCTCGACCCAAAAAGTCCATCTCTCCAGAGATGCTGCCTGTCTCGCTGAGTTACTCCAGCATTTTGTGTCTATCTTCGATTTAAACCAGCATCTGCAGCTCTTTAGGTAGACACAAAATGCTGGAGTAACTCAGCGGATGAGGCAACATCTCTGGAGAAAAGGAATGGGTGACGTTTCAGGTCGAGTCCCTTCTTCAGACCATTCACACCAGTCTGAAGAAAGGTCTCAACCCGAAACGTCACCCATTCCTTCTCTCCAGAGATGCTGCCTCACCCGCTGAGTTACTCCAGCATTTTGTGTCTACCTTCGATTTAAACCAGCATCTGCAGTTCTTTCTTACACTTCTGCAGTTTTTTCCTACATGCAAATGAGAACACTACAGTTGAACCCAAGTATTTAAGTTGAACCTACGCAGAATAGCTCTGCAACTCGTGTGTAGGAAGGAACTGCAGATGCTGGTTTAAACTGAAGATAGACACAAAAAGCTGGAGTTGCAGCTGGTCAGGCAGCGTCTCCGGAGAGAAGGAATAGTTGATGTTTCGGATCGAGACCCTTCTTCAGACTGTTAAGTTCGGAGCTCACTCCGTAACTCTATGACTGAATAACTCATTGAAAATCTTTGGCTGTGCTAGAAATATTGATGAAAGTAGAATAGATTGTTATTCGGTGGCTCAGTGGTAGAGTTGCTGCCTTACAGCGCAAGAGACCGGGGTTCAATCCTGACTACGGGTGCTGTTCGTACGGTCTAGGTTCATTATTGCCAAGTGTACCGAGGTACTTTGAAAAATTTGTACGGAGTTTGTGCGTTCACCCCGTGACCTGCGTGTGTTTTTTCCACATGCTCCGATTTCCTCCCACACTCCAGAGACTTACAGGTTTGTAGGACTTTGGTAAAATTATAAATTGTCCCTTGTGGGTAGGGTAGTGTTAGTGTACGGAGTGACCTCTGCTTCTTCCACCTTCCAAATTTCCTTCCACCTTCGAAAGACATGCATGTATGTATGAAGATTGGCTTCTGTAAATTGTCTCTAGTGTGTGGGGTAGAACTAGTGTACGGGAGATTGTAGATCATGGGCAGACTCAGAATGCTGCAGGGCCTGTTTCCACACTGTATCTCTAAACTAAACTAAACGTATTATAGAACGTGACATTGAGTTTGAAAATGATATAGTTCAATGCAAAGCCCAGGTTGTAAATCTAAACAAGGCAAAGTATAAAGTCATAAGGGAACTGTGGGCTGTGGGTGAATGCGGGAATGCGTTGTAAGTTATGGTGACAGGAGACACGCAATAATTCACATTTAAAGAAATAACACATACGTTGAAATAAAAATCCTTTAAGGCATAAAAACCCAACGTAAATAATGTTTTAATGTTTCATCCATGGCCTGCGAGAGAAATTAAAGATGGTATTAAATCTAAGGAAGAGGCTTATCATATTGCAGCAGGGTCGATGGTTGGGAGTGTTTTAAAACTCGGCAAAAAGGATAAAAAAATGGATAAATCAAGGCAAAAACTCATGAGAGGAATATATCGGGTAAATGCAGAGTCTCCTGCCCAGAGTAGAAGAATTGAGTACCAGGGGACATATGTTTAAATTGAAGGGAAAAGATTTAATAGGAATCTGAGGGGTAATTTTTTCCACACAAAAGCAGCTGATTAGGGGTAGTCAACATGGTTTTGTAAATGGGAGATTGTGTCTTATTAATCTGATTGAGTTTTTTGAATACAGAGAAGTGCAAGATTGAACTTTGGGATGTCACACGAGAGCAAGGCCTTCACAGTAAACAGCAGGCCCCTGGGGAGTGTTGTCAAGCAGAGGGATCTAGGAGTACCAGTACATAGTTCCCTGAAAGTGGCATCACAAATAGATAGGGTGGTCAAGAATGCTTTCGGTATCATAGAATCATAGAAAATAGGTGCAGGAGGAGGCCATTCGGCCCTTTGAGCCAACACCGCCATTCATTGTGATCATGGCTGATCGTCCCCAATCAATAACCCGTGCCTGCCTTCTCCCCATATCCCTTGATTCCACTAGCCCCTAAAGCTCTATCTAACTCTCTCTTAAATCCATCCAGTGTCTTGGCCTCCATTGCCCTCTGTGGCAGGGAATTCCACAAATTAATATTGGGTTTCAGCTTGGGTGCTGAGTACAGAGTAAGGATGTCACATTACAGTTGCGCAAAGCATTGGTGAGAGCGCGTTTGGAGTCTTGTGCTCAGTTTTGGTCACCCTGCTGTCGGAAGGATGTTGTTAAGCTGGAAAGAGCGCAGTGAAGATTTATGAGGATGTTGTCAGGTTTTGAGGGCCTGAGCTGTAGGGAGAGGTTGAGCAGGCTAGGACTTTATTCCTTGGAGCACAGGGGACTGACGGGTGATCTTATTGAAGTATTCAATCATGAGGGGAATAGACAGGGTGAATGCACAGTGTCTTACTCAGAGCAAGGGAACCAAGAATCATAGGACATAGGCTTAAGGTGAGAGAGGGCAAACATTTATTAGAGGGTGGTGGGTATATAGAATGAGCTGCCAATGAAGGCAGCTGAGGCAGGTACTATAGCAACATTCAAAAGAAATTTGGGCACATACACAGATAGGAAAGGAATGTGGGCAGACTCCGTTCAAAAAATTAGATTGAATCTGCTTTCATTCTTGTAATCACAATGATGGTGTTCTGATGCAACCCAGACAAATAGTCCACTATATTCAGCACCTTGCCTCAAAAACTTACATAGAGAGGTGTTCCAGAGCATGCCCTGTGCCAACGCAACAATTATCTAACAAAGAGTCATAGAGTGATACAGTATGGAAATAGGCCCATCGGCCAAACTTGCCCACACCGGCCAACATGTCCCAGCTACACTAGTCCCACTTGGTCCACATCCCTCCAAACTTGTCATATCCATGTACCTGTCCAAATATTGCTTAAACGTTGCAATAGTACCTGCCCCAACTACCGCCTATGGCAGCTTGTTCCATACTCCCACCACCCTTTGTGTGAAAAAGTTACCCCTCAGATTCCTATTAAATCATTTCCCCTTCAACTTAAACCTATGTCCTCTGGTCCTCGATTCCCCCCACTCTGGGCACCTATTCCTCTCAATATTTTATATTTCCTCTCATGAATTTATACATGTTAAAAAGGTTTGTCAGGAATAAAGAAAGAAATGAGTAAACAGTTAAAATCCAGGCGAGAGTGGGGTTCTGAAACATGGTAATTGAATTTTGGTATACTGAGAGGAGAAGAGTTTTTGCATAATATTTGGTAAAGATCTATGCAGAGCTTTGTGAAATATTCTGCTGGCATTGTCAGTTGTCATGGAGGTTTTAAAATGATGCTGTTTCATCTCAAACTTGCATTGGGACCAAATCCAGGTGGAAGAGAAATAATTTTTCTGTCTGACGTTTCAGATATTTTATTTCTTGGCTCAGCTGAAGGCAGATCAAGATAACAACCTTATTATTCATGGAGCTTGAATATTTTCTTTTTTAATTTTGCTTCAATTTGGAGATTTTCTTTGTTTTGGGAGCGAAAAATTAGATTTCTTCAGTTAGTAATGAGCCTTCGTAATGTGTTAGTAAATATACAAAATCATGAGAGGAATAGATCGGGTAAATGCACAGAGCCTTTTGCCCAAAGTAGGGGAATCGAGGACCAGAGAACATAAGTTTAACGTGAGGGGGGAAAAATGTAACAGGAACCTGAGAGGTAACTTTTTTTACACAAAGTGTGGTGGGTGTATGGAAACATAGAAACATAGACAATAGGTGCAGGAGTAGACCATTCGGCCCATCGAGCCTGCACCACCATTCAATATGATCATGGCTGATCATCCAACTCAGTATCCTGTACCTGCCTTCTCTCCATACCCCCTGATCCCTTTAGCCACAAGGGCCACATCTAACTACCTCTTAAATATAGCCAATGAACTGGCCTCAACTACCTTCTGTTTTCCACAGGATTCCACAGATTCACCACTCTCTGTGTGAAAAATGTTTTTCTCATCTCAGTCCTAAAAGACTTCCCCCTTATCCTTAAGCTGTGAATCCTTGTTCTGGACTTCCCCAACATCGGGAACAATCTTCCAACCCCTTAAGAATTTTGTAAGTTTCTATAAGATCCCCCCTCAATCTTCTAAATTCTAGCGAGTACAAGCCGAGTTTATCCAGTCTTTCTTCATATGAAAGTCCTGCCATCCCAGGAATCAGTCTGGTGAACCTTCTCTGTACTCCCTCTATGGCAAGAATGTCTTTCCTCAGATTAGGAGACCAAAACTGTACACAATACTCCAGGTGTGGTGTTACCAAGTCCCTGTACAACTGCAGTAGAACCTCCCTGCTCCTATACTCAAATCCTTTTGCTATGAATGCTAACATACCATTCGCTTTCTTCACTGCCTGCTGCAACTGCATGCCTACTTTCAATGACTGGTGTACCATGACACCCAGGTCTCGTTGCATCTCCCCTTTTCCTAATCGGCCACCACGTATGGAATGAGCTGCAGAGGAGGAAGTTGAGGCAGGGACTATTGCAACATTTAAGAAACAATTAGACAGGTATATGGATAGGATAGGTTAGAGGGATATGGGCCAAAACAGGCAGATAGGGCATATTGGTCAAAGTGGGCAAGTTGGGTCCAAAGGGCTGTTTCTGTGCTGTATGACTATTAAACCCTTTGAGCCAAAAGTCACCATGCATCACCTTCCAATCTGTACGAAGTGTTGCTATAAAAGATTCAATCCAGTCATATTAATTTATTAAAATTGACAACTGCCTGCTTGATTGCTACCATGGATCAGTGCATACTGCAAACAATTGGGTAGCCCAGTGATCCATGACAATTAGAGACACATGGAGCAATCTTAAAGCAAAATAAATTATACTTATTTAATGGAGTTGTGAAAAAAAAAATGTTATTTTTCCAAGCCTGCCTTTATGGGCACAACTTTGGCTTTTTATAAAGGCAGGAACAGGAAATTTAGCAGCACACATCTGGAAAGTGCATTTTTCCGCAACTGGCTCAGGCAATCCTCATGTAGAATTTCAAATCACTTCCTGACATTTCCAGTAAATAAAATCCCAAGCCTTAGACAGCACATTCCCCAATTACACCAGCCATCTTTCCATATAAATCCACTGAATATTGCTAAACATTGCAACTGCCTCAAATAAACTAGGTGGTATTTTCAGATTTCATTTTTCCAGACATTGCAGACAGAACATTATTTCTCCCCAGGGCGAAAATGTCAAAGACCAGAGTCATAGAGTGATACAGTGTGGAAACAGACCCTTTGGCCCAACTTGCCTAGGGCACAGCTTTACGGTGAGAGGGTCAGAGCTTAACGGAGTTGTGTTCATAAGGTCAAAAGTGATAGGAGCAGAATTAGGCCATTCGGCCCATCACGTCCATTCAATCACGGCTGATCTAATTCTCCCCCCAACCCCATTCTCCTGCCTTTTACCCATACATAACCCTTGACCTGTACTGATTAAGAATCGATCTATCTCTGCCTTAAAAATATACATTGACTTAGCCTCCAAATCCTTCTGTGGCAATGAAATCCACAGATTCACCACCCTCTGACTATAGAATTACCTCCTCATCTTCCTAAAGGAAATTCCTTTAATTCTGTGACTATGACCTATAGTCCTAGACTCTCCCACTAGTGGAAACATCCTCTCCACATCCACTCTATCCAAGCCTTTCACTATTCTGTGTGGGGCAAGTTCTATAGACAGAGAGTGGTGGGTGATTGGAACGTGTTGCCAGGAGTGGTTAAGGAACTAGATATGATTGTGGAATTTAAGAGGCTGTTTTATAGGCACGTGGATATGCAGGGAACGGAGGGGTATAATTCACGTGCAGGGAGGAGGGGAAGAGTTTAACTTGGCATTGTGTTTGGCGCAAATACCATGGGCCAAAGGGCCTGTTCCTGTGCTGCACGGT
This sequence comes from Leucoraja erinaceus, assembly GCF_028641065.1. Taxonomy (NCBI): domain Eukaryota; kingdom Metazoa; phylum Chordata; class Chondrichthyes; order Rajiformes; family Rajidae; genus Leucoraja; species Leucoraja erinaceus. Next base: position 13,697,878 of record NC_073379.1, on the reverse strand, counting down.
TCTATGTTCTATGAATTACCCCCCCCCCCCGAAGACATTTTTAGCAACGCATTCAGATATATAGCCCTCCATTCAGCCTTTCGTTATTACTGTCTAATATTCTGACTCTCTTTAACTAACAAAGAGCAAATTTAACTGGAAGATAAATCTGTGTACTTTCTAGATATTGCGTAAGAATGGTTAAATTTTATAAATGTTTGTGGTTGGTGCCTCAAATATTGAAATGCACATTGGGTAAGAGTGGGTCTGCTTTACATGGTATCCCATTCGATCATGATATTCCATTCATTCATTTTAATGGTCTGGAATTCAGGCGAAATGTATCTGCAGTTTCCCAAGTGCAATCATCGTAGACAAATTTCCATTTCTGCAAAATACATTGTAGAATTTACTTAATGAAATCATGAAATGTAGATTGATATTTGGCCCAACAAAGCTCCCTTCTATCCAAGTTAGACACAAAATGCCGGAGTAACTCAATGGTCATGCAGCATCTCTGGAGAGAAGGAATAGGTGATTTTTCGGGTTGAGATCCTTCTACAGACCCTTCTATCTAATCCTCTCCTGTAGATAAAGCATAGGTGCAGGAGTAGGCCATTCGGCCCTTCGAGCCTGCATCGCCATTCAATATGATCATGGCTGATCATCCAACTCAGTATCCTGTACCTGCCTTCTCTCCATACCCCCTGATCTCTTTAGCCACAAGGGCCACATCTAACTCCCTCTTAAATATAGCCAATGAACTGTGTGGCCTCAACTACCTTCTGTGGCAGAGAGTTCCAGAGATTCACCACTTTCTGTGTGAAACATGTTGTTCTCATCTCGGTCCTAAAGGATTTCCCCCTTATCCTTAAACTGTGACCCCTTGTCCTGGACTTCCCCAACATCGGGAACAATCTTCCTGCATCTAGCCTGTCCAACCCCTCAAGAATTTTGTACGTTTCTATAAGATCCCCCCTCAATTTTCTAAATTCTAGCGAGTACAAGCCGAGTCTATGCAGTCCTTCTTCATATGAAAATCCTGACATCCCAGGAATCTGTCTGGTGAACCTTCTCTGTACTCCCTCATTTCTCTCTGTGATTGAATCCCCAGAATAGTTGAAGGGTCCCGAACCGAAATGTCACACATCCATGTTCTCCAGAGACGCTCGGTATCTCTGACATAATTAGGTTGCTCTAAGGATTCAGTTCCTACTCTCTTTACTTATCTTCCTATGGTGGCACATTGAAACAAATCATCTTAACTGGAGCAAAGGAATCATAGAATGATCATGCAATATATGAAAGCAATTGAATCCATGCCAGGACTTCGTAGAAAAATCTTTGCAGAACATTTCTCTTTACCCGTTGTCTGCAGGTTATTTCCCCTTAAGTGCCTATCCAATTCTATTTGGAAAGTTCTGATTGATCATGTTCTCCACAGCTTTACAGGCAATGCAGGAGCCATTTATGCTTAAGTTTGTATATTATAGCCATATCTAGATATAACCATATAACCATATAACAATGACAGCACGGAAACAGGCCATCTCGACCCTTCTAGTCCATGCCGAACAATTTTATTTATTTATTTAATTTCTAGTTTTATCTTTTTTGGTATGCTTGTGAGTGGGATTTGATACGTAGTAGGGTGTGTCTATGTCTGAGGAGGCTGGCGTAGCCGCTGAGATTGAGATTCAGTTTAGCATCGAGGGATGGTGGAGACAACAGTTTTTTACCACTCTCACACTAAAAGACACACAACGACACAAGACTTGACATGACATGGATGAAACAGTTAGAAAGAACGAAAAGTTGTATGAATTATTTCTTTGTTTTGTGCTACTTCAATAAAATACCAATTAATCAAGAAACAATGACTGGAAGATTTGTTCTTACTATCGGCTGGTGCGTAAAGCTGTATCTCTTCGACAACCCCGAGTAGTAATGTCAATTAAAAATTGGACATTGGAAAGTTAAAGGGCCTGCCCCCCCAGCATGCGACTACATGCGGATAGCGCAACCTAACGTTGTCGCTTGAGCCGTATGGCCCCACAGTGCCGGTCCCACTTCGATTGGCGGAGCCGTATGGTGTTGTGCGGAGCTGGTCCCGACATCGCGCGGGGCTCCGAAAAACTGACACTGTCCAAAAATTCCGCGCGACAACGGCCTGTCGGCCCGCAGCCGCATTAAGGCCGTACGCAGTGCCTTGATGGACGTATGCAGCGCCTCGACGGGCGTACACAGCGTTTTGAAGGCGTACGCCTAGCGCATGGCGTTGCGCAATGACATCACCGCCCAGCGTGCCGTTGTGTGATGATGTAACCGCCCGACGCCGTGCGACGTCCAAATTCAGTCGGCCCGCCTCCTGCCCAGCTGATTGGTGAGTATGATGTCGGGAACCAGCCCCGCACAACTCCAGACGCCTCCGCGGTTGGAAGTGGGACCGGCCCCGCAAGGCGGTACGCCTTAAGCGACCACGTTTGGTCGCGCTAGACGCATGCAACCGCATGCTGGTGGGACAGGCCATTAAGGTATTGCCATTGCAGGCAATATTCCAGGTGATAACATAATTTTCCCTCTATCTCTGTATCTTTTGCTCGTCTCTTTATGTCCGTGTCTTGTGGTCCTCAAACTATCTGCTAACACGAAGAACTTCACTCCGTTCATTCGATTTAACCCTTAAATGTTCTAATACCTATACCTATCAGATAACTTCAACCTTCTTCAAAGAGAATGATCCTGGTCTCTCCAGTCTAATTTTGTAGCTGAGATTAATTATTCCTAGAACCATGGGAATAAGCATGATCAAACATCATTATAGGTACGAGGTGAGGTGACTCTAGCCTAAGCTGCCATTGTGCTACATCACAGCTACTCTGCCACATTACCCACATCACTTTTCCCACTTCCTTTCAAACACTAGTTTCAAAGGTTCACAGGGATATATATATAGGCCAAACGGGCAAATGGGACTGGCTTAGATGGTGCATCTTGGTCACCCTGGACGAGTTGGGCCGAAGGGCCTTCAGGCCTTCCATGCTGCATATCTCTATAACTACTCTCGAAAAAGATAGAGACACCAGGTCTCCAAACAAGTGCAGGAAGGAGCAGTAGATGCTGGTTTACACCGACGGTACACACAATAAGCTGGAGTAACTCAGCGGGTCAGGCAACATCTCTGGAGAAAGGGAATAGGTGACGTTTCAGGTCGAGACCCTTCTTCAGACTGAGAGTCAGGGGATAGGGAATAGTTGACGCTTCTAGGTGACAATGAATTCCACAGACTCGCCACCCTCTGACTAAAGAAATTCCTCCTCATCTGCTTTCTAAAGGCACGGCCTTTTATTCTGAGGCAGTGGCCTCTGGTCCTAGACCTTCACCTTCATCCATGTGCCACAATAATCTGCGGTTAGATCACGGCAAAATGTTCTAAACGTAAGTTTTGATTAAGAGCCCTGTGGAGAACATGATGTGAGCCACATCTCAGCAGAACCAGCCTCTGCCTGTTTGTGCAGTCAGTGTGTTGCCATGGCTAATCTTTTGCTCATCAATCAACAAAGCATTGAAGTAAATCAAAAACAATGTTTCATTAAGATAATTACTAGGTTGGTTACCTTCTTTTGCTTTTGATTTTGGACAGAGCTTCTCTCAATTAAGGAGAGGACGTTATGGCCATGCCGTGAATTCACTTTGTCTCGTCTGCCTATTGAAAACATATATTACAATGAAACGTCATGAACAGCGCACCTAATGATTTGCACCAGAACCACAGGCTCCGCCCCAAGAGACCTGCTTTAAGAACTTCTGCAAAATCTCAGAAGTTACTTTTTCCGGCGTCAGCTCCAACAATATTTCAATCCACGGATTTTCATCAACAAAATTCTAAGTAGTGTACCAGATGGTGAATAAACATTCGGAGGCTTTTCCAGCGTAGTTTGTTTATACAATCTGAAGCAATGGGATTTTTAAATATTAGATAGAAATCAAATTTAAAACTGTTGTTGCACTATTTAAAGACAAACCTAAATCTCAAGTGTAAATATCAGGTGTCGACGGTTATAGGGAGAAGGCAGGAGAATGGGGTTCAGAGGGAGAGGTAGATCAACCATGATTGAATGGTGGAGTTGACTTGATGGGCCGAATGGCCCCCATTCTGCTCTTATCACTTATGAACTTATATCATTGCATTTTGCACCTCGGCATAACTAATTACAAGTCCAGATACAAATCCAGGTTTGCAGGAAGGAACTGTAGATGTTGGTTTAAAACCGAAGATAGGTACAAAGTGCTAGAGTAACACAGCGGGTCTGGGAACATCATTGGAGAGAAGGTATAGGTGACATTTCGGGTCTGAAGAAGGGTTCTGGCCCCAAACGTCACCCATTCCATTTCTCCAGAGATGTTGCACGACCCACTGAGTTATTGCACTTAGTGTCTACAAATCCAGGTGTGTTTTGGGGCCTAAGCCAAAAACACAGGCCAGAGAGATGAATTAAGGGCATCAAATTTAATAAGTTAGGGCACGTAATTCCTACCACTTTAATTATCCTCTCAAATGACGCAACAATCTATTAGCATTGTAACGTTGTGAGAGTGCCTCACAGCAGCAGAGACCAGTATTTGATCCTGACCACAAGTGCTGTCTGTTTGGAGTTTTCATGTTCTCACTGTGACCATGTGGATTTCCTCCCACAACACAATGACGTGTGGGCTTATAGGCCACTGTAAATTGCACTTAGTGTGCAAGAAGTGGATGAGACAATGGGATAACACGGGCAGCACGGTGGTGCAGCGGTAGAGTTGCTGCTTTACAGCACCAGACATTCAGTGCTGACTACGGGTGCTGTCTATATGGAGTTTGAATGTTTCCCCCGTAGCCTGCACGGGTTTGCTCCGGGTGCTCTGGTTTCATCCCGCACTCCAAAGACGTACAGGTTTGTAGGCTAATTGTCCCCTAGTTATATATTGTCCCCTAGTGTGTAGCGTAGTGTTAGTAGTGTGCGGGGATCGCTGGTCGGCACGAACTGGGTGGGCCAAAGGTCTGTTTTTGCGCTGGTTCTCTAAACTAAACTAAACTAAACTAAACTGAACTAAACTGGTGTGAGCGAATAGTCGACATGGATTTGGTGGGCAGAAGGACTGTTTCTATGCTGTATCTCTAAACTAAACTTCAGGAAAATTGGATCTTTCATTTTCTGTTTAGATTGTAGTTAGATTTGTTAAAGATGCCTAATTTATTGTAAGTCCTTTGAGACATCCTAACCCCATGATCAGTGTAAATTCCTTCATTCCCTTCTCACCAAAGGCACGAGTGTTAACAACTGAGCCAAGGTAACGTACAGATCAGAGGCAACGGATTCAAACTCAGTCAGACTTCCTCAGAATTATTTATGCAAAGTAAAATTTTAACTGCCTTTCAATTTAGTGTAATTAGAGGTATTTAGGTATTGTATTCAAAATGTCAACAGACTTTTCATTTAAGCCTTCTAATAAAATTACCGGCATTCACAACAACAGCCCTGTCATTACACATTACACTTCAAAGTGAGCTGTGCAGAACAATGTGGCTAGTGATGAAAACCTAGTCAGGCAACCTTGCATCTTTTGAAGAGAATGCTAAAGGACAATTGCGTTTAAAATGTAGGTTTGACCCCCAACCCGCACCCTTGTCATGTCTTCACCATCCCCCCCTGACCTCCCCCTTTCCGCTACGGAACGGTTTGTCCTCAACAGAGGCCTGACCTTCCTTCGTTCCCCTCCGCCCCCACCTCAACGAGCTTTTCCTCTGTCGCCACCGCCTCCGTGCCTTTTTCTATGGGAAGGAGTTCTCACCACCCAGTGATGACCCTTCTCCTGTCTCCACCAGCCCTCCCCCTCTTAAACGTATATTTAAGGAAGAAGGGTCTCGACCCGAAGTGTGACCCATTCTTTCTCTCCAGAGAAGCTGCCTGCCCTGCTGAGTAACTCCAGCGTTTTGTGTCTATCTTAATTTTAGATGTTCGCTCTGGAGGGTGACAGATACTATTCAAGATGAGAAACAGTAATCAATTATGTTAAAAGGTTTGTGTCACAATTTACTATTTGACAAATTAGCATTTGCTTATTTGTTATCGCTATTAAGTTATGTTTAGATATATGTCGCTAGACTTTAGAGAATCTGCTACCTTCTATTCCCAAGATGTGCAGTCGTTAAAGTTCAGTTTAGAGATGCAGCGTGGAAATAGGCCCTTCGACCCACTGAGTCCGCGCCGACCAGCGATCACATGTACACGAGCACTATCCTACACACTAAGGACAATTTATTATTTACCGAAGCCAATTAATCAATTAACAAAGAGTAGGAGTAAACGGGTCCTTTTCAGAATGGGAGGCAGTGACTAGTGGGGTACCGCAAGGCTCAGTGCTGGGACCACAGCTATTTACAATATATATTAATGATTTGGACGAGGGAATTGAATACAACATCTCCAAGTTTGCGGATGACACGAAGTTGGGGGGCAGTGTTAGCTGTGAGGAGGATGCTAGGAGGCTGCAAGGTGACTTGGATAGGCTGGGTGAGTGGGCAAATGCATGGCAGATGCAGTTTAATGTGGATAAATGTGAGGTTATCCACTTTGGTGTCAAAAACAGGAAAGTAGACTATTATCTGAATGGTGGCCGATTAGGAAAAGGGGAGATGCAGCGAGACCTGGGTGTCATGGTACACCAGTCATTGAAAGTAGGCATGCAGGTGCAGCAGGCAGTGAAGAAAGCGAATGGTATGTTAGCATTCGTAGCAAAATGATTTGAGTATAGGAGCAGGGAGGTTTTACTGCAGTTGTACAGAGTATTGGTGAGACCACACTTGGAGTATTGTGTACAGTTTTGGTATCCAAATCTGAGGAAAGACATTTTTGCCTTAGAGGGAGTACAGAGAAGGTTCACCAGACTGATTCCTGGGATGTCAGGACTTTCACATGAAGAAAGACTGTATAGACTTGGCTTGTACTGGCTAGAATTTAGAAGATTGAGGGGGGGTCTTATAGAAACTTACATATTTCTTAGGGGGTTGGACAGGCTAGATGCAGAAAGATTGTTCCCGATGTTGGGGAAGTCCAGGACAAGGGGGTCACAGTTTAAGGATAAAGGGGGAATCCTTTAGGACCGAGATGAGAAAAACATTTTTCACACAGAGAGTGGTGAGTCTCTGGATCTCTCTGCCACAGAAGGTAGTTGAGGCCAGTTCATTGGCTATATTTAAGAGGGAGTTAGATGTGGCCCTTGTGGCTAAAGGGATCAGGAGGTATGGAGAGAAGGCAGGTACAGGATACTGAGTTGGATGATCAGCCATGATCATATTGAATAGCGGTGCAGGCTCGAAGGGCCGAATGGCCTACTCCTGCACCTATTTTCTATGTTTCTATGTTATCCTGCAAACCTGTACATGTTTGGAGTGTGGGAGGAAACCAGAGCACCCAAAGAAATCCCACTTGGTCATGGGGAGAACGTACAAACTCTATACAGACAGCACCGATAGTCAGGATCTGACCTGGGTCTCTGGCGCTGTGAGGCAGCAACTCTACCGCTGCACCGCCGGGCTACAAAATACATATTTTGAATAATAGAATTTAAATGAACAGCACATCGATTTGATACACAGCTGCTTGCTAGATTGTTCTGAAAAATGATTCTTTGCATCCGATCATAAAACTTCAAACAGAATTTTTGAAGTTAGATCACGATCAATCTTTAATTGAATGACTATTCCCGGAAGGGAGCATAAGCATGAGGGTTGCCAGAGGGTTGTGTTTAGGCAGAGGGATGCTGAGAGAGATCAGCTGGATACACTCCCCAGCAGCCAGGAGGAGGAAAGGTTTTTGAAACAGGTCCCAGGAGGCAGTCATGCTGTAGATTTAGTGGACTAAAATGGCAGGATAATAAAATGGTGATGACAGAGTGTGAGTGTGCACATAGGTTTAACTGAGACACTCCCATTGCAGGATGCTCAGAGAGCCGCAGCTTGTTAGCTTTGTAATGAGAAGCTGATGATCAGGATATAGGTGACGCATTGTGGTCGGGCAGCACGGTGGCACAGCGGTAGAGTTGCTGCCTTACAGCACCAGAGACCCGGGTTCGATCCCGACTACAGGTGCTGTCTGTCTAGACGTAGTTTGTACGTTCTCCACATGACCTGCGCGCGTTTTCTCCGAGATCTTCGGTTTCCTCCCACACTTCAAAGACGTACAGGATTGTAGGTTAATTGGCTTGGTATAAATGTATAAATGTAAAATGGTCCTGAGTGTGTGCAGGGTAGCGTTGATGTGTGGGGGATTTGCTGGTCGGTGCCGTCTCAGTGGGCCGAAGGGCCTGTTTCCGCATTGCATCTCTAAACTAAAGTGAACTGAATAGATAGGTGTCCTGGTGCAACTGGATCCTGATTGCCAGACCTTAGTCGGTATGAACTGGCCTTCCACCTCAATGATCACCATCAGCACAGGAGCATCACAAGGCCTCAAGGCAAATCCCCTGCTCTGCTCTCTCCACACCCATGACTGTGTAGCCAGACACAACTCCAACTCCATCATCAGCAACCAGTATCGTCAGCAAATTTGGTCCCCACATCTGAGGAAGGATGTGCTGGCTCTGGAGAGGGTCCAGATGAGGTTTGCAAGAACTATCCCAGAAATGAGTGGGTTAACTTATGATGAGTGTTTGTCGGCACTGGGCCTGTACTCACTGGAGTTTAGCAGAATGAGGGGGGACCTCATTGAAATGGACAGAATAGTGAAAGGTTTTGATAGAGTGGATGTGGAGAGCATGTTTCCACAAGTGGGAGAGTCTAGGTCATAGCCTCAGAATTAAAGGACGTTCCTTTAGGAAGGAGACGAGGAGGAATTTATTTCACCAGAGGTTGGTGAATCTGTGGAATTCTTTGCCACAGAAGCTGTGGAGGCCAAGCCAAGTGGACTTTTAAAGGCAGAGATAAATAGATTTTACTTCGGAGTCACGTGAGTGATTACGTGAAGACCCCGTCCAGGCGCACATGCGTCATATCGTCAGACGCATAGCGACTGCGACCGCGGTAGGTGCAGAGCCCTCCAAGCGGTGAGTGAAAGAAAACCTGAAGGTAAGTACTTTAACTTTCACTTTCAGGCTGTTTTGCTTCCGTGGAGACTGCGTGCTGAGAATCAGGCAAGTCTTAGTATGGAGAAAAGTGAGAGGAGTAAGGGAAAGCGCACCGGAGTAAGTACTCAAGAGGACAAAATGTCCGAGAGTAGCGGGCGCCCGTCGGAAAAGTCGGCGGTAGAAAACCAGCAACTTCTAAAACGGGAGAAAAAAGCCCCGTTGAAACACCCACAGAGGGTAAGGTCAATAAGAAAACAAACAGGCCAGTGGACTCGGACGAGTCGGAACCAGTGGAGTATTGCGTACAGTTTTGGTCTCCAAATCTGAGGAAGGACATTATTGCCATAGAGGGAGTGCAGAGAAGGTTCACCAGACTGATTCCTAGGATGTCAGGACAGTCTTATGAAGAAAGACTGGATAGACTTGGTTTATACTCTCTAGAATTTAGGAGATTGAGAGGGGATCTTATAGAAACTTACAAAATTCTTAAGGGGTTGGACAGGCTAGATGCAGGAAGATTGTTCCCAATGTTGGGGAAGTCCAGGACAAGGGGTCACAGCTTAAGGATAAGGGAGAAATCCTTTAAAACCGAGATGAGAAGAACTTTTTTCACACAGAGAGTGGTGAATCTCTGGAACTCTCTGCCACAGAGGGTCGTCGAGGCCAGTTAATTGGCTATATTTAAGAGGGAGTTAGATGTGGCCCTTGTGGCTAAGGGGATCAGAGGGTATGGAGAGAAGGCAGGTACGGGATACTGAGTTGGATGATCAGCCATGATCATATTGAATGGCGGTGCAGGCTCGAAGGGCCGAATTGCCTACTCCTGCACCTATTGTCTATGTTTCTATGTTTCTATGTTTCTATGTTTCTAACCAGAGGTTATGTCAGACTGAGTTTCACGATTGGAATTCCTCATTGGGAAAAAATGATATATAAGGGCAAATTCCAGAAGGAGTATAAAAAAACGCGGGCCTACAGGAGAGCCAGTGGATGGAACACCCAGGAGAGGTCCTGGGAAACGTTGGCCTATAAGTGAGCCAGCGACCAGAATGCCTAATGATGATGAATATGTATGTTGGCCTAGCACAGAGCCAGCAACAGAAATGTCTGAAAGACAATACAGACGTTGGTCTACAGGAGAGCCAGCGTATGAAGCAGCATCCAAAAGAAGGCTGCCAGAATATGGCTCTATGGAAGAGCCTGAGATACCCAAAAAAGTGTTGACTAAGCGTAGGCCTATCGGAGAGCCAGCGCATGAAATACCCAAAGAAAAAATGCCAGGTGAACCCCATTATGAGGAGGAATATCCTGAAGATTCTGACAAAGAATCATATGAAGACCAGAGCCCAATACAACGCAAAGTACCAGGTCTGTAGTCCCACACACAAGGGACAACCTCTACCAGAGGATATAGCAGAAAGTATAAATTACCTGCTTTCCCATCACTTGGAAGAACCAACGATGGATGAGATTGTGAACAAATACAAAATCCCGCAGAAGTGCGCTCTGCTAAGCAGTCCCAGCTCTAAACAGTGAAATATGGAGTTATATGGGCACCGCAGTACGCACACAAGGAATGAGGTTACAGCGGGTACTAAGATTAGTGGGGTCAAGCATCACTGCATTTGCCAGAGACCTGGAAGAAGGAAATGTGACAACATCACAACAGGATGTTATGGGGATGATGTGTAATGCACACTTTGAAATAAAATGTATTCGTAAAACTACGATAAGACCTAACATACATCCTAAGTTTGCAGGGGTCTGCAAACCATCGAATAAACAATTGCCAAACTTACTCTTTGGAGAAGATCTTGCCAAAAAAGCTGAAAGTCTTAAACGATGGGTATGATGAAACCACCGATGTTTGGCAGAACAGTTCGAAGGCAATTTCCATAGCGAAGGGTGGCTGGAGCTGGTGAAGGAACAAGTCGCTCGTACCCGTATACGCGCTATTGGCGCACGACCCTAGGACGTGGAGGACGTGGTAGTCCCACAAGGGGCAAGGTACAAAAAGTGACACCAGTAAACCCTGAGGTAGGTGGTTCTGGTTCTGATAGAAACATATCAGATGTTTCATATTCACAAATTGGGGGAAGGTTACAATTCTTCCTAAAAAGAATGGCGTAAAATAACATCTGACGCTTATATATTATGCAGTATAAAGGGGTTTAGAATTGAATTCTACCAACATGATAATTCCCCTACTCAACATATCAAGACTAATACATTCTTTCTCTAAAGAAGAGAATAGAATCATTCAAGTAGAACTTGACATTTTGAGTAAAAAAGGGGTGATTAAAAAAACAGTACATCAAAACCACCAATTTATATCTAGTATTTTCTAGACCAAAAACGGATGGTGGCTGTAGAATCATTTTAGATTTAACAAGTCTCAACCCTTTTGTACACTATAAACATTTCAAAATGGAGACATTTACTAATGCTTCGCATCTAATTTCAACAGATTGCTATATGGCAAGCATAAATCTCCAAGATGCATATTTTTTCTGTGGCTGTGCATGTTAACGATCATAAATATTTGAAATTTATCTGGATGAATCCATTGTTGCAATTCAAAGCATTGCCTAATGGGTTAATCTCAGCCCTAGATTGTTTACAAAATGCTAAAACCAATTTTAGCATTATTAAGAGCCCAGGGCCATTTAATAATGGCTTATTTAGATAACATTTTACTGTGGGAGACACTGAAGCCACAACAACCGTATCAGTTTTAGAAATCAAACTAACATTTCAAAATCTGGGCTTTCTTATCCATCCAGATAAATCTAGACTGTCACCTAATAAAACAATTGATTACTTGGGGTTCACTATTAATTCAGAGCACATGATAGTGACCTTACCCAAGGACAAGCTGCAGCTAATTGAAGGTTGTAACAAACTAATTTCAGATCAACAACCATCAATCAGGAAAGTGGCAGGCCTACTTGGCAAACTAATTGCTTCTTTTCCAGCTGTTCAGTTTGGTCCACTGCATTACCAACAACTGCAGCAAGCAAAAGTCCAAGCATTGAAAAGACATTCCAGTCATTTGATAGACCCATGCAACTACCAAAAACAACAATTGACGATATACTATGGTGGATTATGAATGTCCATTATTTTTACAGAAAAAATTCTGGTCGAATCACCAGCTATCATTCTACAAACCGATGCAAGCACACTAGGTTGGGGAGCTGCTGATACCATCTTGAGCTGTGGAGGTAGATGGAATGCTGAGGAAGAACCTTTGCTTGAGGCACATGGCATTAACTATCTTGAATTATTGAGTACATTTCATGGGCTTAAAGACCTTTGCGCTAAGATGCAAAATTTGCATGTGCAGGTTCAGATTGGCAACACTACGGCAGTAGCATATGTCAATCATATGGGTGGAATCAAGTCAGAAGCATGAGACAGATTGACAAACACGATCTGGCACTGGTGCATTACAAGAGACATTTGGCTTTCTGCAATTTACCTCCCAGGTAAATTCAATATAATTACAAACACTAGGTCACGAAAATTAATGACAATGTTAAATCGTGACATTTTCCATAACATTGTTCAAAAATTTGGAAAACCAGAAATTGACTTGTTTGCATCCAGATTGAGCCATCAGTTACCTCAATATGTTTCATGGGAACCAGAACCAGGTGCAACAGCGATAGATGCATTCTCGTTAAATTGGGGTGGAATGTTTTATATGCATTTCCTCTTTTTTGTCTTATCAGTAGGTCTACAAAAGATCAAACAAGATAAAGCTTCAGGATTACTGGTTGTCCCAGATTGACCCACACAACCATGGTATCCACTTGTGTTAAAAATGGTTACAGAACCTTTAATGCATATCTCAAGACAAGAAAACCTTCTCGTGCACCCTGTAACTGCATTCTTTACATGATCGTATTGATTTGTTGATTTGCAGATTCTAAAGGCCATATGTCGGAAGAAGACTATCACTTTCTTTAATGGAACTTCGCTCCATAGATGCTGCTGCACCCGCTGAGTTTCTCCAGCATTTTTGTGTACCTTAAATGAGAACTTACCAGTTTGAAGTTTGATCTTTATTTTATGAGGAGTTACGTTGAGGGACTACATGCCCTCCGCTCCCACCCTAATAAAGATCAAAGGTAAGTTAAGTTGGAATCAAGTAGCTTACTATTTTTCTGCGGTATCTATCATCTGTGATTTCACACCGCTGCTTTGAAGATTGACGCATGTGCACCTGGACGGGCCTTCTTCACGTAGTTCATCAAGTATCTCCTCATAAAATAAAGATCAAACTTCAAACTCGTAAGTTCTCGTTTAATCTGACTATTCTTGATTAGTAGGGTTGTCAGGGGATATGGGGAGAAGGCAGGAGAATGTGGTTAGGAGGAAGAGATAGATCAGCCATGATTGAGTGGCGGAGTAGACTTGATGGGCTGAATGCCCTAATTCTGCACCTATCACCTTTTGACCTTTAAATTCACCCTGTCATTGGATGAATAATTTGAAATGATGAGTCAGAGTGCACAAGGAAGCTCAATAATCTGGTGCAAGAACAACAGTCTAGTTCTCAATGTCAGCAAGACCAAAGAGATGATTGTTGACTTCTGGATGAGAAAAACTGAGGATACGTGAACCTGTCTTCATCGATAGGATAGCAGTTTATTCCAGAGGTTGATATTTTAGTTAAGAGACGCAGCATGGAAACAGATTCTTCGACCCACTGAGTCCACACCAATCTTTATCACCCATTCGCTACTTACCCCACTACACACTAGGGGAAATACCGAGTCCGATTAACCTACAAACCCACATGTTTTTGCAATATGGGAAGAGACTGGAGGAAAACCTCGTGGTCACAGTGAACATGCAAACTCCACACAGACAGCACCCAAGGTCAGGATCATGCCCAGGTCTCTGGCACTGTGAGGCAGCAGCTCTGCCATTGCACCACTCTGCTGCCAAATATTGATAACCAAGGGGTTCGTTCCTTTGTGTGTCAGACAACGTTCTGCCATTGCTTTGCCACTGCCAGTGTCACATCTTTGCCATGCCTCTCCGCTGCAATCAGTAGATGCGCCATTGTCTTTACCTCTCCACAGTTACACTTGTCAGAGTCCGAGAAGCCTCACTTCTTCAGGTTGAGTCCGCAACGTCCCACTCCAGTGCGGAGGCGGTTTAGGGTTTTCCAGGTCGTATAAGGCAGGTGGTGTCCTGGTGCCAATTGTGTTGGGTTTTGGTGCCTGGTACGGTTGGCTGTAGTTCCATGAAGCTATTCCGACTCTTCAGGTGTTTCTTGGCATGTTGGTGATTGCGCAAGGGGTGAAGTGGGTCTGTGTCCACATTGACGCATTCTACTGCAGCTGCCCGATCATGTGATAGGAGTAGAATTAGGCCATTCAGCCCATCAAGTCTACTCTGCCATTCAATTATGGCTGATCTATCTCTCCTTCCTAACACCATTCTACTGCCATCTTCCCATAACCCCAGATACCCGTATTAATCAAGAATCTATCTATCTCTGCCTTAAAAAGATCCATTGACTTGGCCTCCACAGCCTCCTGAAAGGCAGCAGCTCTACCATTGCACCACTGTGCCTCCAATTATGGATAACCAAGAGGTGACAATTCCACAGATTCACCACCCTCTGATGAAATAGATTCCTCTCATCTCCTTCCAAAGGAACAACCTTTAATTCTGAGGCTATGACCTCTAGTCCTAGACTCTTCCACTAGTGAAAACATCCTCTACACATCCACTCCATCCAAGCCTTTCACTATTTGGTACATTCCAATAAGGTCCCCTCTCATTTTCTAAACTGCAGTGAATACAGGCCCAGTGCCGTCAAACGCTCATCATAAGTTAACCCACTCAGTCATGGGATCATTCTTGTATCCTCTAGAACATCTCCAGAACCAGCATATCCTTCCTGAGATATGGTGCTCAAAACTGCTCACAATACTTCAAATGCAGCCTCACCAGAGCCTTATAGAGCCTCAACATTACATCCCTGTATTTATTTTTATTCTAGCCCTCTTGAAATAAATGCTAGCATTGCGTTTGCCTTCTCTACTACTGATGCCATGAATAGTTCTCATCAAGCATCTCAGATCATTATCCTTGCGATTCATTTGGCAATGACTTTATTTGTATAAAATTGAGTGCTGTCTGGACTCAGAGGCCACGATGAAATGAACAATTGGAAGTGACAGATAAAAGAAAGGCTGGTATCCTTCAAAGGGCTTCTATCAGATCTCAGTGTCTACTGTGTCAATTAAAATGCAAAGTCTGGAATGTTTAATAAAGGAGACTTGTAAATGCAATTTCAGTAAATAAAGTACGTGAGCATAATCTACAATGAAAATTTTTGCCATATATACGTGTGACGTGTAAATTATTTTCTATGCTCTGGTTTGAGAGCATAGTTCGTCTGAAGAAGGGTCTCAACCCGAAACGTACCACCTATTCCTTCTCTCCAGGGATGCTGCCTGGCCCGCTAAGTTACTCCAGCATTCTGGGTCTATCTTCTCTTTTTAATTTGCTATATTGGTTCGGGAAGTCCTCGGTTTTTTGTGCTTGCAAGAAAGTCAGAGAATTTAATAATTGGTGACATTGAAAAGGCCAGTGAAGAAACGATCGCATTCCTAAAATCATCTTTCTCCTAATGAACGTCTTTGAAGAGAAATTAAAAAAAAGAAAATCCAAATCATCCTTTCCAGTTAGCCTGGATGGCTGAAATGAAACGTGGCATCTGACCAGCTAAACGCAGGATAAAAGCTTGCCTTCTGAAGCCACCGTTATTTCCCAACGTCAATAAAGGACATTCCACTGCATTCCATGCCTGTAAACAGCCTCATACTCTCAATGCCCTTTCCCAGTGTTGAAGCTGCTCAGATGTTATTGTCGCCACATTAAGGCATGCTGCGTGATTCTAAACAACTCTCTGATTCAGCTTGATAATGCTCAGTGTTAGAAATCGGCTGACGCAGGATATGCATGGTCATTTAGCTCACGGTTCTTCCACTGCTGGCCTTGTGATCTCTCCCACTGTATGGTATTAGCAGTCCAAATTATCAACAAGGGGATTTCCAATTCTCCGCCGTCTCTGACCTAGTATTGGGTTACGGGAATTTTATACACTGTACATCAGCTACCAGGTTGAAATTGTATCGGGTCATTTAATAAAGGGGCTCTCCAAAGAGCAGTGAGGAGGATATAACAGTCATCAGATTCAATCCCCAACATGGGCTCACTTCAATAATCTTCACTACAATTTAGAATGAGAAACAAAAAAGTTTTTAAATAAACACTGCAGGGTTTCTGCTGTTTATTATCCTGTGAGCTCTATTGCAAATGTCCAATTCTATGCCTTAGGAGTAAATTCAAACCAAAAAGGCTAGAAGTTTGATACAAAATGCTGGAGTAACTCCGCGGGACAGGAAACATCTCTAGAGAGAAAGAATGGGTGATGTTTCGGATCGACCTCCTTCTTCAGATCTCAACCCAAAACGTCACCCACTCCTTCTCTCCAAGGATTCTGCCTGTCCCACTGAGTGACTCCAGCATTTTGCGTCTATCTTCAGTGTAAACAGCATCTGTAGTTCCTCACTACACAGGACTGGAAATTCATTTGCACAAGGAAATGCACGCTGATGCTGTTGTGTTTGGGGAATCTACACGGGTCTTGTGTGTGGTCATTTGTGTTTTGAGGCTTCATGCAAGTCATCGAGTGAGACAGAGTGGAAACAGCCCCTTCACCCCAACTTGCCCACACCGACCAACATGTCCCATCTACACTGGTCTCACCTGCCTGCATTTTGCTCCATATCCTTCCCAACCTACCTGTCCAAATGTTTCTTAAACATTGCGATAGTTCCTGCCTCATCTACCTTCTCCGGCAGTTTGTTCCAGAATCAGAATCAGAATCAGAATGCTTTATTGTCATTGCATGTGTCACATACAACGAGATTACTGTGTCTCTCCATTTAAAAGAACTTCAAACATTCACATACTCATACTTTTTACACTCCCTCCCTCCCTCCCCAAACCCACCCATGGATTCACATTTACATAAATTAACACCCCCCCTCCTTCCCCATAACCCGCTCCCGAGACAGAGTTCAGTTCCAAGATTGCTGATGGGTAAAAGCTGTTCTTGAGTCTGGCAGTGCGTGACTTTAGCGACCTGTACCTTTTTCCTGAGGGCAGCAGTGTGAAAAGGTGGTGACAAGGATGTGTAATGTCTTTCACGATATTACAGGTCCTGCTGCGGCATCTGGAGTGGTAAATGTCCTCCAGAGGGGGCAGGGGGAGTCCAATGATACCCTGGGCAGTTTTTATCACCCTCTGAAGAGCTGCTCTATCAGCTGCTGAACAGTTTCCAAACCAGGCAGTTATGCAGCAGTTATGCAGTAAGTCAGTATGCTTTCTACCGAACAGCGGTAGAAAGACTCCAGCGGTAGAAAGACTCCAGCAGTTTAGCAGACAGATGTTCACAGACCATTTAAGATCCTCACTGATGTTGGTGTTGATCCCCATATTCCATATACACACACCACTCATTGTGTGAAAACGTTGTCCCTAGGTTCCTATTAAGTCTTTCCCTCTGCACCTTGAACCTGGTTCTTGATTCCCTTACTCTGGGCAAGAGACTCGGTGCATCTACCCGATCTATTCCTCTCATGATTTTATACACCTCTAAGATCACCCCTCACAGTCCTGCGCTCCAAGGAATAGAGTCCCAGCCTGCAAGTCAGGCCTTCAGAGTTGGAACATCTTCCCACTCTCATCAGGCAAGAGGTACAGAAGTGTGAACACACACACACTTCCGGATTGAGAGACAGTTTCTTCCCAGCTGTCATCAGGATTTACTTTTGAGACTTGTTGGGCCGAAGAGCGGAAACACCCTCGTACCATCTTTAATCGGACTCAACTGGACTTTACCTTGCACTGAACGTTAATCCCATTATCCTGCATCAGTACACATTGGACGGCTTTATTGTAATCATATATAGTATTTCGGCTGACTGGATACCACTGAGCAAAAATGCTTTTCACTAGTGATACCTCGGTACATGTGACACAAAACTAAGCTGAACTCAACCTGTGAAATTACCATTAGTAGCACTCAAGGCATGAGGTGTATTGCCTGGTCTTTCACACATTGGAAATGGTGGATGGCTCACAATGGGAATTATTCTACTACTAAACAATCTGAGAGGTGGTGGTGCATGGAACATGCCACGTCTGATGGGAGATAGCACATGGTTTGGGTGGAACTAATCACTACCCTTAGTTGGTGCCTGTGAGGGCAACAAGTGAATCAGGTCAGATAAAATAACCAACTCAGGAGCCCAAAGAGAATGTTTGACCTCATGCTGCACCGTATCATTTTAAGATCATAAGGTCATGTAATAGGAACAGAATTAGGCCATTCGGCCCATCAAGTCTATTTCACCATTCAATCATGGCTGATCAATCTCTCCCTCCTAACACCATTCACCTGCCTTCTCCCCATAACCACATTAAGATCTTATCATTCCCCATTACAACATAGCACCAACTCAATATTGTCTGCCAGTATATCATAACCCTTTGGAAGAACTTGCAAGAAGTATCAATTATGATGAATGTAGCAATTTTTTCCAATGGCAGTTTACAAGTAAACAATTAGTATACTTGGAGTGTGATGATGCATGGAGACTGTGGGTCGAAGGGCCTGTTCCTGTACTGTACTTTTCTATGTTCTATATTGTATATTCTAGTTTAATGGGGCAAAAGATCCGAATTCTGACACTACCAAGCTGTCAGGACAATAATCTTTCTCTCAATGTTAGCTAGCTGGTTATTGACATCTGGAAGCTGGGTGGAGTGTATGTCTCAATCAGCATCAATGGTGCTGAAGTGGAAATGGTTGAGAACTACATTCTTCGGCATTAATATTTATATTACCAATGATCTGTTGTGAGCCAGCCACATAGATGCGACAGCCAAGAAGGCACACAATGCCTCTACTTACTTAGGAAAGTGAGAAAAGTCAGCATGTCTCCGATGACCACAACTAGAGAGCAGTCCTGAACTGCTATCTATCAACCTCATTGGTGACCCTCGGACCATCTTTGATCGGACTTTATTGGCTTTACTTTGAACTAAACGTTATTAGAAACATAGAAACATAGAAAATAGGTGCAGGAGGAGGCCATTCTGCCCTTCGAACCAGCACTGCCATTCATTGGGATGATGGCTGATCGTCCCCTATCAATAACCCGTGCCCGCCTTCTAGGCTGTGGGCCGAGGTGCTTTACTCCAGTGTTTCGTGACCCAAGTCACAGAACTACATGTAAATTTCACATATTGTGTAAAAATATTATATAAATCACCCCTGAAACTCGTCATGAATAAGACTTGCACATTTTTTATTAAATTAGAGAAAAAACGGAAATATTTTGGGTATTTTTAGTCCAATCAAAGCAAGTTTAACATTGAGTTGTATGCCAGTTGGCCAATCACGCGCTTTGCTTCAGGCAAGCACACAACATGGCTGAGAGGACTTCACTGATGCCTGTTTTACTGGAGATTCCGATGAAGGTTCTTTGTCGTGGAAATTTGCAGCAGGGTAATTGAATTTTTGTGAGAAAAGCATTAAGAAGTCTGAAGAATGTGCAGCTAACTGGATAGAAGTGGAAGAAAATCTTGAAAGCAAAGTCCCTTCTGAGGTGCTGCAACACAAAGTTGTGAAACTTTGTGAATCAACTCAAACTGAAAGGTAAGATCTAAAGTCTGAATTTATGAAAATTAATCTGTATGGACTTTAATTAATTTAATTGCACCCTTTATAATGTGAAAAAGTGAGATTTGAGGCTGTACATTCACTCAGTCACTCATTCATTCACTCATCATCCATTCATTCATTCATACATTCATTCAATCACTCACACATTCAATCATAGCTTCACTCATTCAATCATTCATTCATCATTCACTCATTTACTCACTCATTCACTCAATCATTCACTCATACATTCACTCATCATTCACTCATGCATTCACTCATTCACTCATCCAATCATTCATCATTCATTCATCATTCATTCATTTTCATCCAATCATTCATTCATTCATCCATTCATTCATTCATACATACATTCATACATTCATACATTCAATCATTCATTCATTCAATCATTCATTCATCATACATTCACTCATTCATTAATTCACTTATTCATGAAGTTGAGGGCCTAAACTATATGTATCAATAACAAGGTAAATTAAACATTTTCACTAATGCCAGCTTGTTGTAGAGTAATAAGTCTTAACCATCTAATCTCGGAACTGCCTGCGATAACTTACCGGGAAAAAGCGCTCCGATCGCGGGGCCTACGTACTTAACATAGTGAAGCCGCGGTCTCAATTAAAAAGAGGTTGATTCGCGAATGCGGAGCCGCGGATCTTCTCCGCTTCTTAAAAAGTGGGGTTACGTTTGGGGGGGGGGGGGGGGGGGGGGCCCTGGGGATTTATGCTGTACATAGTGCCGTCTGTAGCGGCCGCTTCCAGGTCCCGACCATGGGAGAAAAACGGAGGAATATTCATTGCACTTTATAGGCTGCCATTGGAGTGAGAAATGGTAAGAAATGGCTGATGTTTATGTAGAAATGAATTGGTGTATGTGAACTTGAACTTGAACTAATTTATCTATGGTAGTAACAGTGTTATTCTCATTAACATTAAGAAGAGGTTGAAATGGTATGAATTGAAGTCTATGCAGACTTAATGACTATGAGATTTTTTTATTTGTAACCTCTGCCTGACCCTCCACAGGGATGGTCTCCCCTGCCATTAATATATATATATATATATATATATATATATATATATATATATATATATATATATGTATAGGTATAATAATATATAGTTTAAATGGACTGCAAAATGGAAATAGGCTGCCCATGGTGTATTATGGGCACTGGCCACTAGATGGCGCTTACTTTCCCGATCTCATTTTCTAAAACTAATTAGTTTAATTAATTAATGTGCAACTTTAGGTAATGACGAGTTATGACATCCTTCTCAATTATATTTCATCTAAATCTGTGGAAAATATCATGTAGTTCTGTGACTTGGGTCACAAAAACTGATTTGTAGACACATTTTTGATGCTTGGCCCACAGCGCACAATGAAAGCTCTTCACTGAATCTCAGTACATGTGACAATAAACTAAACTAAACTTAACTCTTGCAAGCCTCTGTAGATGTACGATGGAAAGCATACTGTCAGGTTGTATCACAGCTTAGTCCAGCTCTGCGCAGGACCGCAAGAAATGGTTGGGAGTTGCAGATGTATCCCATTCATCGCACAAACCAGATTTCCTACAATTGACTCCATCAATACTTCACACTGTGTCGGGAAAGTCGCCAGCTTGTCCTACTTCGGTCATTCCTCCTTCTCCCTGCTCCCATCGGGCAAAAGGTACAGAAGTTTGAAAGCGTACACCACCAGACTCAGGAACTGCTTCTTGCCCTCTATTATCAGGCTTCTAAATTGTCCTTCCTAAACTAAATACTGTCCGATTCACCTCTACCCCATTGTGGAAATCAAACTTTGTCTAACGGATGCACTACATTCTCCTTCTTCTTGCGTATGACACGCACAGCCTAAAGTTGTAGGACAACTTGTTATATTTGATCCTATTTGATTGTGCATGCCAGGTTGATTGCATTCGTTGAAACAGGGCGGACCACGTGAAGGTTGCATCTTCCACCCCCACTACAGTCTACGAACTATTTTCTGAACTCTGTATCATTGCCTTTGTTCTACTATTAAACTTGAGTTTGGTTTGATTGTATTTATGTATAGTGTTATCAGATCTGATTGGATAGCATGCAAAACAAACTTTTTCTCCGTATCTTGATACACGTCACAATAATAAACATAAGTTCATAAGTTTACAAGTCATTGGAGCAAAATTAGGCCATTTGGGACATCGCCTACTCCACCATTGAATCATGGCTGATCTATCTTTCACTCCTAACCCCATTCTCCTGCCTTCTCCCCATAACCTCTGACACCCATACAGATCAAGAATCTATCTATCTCTGGCTTAAAAATATTAATTGACTTGGCCTCCACAGGCGTCTGCGGCAATGAATTCCACAGATTCACCACCATCTGACTAAACAAATTCTTCCTCATCTCCTTCCTAAAGGAACGTCCCTTTATACAGAGGAATAACCTAAACCTATTTGTAACATCTTTATTTTGAAAATGGAGGTCATAGTCATGAATGTGCTCATATTCTCAATGTCATGACATAGCTTTAAAAACAATTAAACATTTCTTTCATCGGTAACTCATCTATGTGATGAATAAATAAATGTTAGGAATGTTCTCCATTTACTTCTGACAGTGAGAGTGATGGTTTGAAAACACAAACCCTGAGGGCTGAATAAAATGTCCAAAATATAATCTGAAGACAATACATGTGGATAGCCCTGGAGTGTGTCTCTTGGTTCATGAACATTCACAAAGGGTGGTGGGTGTATGGAGCAAGCTGCCAGAGGGGGTAGTTGAGGCTGGGACTATTGCAGTGTTTAAGAAACAATAAGACAGGTTCATGGTTAAAACGTTAGAGGGATATGGGCCAAACGCAGGCAGGTGGGACTAGTCTAGATGGGACATGTTGGTCGGTATGGGCTAGTTGGGCTGAAGGGACTGTTTCCATATTGTATGAATCCATGACTCTACGAATGATTATTACCAAGTAGCTCAACAGCCCTTCATCTGGGAGTGGGTGATATATGCCTTCCCTTTGAATGTCGCTGGATTATGATGCATAGTTTAGAGATACAGTGCGGAAACAGGCCCTTCGGCCCATCGAGTGTGTGCCAGCCAGCGATCCCCGCACATTAACACTATCCTAAACTAGAGGCAATTTTTACATATATACCAAGCCTATTAACCTACAAACCAGTACGTCTTTGGAGTGTGGGAGGAAACTGAAGATCTCGTAGAAAACCCACGCAGGTCACGGGGAGAATGTACAGACTACGAACAGACAAGCACCTGTGGCCAGGATCGAACCTGGGTCTCTGGCCCTGTAAACGCTGTTATGCCCCTGTCCCACTTAGGAAACTGAACGGAAACCTCTGGCGATTTTGCGCCCCACCCAAGGTTGCAGGAGGTTGCCGGAGGTTGCAGGTAGTGGAAACAGGTAGGGAGACTGACAAAAACCTCCGGGAACTCTACCGCCGCTCTATCCTGCTACATGACCGTATATTATTTTCAATACAAGCATCTTGAGAGACTGGCCAATGTAGAAGCTGTGAAAACTGAAAAAAATGTCAGAAAATATTTTTTTCTCTGAATATACAATTAGTATGTGGTCTGCTGATTTAACATAATTTCCTTGAAAAACTAGTCATGTAATGGTGATGATCTTCGATCTTAGATCAGGTCTTCAGGACTATTAACATCAGGGTTCGTCTGTGAAGGCCTTGTGTGGCCCAGTTATTGTATTATATAGAAACGTAATCGGATATCTTTCTTTTTTTTCATATTAAATTTAAGCAGCAGCAGGAAAACAATTATTTCTTCATGCGCCATGTATGAGCGCCAGTGGCAAAACTGACATTTATAGCGCTCAGTGTGGTTTGCTTAAATGGCTTTCCTCAGCCACTGTAGCACTAAATCCAAGCAACTCAAATGCCTTTATGGGTTAGTAGCTTATAGTCATCACAATGGAATTGGACTGGGTTGTCTTTCTTTATTCATGTGATATGAATGTCCCTGGCATGGACTAAATATTATAGAGAGGAAATATTATAGAGAAATATCATAGAGAGAGTAATGCCCCTGTCCCACTTAAGAAACCTGAACGGAAACATCTGGAGACTTTGCGCCCCACCGTGCGGTTCCCGGAGGTTTTTGTCAGTCTCCCTACCTGCTTCCACTACCTGCAACCTCCGGCAACCACCTGTAACCTCCGGGAACCGCATGGAAACCTTGGGTGGGGCGCAAAGTCTCAAGAGGTTTCTGTTCAGGTTTCCCAAGTGGGACAGGGGCTTTAGATACAGCTCTTAAAGATAGCGGAGTCAAGGGACATGGGGAGAAGGCAGGAACGGGTTACTGATTGTGGATGATCAGCCATGATTACAGTGAATGGCGGTGCTGGCTCGAAGGGCCGAATGGTCTACTCCTGCACCTATTGTCTATTGTCTATTTGCACCATTGGCTGCAGAATCACAATGGTCTATCTATAACTTCCTGCCTCCCTGCTTCAGTTTTGTCCTAGGTTGTAACTGTGTAGGCAACAACTGCAGATGCTGGTTTACACCGAAGTTAGACACAAAATGTTGGGGTAACTCAGTGGGATAGGCAGCATCTTTGGAGAGAAGGAATGGGTGACATTTTTAGACTGAGAGTCAGGAGAGAGGGAAACTAGAGGTATGAAGAAATACAGACCAAATCGGATGGTTGGTCCATAGTTGGCTGTGGAAGAGGTGACACAAACAGTGAAACTAGCAGGATGACTAGGGTGGGGGAGGGACAGAGAGAGCGAGGGAATGCAAGTCTGTTGGGTCGAGACCCTTCTTCACACTGAGCCGTAGGCAACTGTACCTAGTTGACACAACGTTTTTAGATATAGTGTTCCACATTGCCCTGAGAACCAGGACATCTCCCGACTGCCAAACACTTCAGCTTCAGCTCCCCTTCCCATTCTCACATTGACCTGTCTGTCCTGGGCCTCATCCACTGTCAGAGTGAGGCCATCCGCAAAATTGGAGGAACAGCATCTCATATTTCGCTTGGGCAGCTTACACCTCAGTGGAATGATTATTGATTCCGTTAATTTCAAATGTAACCCTTGCATTCCCTCTCTTTGTCCCTCCCCCACCCTAGTCATCCTGTTAATTTCACCGTTTATATTCCTTCATTATCACCTCCTCCACTGCCAACAATGAACCATTGTGGACTCCGTGGCCATCGGTGCTGGCTCTGATTGGCTCTGATTCTTATCATACTTCCAGTCACGGTGGCACAGCGGTAGAGTTGCTGCCTTACAGCGAATGCAGCGCAGGACACCAGGGTTCGATCCCGATTACGCG
The DNA here is from genome assembly GCF_028641065.1 of Leucoraja erinaceus. NCBI lineage: Eukaryota > Metazoa > Chordata > Chondrichthyes > Rajiformes > Rajidae > Leucoraja > Leucoraja erinaceus. The sequence goes on along the minus strand of NC_073379.1, from coordinate 13,672,693 downwards.
TGCTGTCTGTACGAAGTTTGTACGTTCTCCCCATGACCTACGTGGGTTTTCTCCGGGATAGAAACATAGAAACATAGAAAATAGGTGCAGGACCACCTATTCGGCCCTTCGAACCAGCGCCGCCATTCATTGTGATCACGGCTGATCGTCCCCTATCAATAACCCGTGCCTGCCTTCTCCCCATATCCATTGACTCCACTAGCCCCTAGAGCTCTATCTAACTCTCTCTTAAATCCATCCAGTGATTTGTCCTCCACTGCCCTCTGTGGCAGGGAATTCCACAAATTCACTCAACTCTCTGGGTGAAAACGTTTTTTCTCACCTCATTTTTTAAATGACCTCCCCTTTATTCTAAGACTGTGGCCTCTGGTTCTGACTCGCCCAACATTGGGAACATTTTCCTGCATCTAGCTTGTCCAGTCCTTTTACAATTTTATATGTTTTTTTATAAGATCCCCCTCATCCTTCTAAACTCCAGTGAATACAAGCCTAGTATTTTCAATCTTTCCTCACATGACAGTCCCGCCATCCCAGGGATCAATCTCGTGAATCTACGCTGCACTGCCTCAATCACAAGGAAGTCCTTCCTCAAATTAGGAGACCAAAACTGTACACAATACTCCAGATGTGGTCTCACCAGAGCCCTATACAGCTGCAGAAGAACCTCTTTACTTCTATACTGAAATCCTCCTATACTGAGATCTTTGGTTTTATTCCACATTCGAAAGACGTACAGGTTTGTAGGTTAATTGGCTTGGTAAATATAAAAATTGTCCCTTGTGGGTGTAGGAAAGTGTTAATGTGCGGACCCGGTGGGCTGAAGGGCCTGTTTCCCTGCTGTATCTCTAAACTAAACTGAACTGAAAAAGTTTCCCTCTCCCCTGACTCTCAGTCTGAAGAAGGATCTCAACCTGAAATATTTCTCCAGAAATGCTGCCTGACCCGCTGAGTTGTCTATCTACGGTGTAAACCAGCATCTGCAGTTCCTTCCTACTCATACAAGGCACCATGGGTTTTGCTTTGACATGTTTGGTGCCAATACCGTTGTTGGGTGATTTTATTCTTAGTGTTTGGCATCCTATCACCCGACTCCACAAGGCAGTTCAGAGTCAACCACATTCCTGTGGTTCTGGAGTCTCATTAAGGTCAGAGGGGCTCATGTTGTTGACCGCCCCGTGGTGAGCCCCGTCAATGGACCTCAGCCAGGCCAACGACAACAAACCCAGACAGCAGCAGCGCCGCAGCTTGGGGCCAACTTGGAGCATGCGCCCTATTTAGGGCGGGCACCCACGGATGTCGAACCAGATGGCATCACCCTGCTGCAGACTTCTGCTGCCTGAAACGCTAGAAGAAGAAGATTAAGGTCAGACTTCCAATCCTGAGGTATTAATTATGTTCTGTGTGAACCAATGCTTCCTGCCATTAGTCCTGAACTTCATTTGGCCCAGCCTGCCCTGCTGCTGTTGCATAGCAGGTCGTGTGTTCTTGGTTAACCACATCGATACCAATCATCCTACTGCTGAAACTTCCTACGTTTTCAATCCCATTTGTTACTTCCAGTCTGTGCATTTGGAAAACCAAAGTGCAGCATTAAAGGCACAAATGACAAAAACTCAGCATTGCCTCAGTGAGAGACTAGCACTTTAGACTAGTTTAGTTTAGAGGCACAGCGCGAAACAGGCCCTTCAGCCCACCGAGTCCGCGCCGAACAGCGATCCCCGCACACTATCACTATCCTACACACTTTAGGGAAAATTTGCAATTTTACCACAGTCAATTAACCTACAAACCTGTCTTTGGGGTGTGGGAGGAGACTGGACAAAACCTACACATGTCATGAGGAGAACGTACAAACTCAATACAGACAGCGCTTGTAGTCAGGATCGAACCCGGGTCTCTGGTGCTATAAGGCACAGTGCCACCCTCTTTAACTTGACAACCCAGCGTTCTACTTGATGATCTGGTTGCTGCTTGGGATTAATATAACTTGTTGAATATTTAGAGTCACAGAGAGTCATACAGATGGCAACTGGCCCTGTGGCCCAAGTCGTCTATGCCAACAAAGATGCCCCATCCAAGCTAGTAACATTTTCCCACGTCTCATATCCCTCCGAACCTTTCTTATCCATGTATCCATCCAAATGTCTTTTGGATGTTGCTATTGTACCTGCCTTAAATACTTCATGGGACATCTTGTTCCAAATACCCTCCACCCTTTGTGTGAAAAATATGCCTCTCAGGTTCCTATTATCTGTTTGGGATCTAGCAATGATGTTACTCACAATGGCAAAAAAACAAATCTATCCCCTTAGATGCAATTTAATGGCAATATAAAAATTAGCTCAGGGTCAACAGTTCTGAACTCGTTTTATGCCATGTGTGAAAAAGTTACCTCCCAGGTTCCTATTAAATCTTTCCCACCCTCACCTTAAACCTATTTCCTCTGGTTCTTGATTCACCTACTCTGGGCAAGAGACTCTGTGAGTCTACTCGATCGATTCCTCTCATGATTTTGTACACCTCCATAAGATCACGCCTCATTCTCCTGCGTTCCAAGATATAGAGTCCCCGCCTGCTCAACCTCATCCTATAACTCAGGCCCTCGAGTCCTGGCAACGTCCTCATAAACCTTCTTGTACCCATTCCAGCTGAGCAACATCTTTCCTATAACATGGTGCCCAGAACTGAACACACTACTCCAAATGCGGCGTTACCAACATTTTATACAACTGCAACATGACCTCCCAACCGCTATACTCACGTGCAGTGGCAGACTGGGTCTAAAAATATTGGTTGCCGGGAGACAAAGCGGGCCAACTTCATCAGGGGCCCACTTGATATAGGTGGCCCACTACATCAGGGGCCCACTTGATATAGGTGGCCCACTACATCAGGGGCCCACTTGATATAGGTGGCCCACTACATCAGGGGCCCACTTGATATAGGTGGCCCACTTCATCAGGGGCCCACTTGCCATCGGGCAAGCTGACATCCTGGCCAGTCCGCCACTGCTCACGTGATTAGGTTTATCTATTTATTATCCTTTACATTCTTTGATAGCAACAACAAGTAATTCAACGAGTGGTTGTGAGTGATCCTGGCCCACCAAGTCATATTCATTCAAATCATGGGTGTGAAACAGTATATGTTACCCTGGGGTTTAAAAATCTCACCCTTGACTCATTCCTGCAAATCAAATAGCTCCATCTTCTCACCTTCAGTATGACATCCTCATACTGAATATTTATTTTCTTGACAAGTTGGCTTCTGCAAATAAAGTCGGTAATTCCAATCGGAAGGGGTGGATGTCATTCAGGAGAGCAGGTGACCCAAGCAATCAGGATCTTCAGTTGACAATTATAGTTGGACTATTAAATCCGCTTATTAAACCAATGAGAGAGAAAACAGAAAACATTGAGAATATATTCGTGGTGTTTCAGTAAAAACTGGAAGCATGAAGGATAAAACATGGAGCAAAACACTGGAGTCAATTATCGGGTCAGGCTGCAGCTCAAAGGAGTGGACAGGCAACATTTCTGGTTAGGAGTCTTGAGAGCGAAGAAGGGTTCCAATACGAAATGTCCCCTATCCATTCCCCCCTCAGACGCTGCCTGACCTGCTGAGTTCCTCAGGCACTTTGTGTTTTGCTCAAATTGCCAGTAATTGCAGTTTCTTGTAAATTGATAAAGCATGGATTCTATGAATTTTGTAATGTAGATTTCCAATGTAGAACAATTCAATTGGGTGATGTACCATCTGATTTGTTTTGTTGCAATCACCTGTGGCTTACTGGATAAGAATACTGTTAGCTGTACTTTAGTTTAGTTTAATTTAGTTTAGTTTAGCTTAGTTGAGTTTAAAGATACAGAGTGGAAAAAGGCCCTTTGTCCCACCAAGTCCGTGCTGATCAGTGATCCCCGTACACAAACACACTAGGGACAATTTACAATTTTTACCATTAACCTTCAGACTTGTACGTCTTTGGAGTGTGAGGGGAAACCGGAGTTCCTGGGGAAAACCCGTGCAGGTCACAAAGAAACCGTACAAACTCTGTACAGACAGAACCTGTAGTCAAGATCAAACCCAGGTCTCTTGTGCTGTAAGGCAGCAACTCTACCGCTGCACCACCATGCCGCCTCGTCTAAGCCATTCTGTAGGGTCGGTTGCAAATGTAACTGCAGAGTTCTGCGGAACAGCCAAGTTTGCATGTGGGCGATTCAATCAGTTCATGTTTCTGAGGGACTGGTGACCTTAAATTACCATGGAGGGAGCAATCAGTTGATGCCTCCTGTACTATTCACTATTTATCTTCCCATTGAAGGAAGTGCATGTGCCTGACAAGAATACCATTAAAGTCTGGTGTGATTCTTTACATGGCTTGACTAGGATTGCATGTGAAGAAAGGTTGATTGGATGAAATATTGGTGGCCTTCATCAGAGGTGAACTACTTACGACAGTGAAATAAAAACAGAAAATGCTGGAAACACTCATTAGGTCGGGCAGCATCTGTGGATAGTCTGAAGAAGTGTCTCAACCCGAAGTGTCACCCATTCCTTCTCCCCAGAGATGCTGCCTGTCCCGCTGAGTTACTCCAGCTTTTCGTGTCTATCTTTGGTATAAACCAGCATCTGTACTTCCCTCCTGCACATCTGTGGATATTGATCGGGTTAACATTTCAGCTTATCAAGTATATTCTGACGAATAATCTTGGACCTGAAACATTAGCTCTGCCTCTCATTCACAGATGCCGTCCGATCTGCTGAGTGCAGACACAAGGAACTGCAGATGCTGAATCTTGTGTAGAACACAAAGTGCTGGAGTAATTGAGTGGGTCAAAGTGGTGCCAGCATTTCCTGATTTTATTTTGGATTTCCAGCAACTACAATGTGATTCATTTTCTCTATATATCTTCACTGGAATCTTCATTTTCACAAAAGATGCCTAGGTTTATTGTAAACTGCTTCATGACTTTACATAAAAAGACCCCGCCTGGTAAATCCATGTCCCAGCAATATTAAAGATAGACACAAAGTGCTGGAGTTACTCAGCAGGTCAGGCAACATCTCTGGAGAAAAGGAATAGGTGGTGTTTCGGAAACCATCTCCAGACCCGAAACGTCACCTATTCCTTCTCCTCAGAGATGCTGCCTGAGTTACTCCAGCACTTTGTACCTACCTTCAGTATAAACCTGCATCTGCATTTCCTTCCTACACATTTTCCCACCAGTATTAACTTGTACTTTGACCCAGTTTTCCTGAGAGAGTGTTAAAGGATCTGCCACCTGTGAACAAAAACAGTTTTGCTGAGCTTCTGCCTAAGAGGTAACAATTCTGAATGATAATAGTCTTTAACCTCAAAAGAAGGGAAGGAATTTTGGAATTAACTATAAGTACTGGGGGAGCCTGGACAGAATAGAGTGTCATATTTTAGAAAGCTATGAGATAAAGACAAGTTAAATGTTAAGAGCTCTGTTGGACACAAGGACTGCGAGCTTAATTAGTACCTGGGTGCCATCCTTTCCTGTGTCTGCTCATTCATTAAGCAAACAAAAGATGGACCATTGCTACAAAATTATGCAGACAATCACTTCTTTTTATGTAGCAAGACATGTTTAAGTTCCTGTAGGTCGGGCACATTACCCCCTAACTTGCCAACTTAAAATAGAAGATCATGTATAATTGTGGATCTGAGAGGCAAAGGTTACTGGGGTCAAGATCTGGGTTAATGAGCTGAAAGCTGGAAGTTCATGAATTAAAGTCCAAAAAGGAGGCAAAAGTGTAAATCGCAGATTTCTTTATTTAGAAAGGTTAACGCTAAACTTTAAGCTTTAGTTTAGTTTAGTTTAGTTTTGAGATACAGCGCGGAAACAGGCCCTTCGGCACACCAAGTTTAAAATTCTTAAGGGGGTTGGACAGGCTAGATGCAGGAAGATTGTTCATGATGTTGGGGAAGTCCAGGACAAGGGGTCACAGTTTAAGGATAAGGGGGAAATCCTTTAGGACCGAGATGAGAAAAACATTTTTCACACAGAGAGTGATGAATCTCTGGAACTCTCTGCCACAGAAGGTAGTTGAGGCCAGTTCATTGGCTATATTTAAGAGGGAGTTAGATGTGGCCCTAATGGCTAAGGGGATCAGGGGGTATGGAGAGAAGGCAGGTACAGGATACTGAGTTGGATGATCAGCATGATCATATTGAACGGCGGTGCAGGCTCGAAGGGCCGAATGGCCTACTCCTGCACCTATTTTTCTATGTTTCTATGTTTCTAAGTTCGCGTAACCAGCGTTCTCCGCGCATTAATACTACCCAACACTAGGGACAATTTTACATTTATACCAAGCCAATTAACCTACAAATCTGTACGTCTTTGGGGTGTGGGAGGAAACCGAAGATCTCGGAGAAACACCACGCAGGGTACGGGGAGAACGTACAAAAACTCCACATTGACAGCACCCGTAGTCAGGATCGAACCGGGGTCTCTGGTGCTGTAAGGCAGCAGCTCTACCTCTGCACCACTGTGCTGCCCTTCAAAGAAGAAAGGTCTTTAAAAGAAAACGATAGAACAGGAGAAACGCTGGCACCACTTTGACCCACTCGATTACTCCAGCACTTTGTGTTCTACACAAGATTCCATATTTCGTATTGTAAACAACCGTTTAGTGGTACTGGTATTTGCTGGAGTAATTATGCTAAATTTCTGCAAAATAAATTGTTGGTTCGGGTGCAGGATGTGGAAGCAAAACATAAATGAATTCCACACTGATAGCTGTCAGAGCGGGGAGGTTGAGACCATTAATAAATGTCACGCACTACATTCATTTCATAAATACTGCTTGTCAGCATGTTGAAATTTTTCATTAGAATAGATTAAAAGGTCTTAATAATGTAATTTGATATTTGTTATTGAATGCCAGGGCCTTTTCAATGAATCATATATAACATCTCAGAGTGGAATATTGAAGCACTGTATGCCGCACCCTCTCATCGGTGGACATGAGGATGGCATGGTGGTGCAGCGGTAGACCTGTTGCCTTACAGCGCCAGCGACCTGGGTTCGATCCTGGCTACAGGTGCTGTCTGTACGGCGTTTGTACATTCTCCCCCTGACCTCCATGGGTTTTCTCTGAGATCTTTGGTTTCCTCCCTCACACCGAAGACGTACAGGTTTGTGGAGTAATTGGCTTGGTATCAGTGTAAAAATTGTTCCGAGTGTAGGATAGTCATAACGTCATGAGCAATAGGATCAGAATCTATTCTGCCATTCAATTATGACTGATCTATCTCTGCCTCCTAACCCCGTTCTCCTGCCTTCTCCCCATAACCTCTGACACCTGTACTAAATTGGTAAATTGGATTAGTAAGTATGCAGATGATACTAAGATAGGTGGGGTTGTGGATAATGAAATAGATTTTCAAAGTCTACAGAGAGATTTATGCCAGTTAGAAGAGTGGGCTGAAAGATGGCAGATGGAGTTTAATGCTGATAAGTGTGAGGTGCTACATCTTGGCAGGACAAATCAAAATAGGACGTACATGGTAAATGGTAGGGAATTGAAGAATGCAGGTGAACAGAGGGATCTGGGAATAACTGTGCACAGTTCCCTGAAAATTGAACCTCATGTAGATAGGGTGGTAAAGAAAGCTTTTGGTGTGCTGGCCTTTATAAATCAGAGCATTGAGTATAGAAGTTGGGATGTAATGTTAAAATTGTACAAGACATTGGTGAGGCCAATTCTGGAGTATGGTGTACAACTTTGGTCGCCTAATTATAGGAAGGATGTCAACAAAATAGAGAGAGTACAGAGGAGATTTACTAGAATGTTGCCTAGTTTTCAGCAACTAAGTTACAGAGAAAAGTTGAACAAGTTAGGGCTTTATTCTTTGGAGCGCAGAAGGTTAAGGGACCTGATAGAGGTCTTTAAAATGATGAGAGGGATAGACAGAGTTGACGTGGATAAGCTTTTCCCACTGAGAGTAGGGAAGATTCAAACAAGGGGACATGACTTGAGAATTAAGGGACTGAAGTTTAGGGGTAAGATGAGGGGGAACTTCTTTACTCAGAGAGTGGTGGCTGTGTGGAATGAGCTTCCAGTGAAGGTGGTGGAGGCAGGTTTGTTTTTATCATTTAAAAATAAATTGGATAGTTATATGGACGGGAAAGGAATGGAGGGTTATGGTCTGAGCGCAGGTATATGGGACATGGGGAGAATACGTGTTCGGCACGGACTAGAAGGGTCGAGATGGCCTGTTTCCATGCTGTAAATTGTTATATGGTTGTTATATGGTTATAATCAAGAATCTATCTATCTCTGCCTTAAACCGATCCAATGACTTGGCCTCCATATCCTTCTGTGGCAAAGAATTCCACAGATTCACCACCTTCTGACTAAAGAAATTCCTTCTCATATCTTTCCTAAAGGAAGGTCCTTTAATTCTGAGGCTATGACCTCTAGTTTTAGACTCTCCCACGAGTAGAAACATCCTTTTCACATCCACTCTATCCAAGCCTTTCACTATTCGGTACATTTCAATGAGGTCCCCCTCATTCTTCAAAACTCCAGCGAGTACAGGCACAGTGTCGTCAAATGTTCATCATAAATTAACCAACTCATTTCTGGGATCATTCTTGTAAACCTCCTCTGGACCCTCCCCAGGACCAGCACATCCATATCCTCAGATATGGACAGTGTTAATGTGTGGGGATTGCTGGACTTTGCAGACTCAGTGGGCCGAAGGGCCTGTTTCCGCACTGTATCTCTAAACTAAACTAAGCAAAACTACAGATGTCTTAACTTCGATTCCTTGCAAGAGAAATACTTTCCACACTGAAAATGTACATTGTACTCATATTCTGCATGCACCATTAGCCATGTGCGGAGGAAGGGACTGCAAATGCTGGTTTAAACCGAAGATAGACACAACAATCTGGAGTAACTCAGTGGGCCAGGTAGCATCTCTGGAGAAAATGAATAGGTGATGTTTCGGGTCAAAACCCTTCTTCAGACCTCAACCCAAAATGTCACCTACAATGTATTCCGTTTCTCCAGAGATGCTGCCTGGCTGCCTGAGTCACTCCAGATTTTTTTGTCTGCACCAGTAGCCATGTGTGTCTCACATCAGTGGCTGGGTGTTGCCAGTGTAGGTTATGGTGCTTCAACTAGACTGTGATGCAGACTGTAATATCTATATAATTAAAAGTCCCATCTTGACCACTTCCTGTCAGCGCTGTATATTGATTTTAGAAAAATCGCTACCGTATATCGCTATGATTTTTGGCCATCTTACTCACTGTCATCCTCTGCTGAGCAGACCCCGAGTATTTTTCCCATCGATGAACAAGTGTTTAAAAAACCCTGAGATTCTCTCGCCTGTCAATCATTAGGCAGCATTTCTGGAGAAATGGTATACCTGCAGGTGACGTTTTGGGTTGAGGTCTGAGGAAGGGTTTCGACCTGAAACATCACCGCAATGAAAGTAACGCCCCTTCCGGGGGGGAGGGGTGGAGGGGGGCAGGACGATAAAATCCCGGATGCCTGGACATGACTCAGTCACTCTGCAAGATCGCGAGGGAGAGGCCACGACACTCATTCTAAGCTGTGAATCAACTGAACTGTGAGTCTGCAATGTACTTGCAATAAATTATTTGTTAGCCCTTAATGACAATGCCATGATTTGTGTGGCCTGCTGCCCTGCCTGTGCTTGAAACTGTAATGCTTTATTAGGTCCGTCTGTGTTTGGAAGGAATAAATGCTTTATTAGGTCCGACTATGTTTGGTTCAAAGGTCCCGCTCATTTCGTGACTTCCGCTTAGTGGACAGGTCGCGCTGATTGCGTAATTTACGGTGAGTGCAGAGGTTGCGCTGATTGCGTAATTTCCGGTACGTGCAGAGGTCACACTGATTGCGGGAGTGCCGCTGACTGCGGAAGCCCCAAAGTGGAGTGGCCGCTCTCACCCGTGTGAGTATTCAAGAAAGTTTGCTGCCGTGTGTGTGTGTGTGTGTGGGTGTGGGTGTGGGTGTGTGTGTGCGTCTGTGTGTGTGTGTGTGTGCCAGCCAAAGAATCCATTCGGCCCACAATGTCCATACTAGCCCTCTGAAAACCAGTCCCTTTGGCCCACAACACCATGCTAGCATTCCAGAAAGCCTCCCCCTCCCCCACCCCCAACTGGCCAGCAATATTGGAATTGGTGGAGAGGTGTAATATTGCGTTGGGGGACCAGCCCTCCCGTGTGAACCTGGGACCCGACGGGTCCCACTTAGTCTAGTTGACTTTTAAAGATCTTAATTTCAGATTGGCTTTAAGTTCAGACATCATCAAATTATTTGCAGCTCTGCTGAGGTTTGGTGGTGTTGGCAATGGTACTGCTACTGGGCTGCTGTACAGACTGTAATATTGACTTTGACTGTGCAGATTAACATTATGCTCAGACAGCACTGAACTATTTGCAGCACTCTCTTTACGCAAGCAAATGCCTTTTTTGCAAAAATCTGAATGAACGTTCCTTTAGTTTAGTTTAGTTTAGTTTAGTTTAGAGATACAGAGCGGAAACAGGCCCTGTGGCCCATCAAGACTACGCCGACCAGCGACTCCCGTACACTAACTCTATCCTACACACTAGGGACAATTAACCTACACGCTGAACATCTTCAACATCTGAACATCTCGAAAGCCGTACAGGTTTGTGGGTTAATTGGCTTGGAAATGCAAAAATTGTCCCTTGTGTGTGTAAGATAATGTTAATATGCAGGGACCACTGGTCGGCGCAGACCAGGTGGGCCGAAGGGCCTGTTTCCTTGCTGTATCTCTAAACTAAACTAAACTAAACCAATCTTTGGAATGTGGGAGGAAACCGAAGTACCCAGAGAAAACCCACGTGGTCATGGGGAGAATGTTTTATCTCCGGACAGACAGCACCTGTGGTCAGGATTGAACCTGGGTTTCAGATTACTGGGCTCTTTCAGATTTCAGAGGAAAAAAATCAAGTCAATGAGCCGACAAGCCTGTACATCTTTGGAGTGTGGGAGGAAACCAGAGCACCCAAAGAAAAGCCACGTGGTCACAAGGGACAACATAGAAACTCCATACAGGCAGACCGTAGTCAGGATCAAACTCGGGTTTCTGTAGCTTCAAGGCAGCAACTCTACTGCTGCACCACCATGCCAACCAATCTGCCTGCACATAATCCATATCCTCCATTCCCTGCACTTCAAGGATTGTAAAGGACCTCCCAGAAATGGCAGTAAATCTGGAATTGCAAGTGAGAACAAAATCAGGAAAATTACAATCTACAGGGAATTGTTATTGAGCTGGTTGTTGGAGCAGCTGCCAGACAAGTCGTCATGTCATCTTCTCTTCATCCCAATTTTATTTAAAAAAAAACAGCTGGTGAAAGATTTAGATAGGAACATGGATTGGATGGGTTTAGAGAGATGTGGGCCAAACGCAAGCACGTGGGACTGGTGTAGATGGGGCATGTTGGTCGACGTGGGCAAGATGGGCTGAAGGGCCTGTTTCCACAATGTATGACTCTATGACTCTGTGAGGGAAAACAGAAAAATGGCAGGCTATCACCAATCATAGGAAATATGCCAGCTGCCATTGTCGAAGGCATAATAACAAGGCATGACTAGCAATCAAGGCAACTCAACAAAGGTAACAACGTTTTCTCAAAGTGAATCTAGGATTCTGCTGCTGGATAGTTCTGTGTCTCTACATGTGACGTGTAAGAAATAGATGAGAAGGAAAATTACCATGGACCATTCATTTGAAGCCTCCAGAATTGAATCTCAGCAAATCAACCTGAGTACTTGATCCATATCCACCATGTCCTTTAGGCCCAACATCTGAGGAAGATGTGCTGGTGCTAGAGAGAATCTAGAGGCGGTTTATGAGAATAATCCTGGGTATGAATGGGTTAATGTGTGAGGAATGTTTGATGACTCTGGGTCTATCCTCCCTGGAGATGGATGAGGGGATAGCTCATTGAAACCTACTGAATAATGAAAGGCCTAGATGAGTGTAACTGGAGAGGATATTTCCACTTGTGGGAGAATCTAGGACCAGAGGTCATAGCCTCAGAATAAAAGGACTTTCCTTTGGGAAGGAGGTGAGGAAGAATTTCTTTAGTGATGAATCTGTGGAATTAATTGCCACAGAAGGCTGTGGAGGCCACGTCAGTGGATATTTTAAGGCAGAGATAGATAGATTCCTGATCAGGATGGGTGTCAGGAGTTAGGGGGAGAAGACAGGAGAATGGGGTTGAGAGGGGAAGATAGATCAGCCAGGATTGATTGGTGGAGTAAACTTGATGGGCCAAATGGCCTCATTCTGCTCCTATCACTTATGAACATGAACATCAAGTGTGAACATTGAATTCTCCAATTTTAGGTAACTAACTGACAACTCCTCCCCCACCCCCCCTTCCCTAGATCCAGTTGGCCATTTCGGACCGAAGGCCTGTGTTCGATGAAATGTTTGCCAAGTGTACGCTTGGTGTCGCTAATGCACAGGAGGCCGCATCAGGAACACCGGTTGCAGTAGATGAGGTTGGAGGAGGTGCACACAAACCTCTGGAACGACTGATGGTGTCCCTGAATGGATGTGAGGGAGGACCCGAAAGGTCACCTATTCATTTTCCCCAGGGATGCTGCTTGACCCGCTGAGTTACTCCAGCATTTTCAGTTTCAGTTTAGTATATTGTCGCGTGTACCGAGGTACAGCGAAAAGCTTTTGTTGCGTGCTAACCGGTCAGCGGAAAGACAATCCGTGTTTACAATCGCATCGTTCACAGTGTACAGATACATGATAAGGGGAATAACGTTTAGTGCAAAGTAAAGTCAGTAAAGTCTGATCAAAAATAGTCCGAGGGTCATCAGTTTTGTCCATCACCATTTTGTGTCTATTTTGGAAGAAACACCTTTTAGGGAGGAGTATTTCAAAAACTTACCTTTAAAGCAAATAGTTCTGCAATCTATCTAAAAATACTGACTTGTTAATAAACCGTTGAACATTTGAGGATGATAATTTTTATTGAAGAATTTAACAAAGTCATAAATTGTGGGCCACCTCATTTTACTCGCACCTTGTTAGCTTAACAATGCAAGTGCCTTTATTATTTCAAGTGGATATTGTGAATGCAGCAATGAAGTGAAATTACTTCAAAGGGAATTTTGAGGACTTTGATACAGGCAGCACAGCGGGATTTAAATTTTTTTTTAACAGGTTTTAACAAATGGTTTACACATTTGCCCCAGTTCAAAACTGCGAGCGAATTTATACTTGATAACTTACGCAGTGTTGAAATTCCACTTCCTTGCAATAATTCAATTTTGTTGGTGGTAATGAGGAAAATAGCAGTATCGCGCATTATATGTATTGCTTGCTGAAAAGTTATGACCTTTTAATTATCTCCATCTGGTTTATGCACAGATGGAAGGAGTTTTACATCTCCCATCACCACCAAACAGACATGTCCCTTTCCACCCTCCCCTCTCCCCCAGGTCCAGAGCAAAGTTAGTAATTACGCAGCAGAAGCTTGAAGTGAAAAGTATTAAATTGTGAAAAACGCAATGTATATGGATAGGGACATAGACAGCTTTAAGCTTTAAGAAGGGTGCTGGAAAATCGAAGGTAGACAAAAAATCTGGAGAAACTGAGCGAGTGAGGCAGCATCTATGGAGCCAAGGAAATAGGCACCATTTCGGGTCGAAAGAAGGGTTTCGAACCGAAACGTTGCCTATTTCCTTCGCTCCATAGATGCTTCCTCACTCCAGCATGTTTGTCTACAGCTTTCAGGTTCCTGGACTAAACTTGTACACTTCATCAAGGATTGTCACATGCAACATATAGTGGAGCTCCAAACAAGATTGTACCTCCTCCATCAACTCTGTCCAGGGACTCCGACAGTCCTTTCAGGTGAAGCAGAGGTTTGCTTGCACCTAATCCAATCTCATTAACTGTATCCGGTGTTGCCCAGTGTGGGCTTCTATATATCGGCGAGACCAAGCATAGTCTCAGCGATCGTTTCGCTGAACACCTATGCTCAGTCCGCCTTGGCCTATGTTATCTCCCGGTTGCCAAACCTTTCAAGTCCCCCATCCCATTCCCACACTGACCTTGTGGTCAGTATGCTCTGAAGAAGGGACTCGATCACAAACGTCACCTATTCCTTTTCTCCAGAGATGCTGCCTGACCCGCTGAGATACTCCAGGTTTTTGAGTCTATCTTCAGTATTAAACCACCATCTGCAGTTCCATCCTACATAATAGGCTTTGTTCTGATATAACAAAGTGAATGGGCTCAAGGAGAATTATCTCTTAATGATAATCCAAAAGGATCTGGTAAGGGGGGGGATGAAAAATACGACGTTGCACTGTTTTCATAATAGAGCTTTTGTTTCTTTTTCTTTCTTTCTTTTCTATGGCCTATTTCTTCACTTGTTTCCCTAACTCTTTGTTTAACGGGTTTTTCTTTTTGTTCACTCTTTCACACTAACACGACTCTCTCTCACTTTATTTACTTTCTTTATTTCTCTCTCTTTAACGCTTAAAAAATGAAGTGGTACAATAAATGTAATACGATATATGTGGCTTGTACTATTGTAATGTACTGTACTTCTAATAAATATATTTATTTAAAAACAAATGATAATCCAAAAGCTTGGTTAATAAACTCATTAATCCTGAAGAGATTCGAGCAGTTTCTTCTGTTCTTCAATATTCTATGGCATTTCTTGTGTTGCTGATCACACCAAGTGCCTTGAGTCGAGGAGATTTAGTGGTAATTTTATTGATGTGTTTTAAGACGGATATATGAGTGAATGGAAGAAACAGGCAAAGACCTACATGCTTCATAGTGTTGCAGTTGGTAGAATTGCTGCCTCACAGACCCAGATACCCGGGTTCAATACTGACCTTGGGTGCTGGCTTTGTGCGGTTCTGCGTGTTCCCCTGGTCACAGCGTGGATCAGGTAAACTGAGGCATTAAAACTGATGCAAATAATTGAAAAAAAAAGTCATTAAAAACACATTGGAAAGTGGTTTTAAAATGTACCTTATCTTGGAAAGGCACAAAAAGCTGGAGAAACTCAGCAGGACAGGCAGCAAATAGATAGCAAAAGCAATTTAGGGCAGCATGACAACAGAGCTGCTGCATTACAGCACCAGAGACCCAGGTTCGATCCTAACTATAGGTACTATCTATACGGAGTTTGTGCATTCTCCTAGTGACCGAAGATAGATGCAAAAAGCTGGAGTAATTCAGTGGGACAGGCAGCATCTCCGGAGAGAAGGAATAGGTGACATTTCGGGTCGAGACCCTTCTTCAGACTGAATGGGTTTTCCCCCGGGTGCTCCAGTTCCCTCCTACTTTCCAAAGATGTGCGGGTTTCTAAGTTAGTTGGCTTCTGTAAATTGTTCCCAGTTTGTAGGATAGTGCTAGTGTATGGGGCGATTGCTTGTCGGTGTGGACTGAGTGGGCTAAAGACCCGGTTTCCACACTGTTTTTTTGAAACTGAAACTAAATGAGTTTGGTAGGATACTTGCTAATCAAGAACTAATATCACAAATGACACCCCAAGATCATCTTAAGGTAGAACGGGGTCAGAAAGCTACTACACCCTGTTTTCCCACGCTAAATAAATATCTGAAAGGGGTTTGCCTGGGAAGAGACTTTGAAGGGTAGATTTATTTTCCATTTTGTCGACAGGCAGAATAAAAACTTCCTCTTGAACCCGGCAGGAATGTTTAGATCTTTCCTGGCCTTGGAATCCCAGAATTACCCATTTTCTCCAGTGGGAAACTTCCCAATCCCCCGCCCATCAATTAAACGCAACAGGTTTGTTGCTCTAAGTTACCGCTTTTGTAGGGATAAGTCCTTTGGTTAAAAGAAATGTTCTGCAAAAATAATTGCTAAAAAAAGGAAGTAGATTTTTTTTAAACTCAAGAGAAACGCAACTTGGGGCCACGGGCAAAAATCATTAAATTTAGAAATCTTTAGACCCTGCCTTGCAGCGCGTACAACGCCAGAGACCCGAGTCTGATCCCAACTAAGGGTGCCGTCTGTACGGAGTTTGTACGTTCTCCCCGTAACCTGCGTAGGTTTTCTCCATGATCTTCGGTTTCCTCCCACACTCTATAGACGTACAGGTTTGTAGGTTAATCGGCTTGGTATAGTGTGAATTGTCCCCAGTGTGCGTGGGATAGTGTTAAGTTCAAGTTCAAGTTCAAATTCAAATTTATTTAAATTTATGAAATGTAATTTACCATGCAGCGTTACAATTAAAAAAGGACACAATACACAACATAATTCAACACAGACATCCACCACAGCATTCTTCACTGTAGTGGAAGGCAATACAGTTCAGATAGTCCTCCTCCTCCTCCCTTGTTCATCCGTGGTCGGGGCCCTGACCCTCCGTAGTCACTGCTACGCATGGAACGCCGACGTCGGGATGGGTCGAGCACACCCTGTGTCGGGTCAGGTCGAGCACACTCCCAAATCGGCCACCACCTTACCAGAGACTGCGGCTCCAGAGATGTAGGCTGCAGGCCGGCCAGATGTTGTAGGCTGCAGGCCGGCGGTCGGAGCTCTTCTCCGGCGACCCCTGATGAGGGATCGCCCACTCTACAGTGGAAGAGTAGAGTCTTCTCTACGGTCCACGCTTGCTGCCAGATGCTCCACAGACTGAGGCTCCAAGACGTTGCAGGCCGCAGGCCAGCGGTTGGAGCGCTTCTCTGGCGACCCCCGGCATGGGGGTCCGCGATGTTGAAGTCCCTGCACCACCACCGCTGGGGGGGGGGGGACTTTAAATTTATGGGGATCACTGGTCGGTGCAGACTTGGTGGGCCGATGGGTTTGTTTCCGCACTGTATTTCTAAACTAAACCAAACCAAAAATAAGGAGACTGCAGATACACACTTTAAACGTTGAGGAAAAAATGTTTCCTTGGTGATGATTGTTCTGCTGAATGATGAAAATGCTGCTTTGACATTTGCATGTGTCAATCCAGGAACTACAAACATTTATGTCACAATCCCATGCAATCACATGTTAATTTTGGTTCAATTTGTTCTGGCCATCCTGCTCTGTATAAAGACCATGATGATTATCCATTGGTGAATAAATCCTCAGTGGTGGATTCTGTTGAAAGTGGTAAATGGGGATTAAGAAAAGTGTTGGAAGGAACTGCAGATGCTGGTTTAAATCGAAGATAGACGCAAAAAGCTGGAGTAACTCAGCGGGTCAGACACCATCACCAGCATGGTGGCGCAGCGGTAGAGTTGCTGCCATACAGTGCCAGTCACCTGGGATTGATCCTCACCATGGGTGCTGTCTGTACGGAGTTTGCACGTTCTCCCCGTGACCTCGTGGGGCTCAGGTATCCGACAATTTTTAATTTAATTGTCATTAAATTCCAAAGATGTGTGGGTCTGTATATTAATTGGCTTCTGTAAATTGTTACTAGTGTGTAAAATAGAACAAGTGTGAACTAGTGTCAGAGCGGACGCGGTGGGTTGAGGGGCCTGTTTCCATGCTGTATCTCTGAAACTAAATGTGGTTGGCATGAGACGTGCAGATCACATTTTAATATCATAAATTACACCCCAAAATCAACTTAAGATGGAATGGAGTCAGAAAGCTGTTGCAACCTGTTTTCCCATCTAAATAAATATCTGAAAGGGGTTCGCCTGTGAAGAGACCTTGAAGGATAGATATATTTTCCATTTTGTCGACAGGTAGAATAAAAACTTCCTCTTGAAACCGGCCGGAATGTTTAGATCTTTCCTGGCCTCGGAATCCCAGAATGACTCATTTTCTCCAGTGGGATCATAGAAACATAGAAATATAGAAAATAGGTGCAGGAGGAGGCCATTCGGCCCTTCAAGCCAGCACCGTCATTCATAGTGATCATGGCTGATCGTCCCCGATCAATAACCCGTGCCTGCCTTCTCCCCATATCCCTTGACTGCACTAGCCCCTAGAGCTCTATCTAACTCTCTCTTAAATCCATCCAGTGACTTGGCCTCCACTGCTCCACTGTGGCGGGAATTCCATAAATTCACAACTGTCTGGGTGAAAAAGGTTTTTCTCACTGCAATCTTAAAGGACCTCCCCTTTATTCTAAGACTGTGGCCACTGGTTCTGGACTCGCCCAACATTGGGAACATTTTTCCTGCATCTAGCTCGTCCAGTCCTTTTATAATTTTATATGTTTCTATAAGACTTCCCCTCATCCTTCTAAACTCCAGTGAATACAAGCCTAGTCTTTTCAATCTTTCCTCATGTGACAGTCCCGCCATCTCAGGGAACAATCTCATGAACCTACGCTGCACTGCCTCAATCACAAGGATGTCCCTCCTCAAATTAGGAGACCAAAACTGTACACAATACTCCAGATGTGGTCTCACCAGAGCCCTATACAACTGCAGAAAAAAGGATCCTTCCCACTCTCCTGCCCATCAATTAAACGCAACAGGTTTGTTGCTCTAAAGGGCCTGTCCCACCAGCATGCGATTGCATGTATCTAGCGCGACCAAACGTGGTGGCTTGAGGCGTACAGCCTCGCGGGGCCGGTCCCAATTTGAACCGCGGAGGCGTATGGAGTTGTGCGGGGCTGGTCCCGACATCATACTAACCAATCATCTGGGCAGGAGGCAGGCCGACTGAATTTGGACGTCGCACGGCGTCGGGTGGTGACGTCATCACGCAATGGCCACGCCGTCATGCGTACGCCGTAAGGCGTCAAGACGCTGCGAATGCCCGTCGAGACGCTACGTACGCCCTCAATGCGGCTGCGGGCCGACAGGCCGTTGTCGCGCGGGATGTTCGGACAGTGCAAGATTTTTGGAGCCCCGCGCGATGTCGGGACCAGCCCCGCACAACTCAATATGCCTCCGGCGATCGAAGTGGGACCGGCCCCGCGAGGCCGTACACCTCAAGCGACCACGTTTGGTCGCACTAGACGCATGCTGGTGGGACAGGCACTTAAGTTACTGCTTTTGTAGGGATAAGTCCCTTGGTTAAAAGAAATGTTCTGCAAAAATAATTGTTAAATAAAGGAAGTAGATTTTAGAAAAACTCAAGGGAGACGCAACTTTGAAATTTTTGACCCTGCTTTTACAGCACATGCAGCGGCAGAAACCTGGGTTTGATCTCGACTACGGGTGCTGTCTTACGGAGTTTGTACGATCTCCCCATGACCTGCGTGTGTTTTCCCCTGGTATTTGGGTTTCCACCCACACTCCAAAGACGTACAGGTTTGTAGGTTATTTGTCTGGGTAAATTTATAAATTGTCCCGAGTGTGTGCAGAATAATGTTAATGTGCCAGGGTCACTGGTTGGCACAGACTCGGTGGGATGAATGGCCTGTTTCCACACTGTGTCTGTAAACTAAACTAAAATAGGTGACGTGGTGTGTCTGAAGAAAAGTATCGACCCGGAACGTCACCTATTCCATTTCTCCAGAGATGCTGCCTCACTCACTGAGTTACTCCATCTTTTTGTGTCTTTCGTCGGTGATTAAGAAAGGTCTGGTAAAGCAGAATTTAAAAAAAAATCTAAACAACTTTATTCAAGGTAAAAAATATGTACAAAACAAGAACTGCGCAAAATTCCTCAGACATTCTTCACGGCTATACATACATTCCAATATGGCACTATATTTGATAGTGTTCCTAAAACCCATAAATATACAGGGCACCCTTGCCACTCATGTGTCCCCCTTGGGTGATGGCCGTCTTGTTTGAGGCAGTTTGAGGCCGTCTCCACCACACCCTGCCCCCCAATGTGCAGCAGCAGAAGGACAGTAGACTGTGGTCATCCCCCGCAGAGCCTTGCCATTGGTTACACCAAGCCTCAGTGCGTTCCTCAACTTCCTTGCACTAATCAGAAGGAATGGAAGTCCATAAATGATAGGAGCAGAATTGGGCCATTTGGCCCATCTATTCCGTCATTCAATCATGGTTGATAAACCTTTCCCTCTCAACCCCATTCTCCTGCCTTCTCCCCATAAACCCCAGACACCCGAACTAATCAAGAATCTGTCTATTTCTCCCTTAAAAATAGTCTTGGCCTCACCAGCCTTCCGTGGCAATGGATTCCATACATACACCACCCTTTGACTAACAAAATTCCTCATCATCTCCTTCCTCAAGGAACGTCTTTATATTCTGAGGCTATGACCTCTGGTCCTAGACTCTTCCACTAGTGGAAAAATCCTATCCAGGCCTTTCGCTATTCGGTAAGTTTCAATGAGGTTAGTCTGGTGCTTGAGACTGATGTGAAACAGTGCTGGGGATTTATAACAGTAGGCAGCAGTGATGCTGGCAGAGGAGAAATTGCTTTTTTTTTTACGGGATCATTCTTCCTGTGGGAGTTGTTAATAACCAGCAGCAGTCAATTTGGAACTCATTCAAAGGAACCTTTCTTCACTTGACACAGGGAGCGATGTGTCAAATAGCAGCTGGAACCCGGAGTGTCACAGGAAGAGCACTCTACGGCACGCAAACTAGAGGCCGTAATCCCCCTTTCACTTCAAATGAATGGAAATCTCCATACTCGCGCCTGGATGTTGTGCAACTTAATCGGGCAAAAGGTCACTTATCAGTTGTCCAATGTCAGAGTGCAATAACAACGTTGTTGGAAAGAAATTAGATTATCCTGACAGAGTAAAATTGCACTTCTATACGCAGTTAATCAAGGCAATAAATCTTCATCATCTTTTATTTTGTTCGAAGATTTACTCCCTGAACCAAGTATATTTCATGACGTCCCTCAGTGGAACACAAGGGTCTCACAAAAGTAGTTCCTTTGATTATACTCACAGCAGGGTAGAAGTTAATTAGTGCAGAAGGATCTCAGCCATGGGGTTAAGGCTGCCTTGAAAGGGAGCAGCGTTTTATGGCTTTTTAAATATTTTATAATATTTGTTGAACCTTATCAGAAAATTGCAGAAGCGTATATATATATGTGCATTGGTGATGTACCCATCATGAATCCAAGCTGAGTTTCCAAATGCTTTGAATAGCTGACGAAGACTTGTTCTCGTCTGCGGCAGTAATGTAAACTGAACTGAGGAATGCAAGTTGAAACTCCGCAGGTCCAGTCAGTGTTATTTGCGACATAGACACGATGATGAATGCGAGAGGAAGCGATCAGGGAAGCAATTATTGGTTTCCTGCATAATCCTCACACTTCAGTTTCACTTGAAATTGGCAACAGGCTACCAGTAAAAGTCAACGTGGTGGGTGGATTTTACATCACGTAGACTAGAGCAAAACTGGACTTGAAATCATCGTAGTGGATTTCATGCGTCAGATTCCCCCTCTAGTGTTAACACCCCTGCCTCTCATACAGATGGATGTGGCTCAAGCTCCATTCTAGTGATTGAGCGCACGTGGCTTAGACTTTAGGCTTTAGAGATACAGCGTGGAAACAGGCCCTTCGACCCACCGTGTCCACGCTGACCAGCGACCACCCCGTACACTAGCACTATCCTACACACGTGGGCCAATTTACAATTTACAGAAGCTAATTAATCTACAAACCTGTACATCTTTGGAGTGTGGGCGGAAACCGGTGCACCCGGAGAAAACCCACGAGGTTACAGGAAAAATGTGCAAATTCCATACAGACAGCACCCGTAGTCAGGATTGAACCCAGGTCTCTGGAGCTGTAAGGCAGCAACTTCACAGCTGCACCAAGAGGCTCCACATTCTGCCTCCACATCGACACTCAGAACCTCCTTCTATCGATGAAGAAATATATGAGAAAATATGAAAACATATAATTTGTAATGTAAAGAGCAATCTAATGATTATCTGTAATTAATAGTAGAACTATAAATATTAAGGAAGTGAAATGCAAAAGTTGGAATGTTGATTGTTGAAGCTGTTGAGTTCAGAATGCTGCAATTCATAGGATTCTGCACCCAATAGTATGAAGCATGCCCAATCTATTCAAATACAGGCAAAAATACAATATTTAAAGATTCACAAAATGTGTCATTCCCATTTCAATAACTGAGTATTGGTTTGGTATTGGTTTATTAGTTCAGTTTAGTTGATTGTCACATGTACCGAGGTACAGTGAAAAGCTTTTGTTGCGTGCTAACCAGTCAGCAGAAAGACAATACATGATTACAATCAAACCAACCACAGTGTACAGATACATGATAGGTCAGTGCACGATAAAGTCAGTAAAGTCCGATAATCCAAATAATCCAAGCTTCTCCAATGAAGTAGATAGTGGGACTGTTCTCCAGTTGTGGTAGGATGGTTCAGTTGCCTGATAACAGCTGGGAATAAACTGTCCCTGAATCTGGTGGTGTGCGTTTCAACACTTCTACACCTTTTGCCCGATGGGAGAGGGGAGAAGTGGGAGTGGCCAGGGCGCGACGTGTCCTTGATTATGCTGCTGGCCTTGCCGAGGCATCGCTGGAAGGGAGGTTGGTCTGTGTGATGGTCTGGGCTGCGTCCACAATTCGCTGCGGTCTTGGATTACAGCCACGTCTACAGAGGTACAGCAAACAAGCTTTGTTTGCATGTTATCTAATTAAATCCGGTAATATTATACCTTTATAGTAGCAAGTCAAACAGAAATACAACAGGAAGAACAAAGAGAACAGCACCAAAGTGTAGAGTATAATTTTCACATTGTTGCATTACAGTTCCAGCGAAAAAGTCCATTGTCTGCAGTGGGGTAGGTTGGAGGATTAGGACTACACCCTATTTTATGGGAGAACTGTTCAGAAGACTAATAACAGAGGGGAAGAAGCTATCCCTGATGGTATGTGCTTTGGAGTAACATGATACTGAGAGCAGTCATTGCTTCCACTCTGGTTCTTTTATGTTCGTTCCTATCCATGTACTCGTCCAAGTGCCTTTTAAATGTTGTAATTGTACCTGTATCTACCACTTCCTCTGGTGGGTCATTCCATGTATGCACCACCCCCCTGCGTATAAAAGCTGCCCCCTCCGGTCCATTTTAAATCGGTCCACTCTGACTTGAAACCTATGCCTTCCATGTTTGGACTTCTCTACACCGGTGAAAGACTGTGGTTATTCACATTGTCATCTTACCCACTTGCAAAATTAGGGATTCCTTCTTAATAACTTACAACATTTAAAGTAATGCTCCAGCTAGCCTTACTCAGCGTGCCATCTGATGAAGGGTCTCGACCCAAAGCGTCACATATTCCTTCTCTCCAGCGATGCTGCCTGACCCGTTGAGTTGCTCCAGCATTTTGTGTCTATCTTCAGTGTAAACCAGCATCTGAAAGTTCCTTTCTGCACAATCCCGTCTGAAATATTTATTTAGCTCATCCCACCTTCTCCGCGTTCTATGTGAAAACAAAGAACTGCCGATGCTGGTTTACAAAAACTAAACAAAGTGCTGGAGTAACTCAGCGGGTCAGGCACCATTGCTGGAGAACACAGGTGGGTGCCGTTTCAGATCCGAAGAAGGGTCCCGACCCGAAACATCACCTATTCATTCACGGTTTTCAGAGATGCTGCCTGACCCATTGAATTACTCCAGCATTTTGTGTCTCTTTTCTCCTCTTTCAACATCTCTGCTGACTAAAACATGCTTGTGATGTTTAATTGGCGACTGACCTGTACTTTTGAGGTCATTACTCGAATGCTTCCCAGGAGGAAACGTTTGAAAGAGCAATGAAGGCCAATTAGAGGGTAATTATAGTTGTCTCTCGGCAGTGGTATCTGCTTAGCCTTTCTCCTTGCCATATTAGCGAGCTCTCCAGATTGTTTCAAGGTGAGGGACAACACGTCAAGTAATTGAATTCCTAACTTCGTGTTGCATTTTGTTAAGACTGTTCGGTTATAATTTGTTGCTTTAAAAAATATAACATCAGGAACGAGAGGTCGAAAGCGGTAGTGTACACACTCATTAAATTAGCCATTCACTTATTGGCAAATCCCTTCTCTACGTTGTTTATTTGTAATATTGAGTGCAGCTTAGTGCGTTTGTAAGAAGCGGTTATAGTGCTCAGCATTTTGTGTTGAGTTGCCTGTACAATATGATTTTCGCTGCTGAATGCATGTTGAATGCTCACTGTGTCAGCTTCAGTTACACCTCTGATCATGGTGAACAGTTTGGTGTCAACTGCGGGTTTGCGCACGTGTGTTATCCCAACTATTTCCCCCTCCCACCCCCACCCACCCCCAGTCTCAGAACTGGATTAAAAAGTAAAGGGCCTGTCCCACGAGCGTGCGACTCCATGTGGCAAGCGCGACCTAACGTGGTCGCTTGAGCCGTACGGCCTCGCGGGGCCGGTCCCACTTCGATCGCCGGAGCCGTATGGAGTTGTGCGGAGCTGATCCCGACATCGCGCGGGGCTCCGGAAAACTGACTGTGTTCAAAAATTCCGCGCGGCAACGGCCTGCCGGCCCGCAGCCGCCATGATGCCGTACGTCATGCACGAACTTCCCGCGGACTTCGCTTGAACTTCACGTCATACACTCGACCTCTGCGCGGCCCCCGCTTCCGGTTTGGCCGCGCTTGCCGCATGCAAGTGGCATGCTCGTGGGACAGGCCCTTAAATGTGACTCGACGTTTTCTTTCAGCATGTAGAAACAAGGAATTGCACATGGTGAATTATCAATGCCTGAAGGATCCCGACCCTCAACTTCCCCTATCCATGGTCTTAAGCTCATAAGTGATAGGAGAAGATTTAGACCATTCAGCCCATCAAGTTTACTCAACTATTCAATCATGGCTGATCTATCTTTCCCTCTCAACCCCATTCTCCTGCCTTCTCTCCATAACCCCTGACACCTGTACAAATCAACATTCAACTGTATTTCTCCACACATGCTGCCTGGCCCTCTGAGTTACTCCAGCAATTTTTGTCTAGTTTAGGTGTTTTCTTTTAATTGACAATATTCATTTCTAGCATTTAAACCTGTTTTAAGTAGATTTATTGTTTTTTCCATTTATTTCAAATGCCGGGGTGGTATGGATCGCAAGAGACCTGGGTTCAATCGTGACTATGGGTGCTGTCTGTACCGAGTTTGTACGCTCCCCCTGTGACCGTATGGCTTTTCCCCGGGAGCCCCAGTTTCCTCCCACACTCCAAAGTACGCTAATGTGCACGTTAATGTGGCTTTGATAAAAATTGTAAATTGCCCCTGGTTTGTAGGATTGTGTTAATGTGCGGGGATCGCTGGCTGGCACCGACTCGGTGGGCCGAAGGTCATGTTTCCGTGCTGTAACCCTAAACTAAACAGTTTTTAAGTAACTCTGATTACTAGCTTCACTTAAATAATTAGGGAATGGAGGGATATGGATCACTGTAGACAGACACAATATGCTGGAGTAACTCAGCGGGACAGGCAGCATCTCTGGAGAGAAGGGTGAAGTTTTGGTTTGAGACCCTTCTCATTCGATAAGCAACAGTGCAAATTGAATGATAATAACCCCTAGTGTCCCCACCCCCATCCCCCCTCCCACTGTCTGCACCTTTCTTCCACCCCCACAACCTTCTTCCCTGCTCCTCCTTCTACCATTCGTCCCCCAACCCTCTCCACTCAGAGCCACCATTTTTATTTTTTCTCCTCTCTTTCCACTTTCCCCCTTCCACTTCTACTTTTATCTCTCGCTGCGGCTTTGCATTTTACTTCTCCTTTTCCCTGCTCATCTGACACACTTTCGTCTCCTTTTCACCTCTAGCCACACCTCTATATCCACCCTTTTACCAATCAACAGCCCGTCCCTCGCTGGTATCCACCTATCACGTGTGTGTAGGAAGGAACTGCAGATGCTGGTTTTGGGTGGAGAACCTTGTTCAGATATGGATCGCTTACAGGCTGATGAGATTAGTGTATCTGGGCACCATGTTTTACATGACCATCGTGGACCAAAAGGCTTGTGTCTATGTTGTATTTTTCTATGCTCCATGTAGCGATTGGAATGCTCTTTGATGGCCATGAGATGACAAGATGCTTTCAGGGTAGTGGGGCAGAAGGGCCGAGGATTTGCCACTGAGGCCTTGTCATTGCTTGAGGCCCACTCCGCCGTGCAGAGAGACTGCGCCGGCGAGGACTGCAAGATGTTTGTGTCACAGGAGTGAAGGACACCAGAGGCAATTGCAGCTGTGAGAGTGATGTGGGGGTGAGCACAGATCATTTCTTCGTCTTGCGAATGAAACATAAACCAAAGGAATAGTTTGCTCTCAAGCAGCCAGGTTGTTGTCTCTGCGTCAATGTCTGCCGGGCCCTGAGCTCCATTTTGGTGGGTGGTAGAGCGGGCACCCAGAGATGGCATGGGTGGCTGAATGTTGTTCTGCTCCGCGTTCACAGGCTGGGCTCTGGCGGAGCCCCCATCTCCACATGCTGACGTTGAAACGCCCAACCCCACTACTATTCTGTTTAGCTTCACCCATGCTCCTCTGGGGAGCTCAGACCATGGACAGCTTTGATCTGGTGCTGTGTAACGGAGGTGAGGTTACCTTCCACTACTGTGTCTGCGGAGGGCGCTCAGCATCGCCAAGGACTGCTCTCACCCCAACCATGGACTGTTTACCCTCCTACCATCCGGGAGGCGCTACAGGTCTCTCCGTTGCCGGACCAGCAGGTCCAGGAACAGCTTCTTCCCTGCGGCAGTCACACTACTCAAAAATGTACCTCAGTGATGGCCCCCCCCCCCCCGGACACTCCGCTCCTCCCACAGGAAAAACACTATGACTGTATGCATGTAAATAGATTTATTTATTGAAATCATATTCTATGTCGCTCTTCCAGGGAGATGCTAACTGCATTTCATTGTCTCTGTACTGTACACTGACAATGACAATTAAAGTTGAATCTGAAACTGAATCTGTGACTTCAGTCGGGGTGGCCTCTATTCTCTGCTGATAAGTAGATATGATGCGTAGGAAGCAACTGCAGATGCTGATTTAAACCGAAGTTAGACACACGATGCTGGAGCAACTCAGCGAGACAGGCAGCATATTTGGAGAGAAGGAATGGTTGACATTTCAGGTCGAGACCCTCTTCAGACTGAGAGATATGATGAATTTGTATCAAGCCCAGTGACAGGAGTTGAAGTTCATGATGTGTTTATACTGAGTAGTGGAGTCTTTAGACTTTAGAGATACAGCATGGAAACAGGCCCTTCTGTCCACCAAGTCTGCGCCGACCAGCAATCACCACCTACACTAGCAGTATCCTAAACACCAGGGGCAATTTACAATTTAGGCCATTTTAGACAAAAGTTGTTTCTTCATCCCTGTCGCAGCAGCATGTTGAGCCCATTCTAGTTAAATTATAAATTACAAAGTTCAAACTTCCCGAATATAGACAACTCACAAGATTTAATACACAATTGAAACTATGAGATTGTACTCATGATGTTGGTTCACTCCTTCCATTAATTGATTGGATTTTATCACTTTGCCACGTGTTAATAAAACCAAATTTAGACCTTGAATTTTAGTTTAGTTTAGTTTAGAGATTCAGCGGGTGCAGCAGCATCTATGGAGCGAAGGAGATAGGCAACGTTTCGGGCCGGAAACGTTGCCTATCTCCTTTGCTCCATAGATGCTGCTGCACCCGCTGAATTTCTCCAGCATTTTTGTGTACCTTCGATTTTCCAGCATCTGCAGTTCCTTCTTAAACACATAAATAGTTTAGAGATTCAGCGCAGAAAAAGGCCCTCCAGCCTACTGAGTCCGCAGACCGGCGATCCCCGTGCAATAGCATTATTCTACATGCCAGGGGCAATTTACAATTTATTTAATCAAAGCCAATTAACCTATGAATCTGTATGTCTTTGGCGTGTGGGACGATATGCACATGGAGAAAACACACGCCGCCACGGGGAGAATGTACAAACTCCGTACAGACAGCACCCGTAGTCAGGATCGAACCCAGGTCTCTGGCGCTAATGCCCCTGTCCCACTTAGGAAACCTGAACGGAAACCTCTGGAGACTTTGCGCCCCACCCAAGGCTTCCGTGCGGTTCCCGGAGGTTTTTGTCAGTCTCCCTACCTGTTTCCACTACCTGCAACCTCCGGCAACCACCTGCAACCTCCGGGATCTGCACGGAAACCTTGGATGAGGCGCAAAGTCTCCAGAGGTTTCTGTTCAGGTTTCCTAAGTGGGACAGGGGCGCAGCAACTTTTACCGCAGCGCCACCGTGCCACCCAAGAGTCATACAGATCAGAAACAGACCCTTCAGCCCAACTTGTTCATGCCGACCAAGATGCCCCATCTAATCTAGTCCCATTTGCCCACATTTGACCTATATCCCTCTAAAATGTTCCTGTCCTTTAACCCGTCCAAATGTCTTTTAAATGCTGTATAGTCCCTGCCTCAACTACCTCTTCTGGCAGCTCGTTCCATATACCTACTACCCTCTGGGTGAAAAAGGTGCTCTCCAGAGTCCTACTCCTTTCAGATAAACAGAAGGAATTGACACCACCAAAATGCAATGTCCACTGGCGGATGAAATATCAGCCCAGAGGCAGCCTGATGGTGTGGTATATAGTGATGGCAAGTGACGACCACATCAATTAACATGCACTGGGAAGCCTCCTCAACTGATGTTGAAGATAGCATCAGCTAGCACACTGAGTAAAGTCACAAAGCAAAGATAAATGACTGGCTACACCAGCAATTTCTGAACGTGTGTTTTTTAAATGCATTTCCCTGCAGGCTAAAGTAGTGAATTGCATGTTTAAAGGGCACCAGGGACTCCTTAATCAAGATCTCAAATCGTTCTCTGGAAGGAAGCTTGCATTCGGAAAGTGAAGTGTACATCAGACAGTTTGCCAAACCCGTCATCGGGCCAAGGTGTAAGAGCCAAGCGAAACAAGAGACAAAGTGCTGGAGTAACTGCGCACCAGGCAGCACCTCTGGAGAACATGGATAGGCGATGTATGCTGAAGAAAGGTCCCGACACAAAACATCACCCATCCATGTACTCCAGAGATGCTGCCTGACCCGCTGAGTTACTCTGAGTGTCTTTTTGTTGTAAACCAGCATCTGTAGTTCCTTGCGTCCAACATGAAATAAGCAAGTTTGAAACGGGCTGCAGAAGCCAGAGGCCTTCAAATGTTCCAATCGCTTTGTCAAATAGACTGGTCATTTTTAAAATACTCGTCAAAGCAAGCGGAATGATTGGTTGATGTTAAGGAGCGAATGTTGCTTTTCTGTTGGGGCAAATGTGTTTTATTATCATATGTGAGCTCAGTTTAGTTCAGTTCAGTTTAGTTTATTGTCATGTGTACCACGGTACGATGTAAACATTTATTGCATACTAACCGATCAGCGGAAAGACAATACATGATTACAATTGAGTCATTCACAGTGTACAGGTGTCTGATAAGAGAATAAATGCCAGGTAAAGCCAGTCAAGGATAGTCCAAGGGTCCCCGATGAGATAGATAGTAGTTCAGGACTGCTCACTGGTTTTACTAGGATGGTTCGGTTGCCTGTTAACAGCTGTGAAGAAACTGTCCCTGAATCTGAAACCATTAAATTCTTACGTGCTGCATTCTTACATTCTTACTGTGGATGGCTCGATTGTAATCATGTATTGTCTTTCTGCCGACTGGTTAGCACGCAACAAATGCTTTCCACTCTACCTCGGTACACATGACAATAAACGAAACTGAACTGACTAAATTAAATTAAAGCAACACAACAGATAAGTAAACTTATTACTCTGTATATGAAACGACAACAAAAAGTTCACAATGACAGTGCAAAGACAAAAATAACGCCCCCAAGTCTATATATTTCGGAGCCTATTTGAAGGTTGTAGTGTTTAATAGCCTGATGGCTGCAGGGCAGAAGCTGCTCCTGAACCTATAGGGTGGCACGGTGGCACAGTGGCAGAGCTACTGCCTTACAGCACCAGACATCCGGGTTCGACTCTGACTACAGGTGCTGTCTGTACGAAGTTTGTACGTTCTCCCCGTGACCTGCATGTGTTTTCTCCAAGATCTTCAGGTTCCTCCCACACTCCAAAGTTGTACAGGTAGTCAAGTCAAGTCAAGTCAAGTCAAGTCAAGTTTATTCGTCACATACACATACGAGATGTGCAGTGAAATGAAAAGTGGCAATGCTCGCGGACTTTGTGCAAAAAGACAAACAAACAAACAACCAAACAAACTACAAACAGAATGGAACAGAATCACATATTCATATATGGGTGGAAGGAAAAAGGGAAAAAAACAGCAGTTTTTTTTTTAAAAGTAGTAGAGTGGTACAGCAATGTTTGTCCCTGGTGAGATAGGAGTTTACAGACCTAATGGCCTCTGGGCCATTTAATCGGTTTGGTTATAAATGTTTAATTGGCCCTGGTGTTAGTGTGCGGGGATCGCTGGCCGGTGTGGACCCGGTAGGCCGAAGGCCTTGTTTCTGCGCGGTATCTCAAAACGAAACAAAACTAAATTAAACACAGTTCTCTAGGCGTGATCTCACACTGTGGTAAACACATTCCAGTTTTCAGGCTCCTATATCTTCTTCCCCTGTGGAGGAGGTGAAAAGGACCCTTGTGACCTGCTGAATAACTTGACCATAAAGTATGGGTTTGCGCGGTGGAAGATCCATGTACTTTATGGAATTGCAGCCCTTGCAATATATCAAACAGTACAAGTCGGGCAGCACAAGACCTGAGATTCACTGACTCGCGACTTCCTCAAAGGCTAGAGAACTGGGTTAATTAATGCTGTTAGTGAGTTAGGTGGAGCACCGTTCCCCTTTTGAAGTTCTACACTGGCAGATAAATGATTTACAATTTTCTTTCTGCAAACACCTCATCTCTCTGACAGAATAATTATGTCTGATGAAGATCTCTGTTTTCTGTTTCATCATACTGGTTAAATGGAACCAAGTCCTAAATCTGCCCTGACAAACTGTCTAACACAGTAGATAGTCTATATTACATTAAGCACTCCAGTTCAAAGAGCCGCTATGAAAGGCAGCTCTGAATATTTAGAGATTTTAGCCACAATTTTTGTTCAGGCTTCCACCTCCATTGTTAGTACAGGCTAGAACTTCCCGAAATATCTTAAAGGGGTTGTCAGCAGTAGAAATCAGAGTTTGGGAAATCAGTTTTCCAAAGATAGACACAAATAGCTGGAGTAACTCCGCTGGTCAGGCAGCATCTCTGGAGAGAAGGAATAGGTGACGTTTCAGGTCGAGACCCTTCTTCACACTGAGAGTCCTGGGAAAGGGAAACAAGAGATATAGACGGTGATATAGAGAGACATAGAACAAATTAATTAAAGATATGCAAAAAGCAACAATGATCAAGGAATGGTGGAGCCCACAATGGTCCATTGTTGGCTGTGGGTAGGTTATACAGACAGTGAAACTCAACAGAACGACAGTGAAACTAGTATGATGGCCAGGGTGGGGGAGGGACGGAGAGAGAGAGGATGCAAAGGTTACTTGATGTTAGAGAGGTCAATATTCATAGCACTGGGGTGTAAGCTGCCCAAGCAAAATATGAGGTGCTGTTCCTCCAATTTGCACTGGGCCTCACTCTGACAGTGGAGGACAGAAAGGTCAGTGTGGGATTGGGAGGAGATTTAAAGTGATCTCCTGGTTGCCACGTTTTAACCCAGGAGCAAATTTTCCATGTCAGTTGCCATTGTTACCACTTTCTCAATCATCAACTTTTTTTCTGTACTCCAGTGCCCACCAGAAACCTCAGATAGCAATGAAGTCGCAATAGCTCTATGCCTAATGTAAATGATTCC
Source organism: Leucoraja erinaceus (assembly GCF_028641065.1). NCBI lineage: Eukaryota > Metazoa > Chordata > Chondrichthyes > Rajiformes > Rajidae > Leucoraja > Leucoraja erinaceus. The sequence goes on along the minus strand of NC_073379.1, from coordinate 13,640,966 downwards.
AGAGACAGAGTGCAGTGAATTCATGCAGCCACATAAGGCAATTGAACATTAATTAATTTCTATGCCCAAGTCTTACCCCCGAACAGTTAGAATGTATTTTAGTCTTAATTAAAATCGGTCACTAACTTAAGACGAGGCTGGAGTGATAACTTAATAGAAATGGCTGCATCGCCTTAAGATAAGTTCTTCCTTTCTCCTAATATCCTCTTTGATGGATCACACATCACCAATTCCATGCCCATAATCAAACTTACCCCATTCCAATTTCATCCACGGTCATAGAATCATAGTGAGTAAACAGGCCCTTCAGCCCAACTGGCCCACACCGGCCAACTTGTCCCAGTGACACTAGTCCCACCTGCCTGCGCTTGGGCCATATCCCTCCAAACCTGTCCTATCCATGTACCTGTCTAACTGTTTCTTAAACGTTGGACCTCTCTCTCCTCCAGCCCCCCATCTCTTCACACCTTAGTTCCCATGCTTTGCTTTCGTTTCTCCTTGACATGCTGATGTCTCGAGCCTCCTTGTGCTTGCTCCCTTTTCCCCGATAATCTACATCCTCTGTCTTTTGTCCAGACCCCCCCCCCATCCCCAGCTCCTGTGGAAATCCCACACATCAGATCACCACCCATACATTCTTGTGTGTCCAAACCCTTAATAATCTTATATGTTTCAATTGTAAGATCCCCTCTCACCCTTCTAAACTCCAGAGTATACAAGCCCTGCTGCTCCATTCTCTCAATCTATGACAGATCCGCCATCCCGGGAACTCTGCTCGCAGAGTCCCGCGGCCATTCCAAGCCGCGCGGGGCGGTGATGTCAGGCCCCGCTCCAGGAGCTCTTCAACCCCGCAACTCGGGCGGGAGAAGTCGCCGTTGCAGGAGCCCTGAAAAGCGGTCTCCCTCCTGGGACCCGCGGGCTCCCGGTGCCGCCATCCGCCAGACCCGCAGTTGCAGCCTCCGAATCTCCGGAGGTCAGGCCGCAGCAGCAGCAGTGCTCCACCACCGCTCCACCCGCTCCGGACTCGGCCAGCTCCGCGACGGTGACGGTGAGTCGTCGGCACCAGAGTCCCCGGTCTTCTCCTGTTGCAGGCCGCTCCTCGTAGCAGCCCCAACGACAATGGAGACCCGACAAGAAAAGGTCGGGTCTCCCGTGCAGGGAGAGATTTAAAAGTTACTCCCTCACACCGGCCCTACACAATACCGACCAGCCCCATCCCTGCAGCAGGTTTTTTTAGACAATAGACAATAGGTGCAGGAGTAGGCCATTCGGCACTTTTAGCCCAGCACCGCCATTCAATGTGATCATGGCTGATCATCCCCAATCAGTACCCCATTTCTGCCTTCTCCCCATATCCAGTGAGTCCCTATCTTTAATGAAGCTGGTGGCCGAGATCCGACACAGACAGTATGGGTCAGCTGTATTCAGCAGACCAAACCTCGCGATCGAAGAGGTCTGCACCCACACCACCGAAGGGCAAATGGAAACCATCACAGTTGCCCTCCCAAACATCTCTGTCACATCAGTGTATAAACCCCCCCAAAGTCCGTTCCTCCACACTGAACTGCCAGACAGTTGCAAGAGGAAATACCACATTAGCATTGTGGACTTCAATGCCCATAGCTCATTGTGGGGCTATGAAGTGAACAATCAAGGTGAAGATGAAGTCGAAACCTGGCTCGAGTCGAAACACCTGACCCTGATCCATGACGCCAAACTGCCAAAATCTTTCCACAGTGCCAGATGGAAACGAGGATATAACCCAGACCTTGTTTGTGTGAGCAGCGAACTATCATCCAGAGCTGTGAAAGAGGTCCTGGACACATCCTATAAACCCCCCCAAAGACCCCTCCCCCCCCCCCCCCCCCCATCGAAACGCAACACCGGCCGATCACCATAACCATCCGATCCGCTCTCCAAGCAACAACCGTCCCCTTCCGCAGAAGGTTCAATCTGTGGAAGGCCGACTGGCTGTCATTCCAACAGGAGATCGAAGACTCCATCCCCAGTATTCCATCACACCCCAACAACTATACCATGTTCACAGAACTGCTGAAAAGGTCAGCCAGGCGACATATACCACCAAGAGGATGCCAGACCGAGTACATCCCCGGGCTGTCGGAAACATCCAGCGATCTACTGAAAGCCTACCACAGGGCATATCACGAGGACCCTTTCTCCTCCACCACCATGGAACTCGGAGAGATCCTGTTGAACACAGTCGGGGAGGACCGAAGGCAAGTCTGGAAGGAGTTGATAGAAAACACCAACATGACCAATAACAGCAGGAAGGCATGGGCCACAATCCGCCGCCTCGGTGAAGACCATACCACACCGCCCACGCTCACAACAGTCACAGCAAACTCAGTTGCAGCACAGCTGGTGGCAAACGGTCGTAGTCAAAATCGGCGCAGACCCACAGGAGAATACCGCCGGACAGCGGTAACAGACCGCCTACAACCAGCCAGCGCCCTCACCAAGCCCTTCGACCTAGAAGAACTCGAAGCTGCAATGAGCATGCTGAAACCTGGGAAAGCAGCAGGAATCGATGATGTACTGACGGAAATGATGCAGCACCTTGGACCTAAAGCAAAGACCTGGTTCCTAGCAATGATGAACTCATGCGTGGCACAGAAAACAACCCCACCTGGATGGAGAAAGGCCAAGACTGTCGCAATTCCCAAACCTGGAAAGGACCCATCATCCCCAAAGAGCTACAGACCCATTTCCCTCCTCTGCATCACCTACAAGCTCTACGAGAGGCTACTACTCCAACGCCTTATGACACTTATAGACTCCAAGCTTACTAAAGATCAAGCTGACTTCTGCACTGGCCGCTCCTGTGCCAGGCAGCTGCTGAACCTCACCCAACACATTGAGGACGGTTTTGAGTGCAAACTCATCACCGGAGCAGCTTTCATAGATCTCTCCGCTGCCTACGACACTGTCCAGCACCGCACCATGATCAAGAAACTTTTTGACATGACTGGTGACCTCGACCTGTGCCAAGTCATCAAAAGCCGTCTCAACAACAGGCGCTTCTTCGTTCAACTAAACGACAAGAAGAGCAAATGGAAAGCCCAAAAGAATGGCCTACCACAAGGCAGCGCACTGGCCCCCCTCCTCTTCAACATCTACACCAACGACCAACCACTTCCCCCACAATGCTGCCGCTTCATCTATGCTGATGACCTCTGCATCACCACCCAACAGGAGAACTTCCAGAAGATCGAGTCGGTCCTGGAAAGCGCCCGCCCTCCAAGAGATGACAACCTACTACAATAACAACCACCTGAAGCCCAACCCATCAAAAACCCAACTATGCAGCTTCCATCTTAAAAATCGAGATGCAGGAAAACAACTGAGCGTCTCATGGGACGGCCACAAACTCTCCAACCACTTCCACCCCGTGTACCCCGGAGTCACACTCGACAGGACACTCTCTTTCAAAACCCACCTTCAGAACACCGAAGCCAAGGTCAACACTCGCAACAACATCCTGCGCAAACTGGTAAACTCAAAGTGGGGCGCTGATCCACCAACCATCCGTGCAACTGCCCTAGCCCTGTGCTTCTCCACAGCTGAATACGCGTGCTCAAGCTGGAGCCGCTCCCACCACACCAAACTGGTTGACACAGCCCTCAACGACACCTGCCGCATTACCACGGGATGCATAAAGACAACGCCAGTCCCGTGCCTCTATGCCCTAGCTGGTATTTCCCCCCCCCCCCCATATCAGACGATCCATCGTCACCCAAGACGAGCGGAGAGCACAGGAGATCGATACCAGGCACCCCCTGCACGGACACACAGCACCTCCACCCCGACTGAAATCTAGAGCCAGTTTCTTGCAGACAGTCCCACCTCTCCAGACAACCAAAGAAACAGCAAGGACCAACATCTGGACAGATGAATGGAACCAGCTCAATTTTCTAATGTTACTTTGAATCCCTTCATCTAAATCATTGATATATATTGTAAATAGCTGCGGTCCCAGCACCGATCCTTGCAGTACCCCACTAGTCACTGCCTGCCATTCTGAAAGGGACCAGTTAATCCCTACTCTTTGTTTCCTGTCTGCCAACCAATTTTCTATCCATGTCAGCACTCTACCCCCAATACCACACCCTAATTTTGTCCACTAATCTCCTATGTGGGACCTTATCAAATGCTTTCTGAAAGTCCAGGTACACTACATCCACTGGATTTCCTTGTCCTTTTTCCTAGTTACATCCTCAAAAAATTCCAGAAGATTAGTCAAACATGATTTCCCCTTCATAAATCCATGCTGACTCGGACCGATCCTGTTACTGCTATCCAAACATGCCGCTATTTAATCTTTTATAATTGACTCCAGCATCTTCCCCACCACCGATGTCAAGCTAACTTGTCTATAATTCCCTGTTTTCCCTTTCCCGCCTTTCTTAAAAAGTGGGATAACTTTAGCTACCCTCCAATCCACAGGAACTGATCCTGAATCTATAGAACATTGGAAAATTATCACCAATGCATCCACGCTTTCTAGAGCCACTTCCTTAAGTACCCTGGGATGCAGACCATCAGGCCCTGGGGATTTATCAGCCTTCAATCCCATCAGTCTACCCAAAACCATTTCCTGCCTTATGTGCATTTCCTTCAGTTCCTCCGTCACCCCAGATCCTCTGGCCGCTACTATATCAGGAAGATTGTTTGTGTCCTCCTTAGTGAAGACAGATCCAAAGTGCCTGTTCAACTCATCTGCCATTTCCTTGTTCCCCATAATAAATTCACCTTTTTCAGTCTTCAAGGGTCCAACTTTTCCTCTTCACACACCTAAAGAAGCTTTTACTATCCACCTTTATATTCTTGGCTAGCTTACCCTCGTACCTCATCATATCTCCCCGTATTGCCTTTTTAGTTATCCTCTGTTGTTCTTTAAACATTACCCATTCCTCTTGCTTCCCGCTCATCTTTACTACGTTGTACTTCTTCTCTTTCATTTTTATGCTGTCCCTGACGTCCCTTGTCAGCCACGGTCGCCCCTTAGTCCCCTTGGTTTTTCGCACAGAGGGTGGTGAGTGCCTGTAACGGAGGTGATCGAGGCAGATACAATAGTGGCATTTGAAAGCTTTTTAGATAGGCACATGGATATGCGAGCTTTGGGGGGTTTGGGATCACAAGTAGGTAGGTGAGATGAATATATCTTGCCATCATGTTCGGTACAGATATTGTGGGCTGAATGGCTTGGACTTTTCTATCTTTTTTGTCATGGAAAAATTCAGCATAGTATCCAATGGGTTCATTTTATCTAACCAGCTGCACAGAAGGGTTCGGTTAAATCACCTATGTTATTTCATCTGACATGACGTTCATTATGTTAATTCAAGTTATCAAATGTTCAGTTTAGTTTATTGTCATATAGACCGGCATTAAAATAGCAATGAAATTCCTAGTCCACGTGATATTCACAGAGTAAACAGTACACATGCAGTAATCATAAATATTGAGTAGACAATATGCATATCATATAAATTTTTTAACATTATATGGTCATGTTTCCTCTGGGAGGAAATTTCTCACTTAAAATGACACATTACTTAATGTAAGGATTACTTAAAATGACATGTAATTATAAATGTCAAATGCAATAAAAAACACTGAAAATACCCAACAGGTTAGGCAACATCTATGACATAAGAACCAGAGTTAAAGTTCCAGCTCAATGGTTTTGTTTAATGCTGAAATGTTAATACTGTGGAGTATTTCCAACCCTTAATAGTGTCATAGAGTCTTACAGTGTGGAAACAGACCCTTTGGCCCAATTTGCCCACACCGATCAACGTTCTACACTAGACCCACATGCCTGTGTTTTGCCCATATCCCTCCAAACCTGTCCTATCCATGTACCTGTCCAAATGTTTTTTTTAAATGTTGCGATAGTCCCTGTCTCAACTACCTCCTCCGGCAGCTCGTTCCACACACCCACCACCCTTTGTGTGAAAAAGTTAAATGTTCAAATTTAAAGTTTGAAAGTGCTAAAAGTTTGCTGTTAAAAACCCTCAGTTTGCTGTTAAACGTGTGTCCCCCTCACCTTAAATCTTTCTCCTTTGGTTCTCGATTCCCCTAATCTGGACAAAAGACTTTCAAGGTGACTTTTCATGTAGGTAATTGATCTGAAAGATTAGCACTGATGCTTCTTTCCAGCGAAATCTAATTTTATTTCAAATGTGTTGCACGCACGATATTTTGCTTTGTACAAAGGCTATCAATCAGTAGCCAAATAAACGCATGATTCTCCTGAACAATGCAGCTGGATTAGTCCGAGGGTTTGGGAGTAGCAGACAATACTTATTATCACGCTGTGTTATGCATTATGAATGAGGCACAAACTGAACTAGAAAAACAAAATAAATTGGGATAACCAATAAACAAAACAGCATTTGATCTGCAGAGAATTGCATAGGGTTAAGAGGAATTGATGCAATCATGCAGTAACTCTGTAGTTATGTATGTTCATTTCACTGTCACTTCATGTGCAATGTGACCAATTAAACCGTATTGTACGTTCATCACAACTGCCTTTATAGCCGCAAGTTTTCACAATACTATTTCGATTGTAATCATGTATTGTCTTTCCGCTGACTGGTTAGCATGCAACAAAATCTTTTCACTGTACCTCGGTACTCGTGACAATAAAATAAAATAAAATAAAGTATTCTGCTGACTGGTTAGCGGCAAGAACAAGGAGGCAGATTAATATCTCAATGGTATCAGATTAGGAAAAAGGGAAGTGCAACGAGACCTGGGTGTCCTTGTAGTTAGTCTCTGAAAGTAAACATGCAGGTACAGCAGGCAGTGAAGAAAGCTAATGGCATGTTGACCTTCATAGAAACATCTAAACATAGAAACATAGAAAATAGGTGCAACAGGAGGCCATTTGGCCCTTTGAGCCGGCACCGCCATTCATTGTCATCATGGCTGATCGTCCCCAATCAATAACCCGTGCCTGCCTTCTCCCCATATCCCTTGATTCCACAAGCCCCTAGAGCTCTATCTAACTCTCTCTTAAATCCATCCAGTGACTTGGCCTCCACTGCCCTCTGTGGCAGGGAATTCCACAAATTCACAACTCACTGGGTGAAAAACATTTTTTTCTCACCTCAGTCTTAAATAGCTTCCCCTTTATTCTAAGACTGTGGCCCCTGGTTCTGGACTCGCCCAACATTGGGAACATGTTTCCTGCATCTAGCTTGTCCAGTCCTTTTATAATTGTATATGTTTCTATAAGATTTTACCCTCATCCTTCTAAACTCCAGTGAATACAAGCCTAATCTTTTCAATCTTAACGAGAGGATTTGATGTAAGAGTAAAGAGGTCCTTCTGCAGCAGTTGTACAGGGCCCTGGTGAGACCACATCTGGAGTGTAGTTTTGGTCTGCTAATTTGAGGAAGGACACATCATATGAGGAAAGATTGGAAAGACTGGGCTTGTATTCACTGGAATTTAGATGGATGAGAGGACATCTTATAGAAATGTATAAAATTATAAAAGGACTGGTAAAAGCTAGATGCAGGAAAAATGTTCCCAATGTTGGGTGAGACAAGAACCAGGGGCCACAGTCTAAGAATAAAGGGGAGGCCATTTAAAACTGAGACGAAAAACAACTTTTTCACCCAGAGAGTTGTGAATATGTGGAATTCTCTGCCACAGAAGGCAGTAGAAGCCAATTCACTGGATGAATTTAAAAGAGTCAGATAGAGCTCTAGAGGCTAGCAGAATTAAGGGATATGGGTAGAAGGCAGGCACGAATTACTGATTGTGGATGATCAGCCATGATCACAATGAATGGTGGTTCGAAGGGCCAAATGGCCGCCTGCACCTAATTTCTATGTTTCTATGTTAAACTAAAGTAAATTATCAACAATTCTCAAACTTCAGAGCTCATTTAAAAACATAATAAGACAATAGACAATAGACAATAGGTACAGGAGTAGGCCATTCGGCCCTTCAAACCAGCACCGCCATTCAATGTGATCATGGCTGATCATCTCTAATCAGTACCCCATTCCTGGCTTCTCCCCATATCCCCTGACTCCGCTATTTTTAAGAGCCCTATCTAGCTCTCTCTTGAAAGCATCCAGAGAACCTGCCTCCACCGCCCTCTGAGGCAGAGAATTCCACAGGCTCACCACTCTGTGAGAAAAAGCATTTCCTCGTCTCCGTTCTAAATGGCTTACTCCTTATTCTTAAACTGTGGCCCCTGGTTCTGGAATTATTTCACCAGGTAAAACCCACCTATAGAATTAGGAAGTAGAAACAAGGAACTGCAGATGGTTGCTTACAAAAAAAAAATACAAAATTTGCTGGAGTAACTCAGTCGTTCAGGTAGCATCTCTGGAGAACATGGATGGGTGACATTTCAGGTCAGGTCTGAAGAAGGTCCTGACCCATAATGTTTATCTTGACATTATGTTTGGCACAAACATTGTGGGCTGAAGGGCCTGTTACAGTGCTGTACTGTTCTATGTTTTAAGAGTCATTGAAGATGACAAGATGGATTGGATCAGGGATGGAAGGAAATTATTATAGTATGGACTCGTCCACAATTTGGACAGGCACAATGAAAAGGCAAGAAAGGGTTGGACATTGATTTCCACATGAATTACTGATCCCCAGTTGCCTCTGAGAATCATTGGTATCACAGTCCCTTGAATGAATGTACTCCCAAAAAGCTTCCACGAATGAGGATATTAACCAAGCACTGCCAAAATAACGCCCTGCTTTAATGCAGGAAGTAACGTTATGGAGCTTCACAGGAATGCCGTCAAGCAAAACATTGAACCAAACACTTGATTCAAGAGTTGGCTTTTAAGGAGCACCCTACACAATGTAGAGAGGTGAATAGAGTGAGAGAAACAATTCCAGTGTTTAGGGTTAAGGTTAGAGTCATAGAAGTCACAGAGTCATACAGTGTGGAAACAGGCCCTTCAGCCCAACCTGCCCATGCAAACCAAATGCCCAAAACACACAAGTCCCATCTGCCTGTGTTTGGACTATGTACTTCTGAACCAATCCTATCCATGTACCTGTGCAAATGTCTCTTAAATGTTATGAAAGTGCCTGCCTCAACTACCGCCTCTGGCAGCTCATTCCATATACGCACCACCTACTGTGCGAAAATATTGCGGCTCAGATTCCTATTAAATCTTTCCCCCCTCACCTTAAACCTATGTCCTCTGGTTCTTAATTCCCTTACACTGGGTAAAAGACTCTGTGCATCTACCCTATCTATTCCCCTACTATATCTTATACACCTCTACGAGATCACCCCTCATTCTCCTGTGCTCCAAGGAATAAAGTCCTAGCCTGTTCAACCTCTCCCTACAGCTCAGGCCCTCGAATCCTGGCAACATTCTCGTAAATTGTTTCTGCGCCTTTTCCAGAATGATAACATCTTTCCTATAGCAGGGTGACCAAAACTGAACACAAATACTCTACTGAGAAGGTCTTGCCCTGGTTTGGGTTGCCAAATTGCCTTGTTGCACCTTGCACTTATCTGCATTAAACTCCATTAACTATTCCTCAGCCCACCTGTCCTACTGATCAATGGCTCATCAAGAGCTCTGGTAGTGCTTTTTCAGGCATTCACCTCTTTCAGAACATTTTCCCCTCACATCTCTAAACGTCTTTGGCTTGTTTGTGCCCACGATGTGTCTACGTGTGTGAGTGTCAATCTGGTTAATTCCTATCTTCTTCCAAATGCTAGGCCACAGCCTTCCCATTTTCACATACCCTACTCACATTTTCCCCTTGGTGGCGATAAACATTTCCCCGTCACATTTCCACCTATATTTCCAAAGTTATTAATCATGGAAATGTAAAAAACAGCCCGATTTCTTAAAACTCACCCACTTTGGAAAATAAAAAATCCGAGTGATGTCACAATGCACTCGCAAGGCAGGACGGGTCACTCCGGGAGGGAGGGGCACTCCAGTGGAGTGTTGCAAATTAATTGGTTTGGTCCTTCAGATGAGATGTTAAACAAAGTTTGCCAGCTTTCTTGAGTGGCAATACATTGAATGGAACTTAATGATCTTGTCTAAGAAGGAACTGCAGATGCTGGTTTAAACCGAAGATAGACACAAAAAGCTGGAGTAACTCAGTGGGACAGGCAGCATCTCTGGAGAGACGGAATGGGTGACGTTTTGGGTCGAGACCCTTCTTTAGACTTGACTAATGATGTTGTGGTGGTCCCTGGGGATTAGGCCACTCCTTGTGTCATTCCCCTCGACTCTTGAGGGACAGGTACGGTTGTCTGCCCACTGGGTTTCCAGGTAGCTACCAAGGGCCGTTCTACGGTTTCCCTGGATTCATTAAACAACTTCTGATCCTGCCTGGCGTCTGGCCTTTTCCTGACCTCGTACAGGCCACTACAATATTGTCCATGTTTTAACCAATATTACCATAGAACATTGAACATAGAACAGCACAGCACAGCACAGGAATAAGCCATTCAGTCCAGAATAACTGTGCCAGACACGGTGTCAAGATAAATGAATCTCACCTAGCTGGAGGTGATACTTCAACCACCATTGCCAAGCAGATTATGTGTTCATTGACACGTTGCTGTTTGTGTGAGGTTGCTCCAGCCAATTAACTGATTAATTTTCTGCAGTACCAACTTCGGTTAGATTTCAGAAAAGGGTGTTTCCGTAAATACAGCACTCAGTAGTGAAACTGAAGATCTCCAAACTCCCAGGTTATTTTCCTGTTTTTTTGTAATATCCCCATTGTTTCATATCCCGTATTTTTAGTAGTAGAGGTCATGGCGTATAGCCAAAATAATGAGATGAAGCAAAAATAAAGAAATCCGTTTTTACAAAGAAAAATATCGGATATGTCCCTAGTGTTTTCTGCCTGTTTTTGTGACATTTTTCAAGTAGGATTTCATCAAATCTTTAGGCTAATTTATACCAAAAAAATTACATGAATTTTGCAATTAAATAACTCTATATGTCAAATTCTGATTACGCTTATGATTTTTATAATTTATCACCTGATAAGATTTTCTGATACTGCAATTTTGGTCATATTTTTGGTCAATTTTGATCACAAATTAGCTCAGAAGAATCATAGGTATGCATATTTTTTATGCTGTGGTATTTCATTATGATTTAATAACTTTCAAATTTGGCCACACATGTCACAGGTTGGTACCCTTATTTATGGAAACACACAAAAGCCCCTAACTTTTCAAGAGAGAGTTAGGTTTAGCTCTTAGGGCTAAGGAAATCAAAGGATATGGGGGAAAAGCCAGAACGGGGCACTGATTTTGGATGATCAGCCATGATCATTTTGAATGATCTTTTGAAAACACTTTTTCACCCGGAGAGTTGTGAATTTGTGGAATTCTCTGCCACAGAAGGCAGTAGAGGCCAATTCTCTATGAATCTAAAATAAAGTTAGATAGAGCTCTAAGGGCCAGCGGAGTCAAGGGATATGGGGAGAAGGCAGGCACGGGTTACTGATTGTGGATGATCAGCCATGATCACAATGAATGGCGGTACTGGCTCGAAGGGCCAAATGGCCTTCTCCTGTACTTATTGTCTATGTTTTTATCTTTTTACAAATGCATTTATTTTCCATGTTTCTATGTTTCTAAAAGCTTCTATATAAAATCATTTTTGTTCTTTTAAACTGTTGTTTGCAATGATACCTCCCAGAGAAATGAAAGGATATTAAACACTGCAGTCTAAACTTGATCCCTGGGTATAGCTCAAAGACTGTATATTTGAACTCAACATCAGAAATGCTAATATTATAAAATGGGATTGATATATTTTCCAATTATGAATATGATTCCATGGAAACAATATTACATTGAGAGAAATAGTTATGAATCAAGATCTGATAAGAATGACACTCACATCAGTAATTAGCAGAAATACAAAATTGGTGAAGTCATTATAGACAATAGACAATAGACAATGGACAATAGGTGCAGGAGTAGGCCATTCGGCCCTTTGAGCCAGCACCACCATTCAATGTGTTCATGTCTTCAATAACTGCAGTCACAGAAAGGAAGTTAATAATATTGTCCAAGTTCTGGTCAATTTGTTACAGAACATGGAATATAGGGGAGTCATGGTGGCGCATTGGTAGAGTTGCTGCTGCCAGAGGCTCAATGCTGACTATGGGTGCTGTCCGTATGGAGTTTGTACGTTCCTGTGACCTTTTCTCCAAGTGCTCCGGTTTCCTCCTACACTCCACGAGTGGGTTTTGTAGGTTGATTGGCTTTGGTTAGAAATCGTAAATTGTCCCTAGGGTGTCGGAAGGGCCTGTTTCCGCGCTGTATCTCCAAACAAAGTTAGCGGACATCATTTATCTGCACAGGATAAAGAAGCTAGCATTGATCTCTTTATAATAGAGAAGATTAATGAGAAGCATAATGCAGACATTGAAAATTAAAAAGGGTTTTGAAAGAATGCACAGGCAGAATCTTTTTCTTCACCAGCCAGAGGCTTGGCAAACAGAAAACACAGATTTAAGGTCATTGGGGAAATAAACATGAGAGAAGGAGGAAGATTTTTTTTATGATCCGTGATTTGCTGTCTGAAAGCAGATTCAATAATACTTTATGGGAACTCAAAGGGGAATTGGATACATATTTAAAGAGGGGAAAAAATGACAGGTCTTCGGGGAAAGTGTGATTAATTCCTTGAAAGAACAAGGACAGGCATAAGTGGTTTGTGCTTTATAATTCAAGGTTGCGGGAGAATGAAGTTTGGAAAACGTTATAAGCAATTGCATTGAGTAAAAGCTTGCTTAATTAGCCTTTTACGAAATGCTGAGTTTGTGGCTGGTTGCATTCTTCATGCACTAGCCCAGGAAGTAATGTCTAAATGACTCAATGTGTGTTGGCATGTTTTCATCTCCGGAGGAAGTCCAGATGCTGCCATCAAATGTTCTTTGTAAAGAGCATTGCATCTGCTGCTGCTTCTTGCTCTTGGCGTTCAGGGTGGTGCGCTGGGGCCTTCAGCTGCTGATTACTGTTATGAAGCAACAAAGTCATGTCCAGGTGTTTGTGGCATTTCCGTTGCAGACATGAAAGATGGAGAGGAGCGGTAATCTTATTTAATTACATCCTTTTACAGTATATCGGGTTAATGTAGCTGTCCTGCACAGGTTATAGGTTTAGGAATTGGTTCAATCTCCACACCGGAACCAAGAAGCCAAACGTTCTCATCAGACTGGTGAACTGCAATTTCCTGTTGGACATGCCCAGGCAACAGCTGATGAGTACCATAGTCATAGAGTTGTACAGTGCGGAACAGGCCCCACGGCCCAACTTGCCCACGCGGTCCATCATGTCCCAGATGCACTAATCCCACCTGCCCGCAAACATGTTCAGAGTACCATCTGAGCACAAATACTAAAGCATAGGGGCGGCATGGTGGCGCAGCGTCAGAGACCCAGGTTCGATACTGACTACAATTGTGTCTGTATGGAGTTTGTACATTCTCCCTGTGACCTGCGTGGGTTTTCTCGAAGATTTCCCACGCTCCAAAGACCTACAGGTTTGTAGGTTAATTTTTTTTTTTTTTTAAATAAATATAATTTTATTTATTAGAAGTAAAGTACATGACATTAATACAAGCCAAATATAACTTCTTACATTTCTTGTACCACTACATTTTTTAAGCTTTAAAAAGAGAAAAAAGTAAAGAATGTGAGAAAGAGTCATGATTGTGTGAAAAAGTGATCAAGAAAAAAGACCCATTACGCGAAGAGTTGGAGAAAAAAGTTAAGAAATAGGCCGTAGAAAAGAAAAAAGAGAAAAAGAAACAAAAGCTCTATTAAGAAGACAAAGCAGAAAGGGATATACCAACGTCGTATTTAATTTGTAGGTTTATTAGCTTGGTATAAATGTAAATTGTCCCTAGCGAGTGTATAGGATTGTATTAATATGCAGGGATTGCTGGTCAGTGCAGACTCAGTGGGCCGAAGGGCCTGTTTCCACAATGTATCCCTAAACTAAAAACTAAACTAAACTAAAACAAATGTTGAACATCGAGGAAATCTGAAAACCTCTCACCTTAAAGCTAATTCCGCTTAGATGTTTCTTGACCTACTGAGTATTTACACTATTTTCAATTTTTATTTCACTTTGAAAGCCGCCTCAAATTCATAGTTCATACGTTCACAAGTTATAGCAGCAGAATTAGGCCATTCAGCCCATCAAACCTACTCCGCTATTCAATCATGGCTGATACATCTTTCCCTCTCAGCCCCATTCTCCTGCCTTCTCCCCATAACTCCTGCCACCCCTTACTAATCAATAACCTGTCAATCTCTGCCTTAAAAATATCCATTATTGGCCTGCATAGCCTACTGTGGCAATGAAATCCACAGATTCACAACCCTCTGACTGAAGAAATTCCTAGTTTATACGCTCTAATCCAGGCATCATTTTGATAAACTTATGTACCCTGTCCAAAGCCTCCACAACCTCCTGTAATCGGGTGACCAGAACTGCACGCAATACTCCAAATGCAACCTGACCAAAATCATTTTACTTCCTGACTCTTATAATCAATGTCCCGACCAATGAAGGCAAACGTGCCACTATCTCCGTACATCTCCGTGGATTGTCACCTTGTTGTGGTGGAGAAGCTTGTGTGGGCCTGAGATCCTGAGAGTGATGCTGTCTGGAGCTATGCTCCTGGTAGGGCCACCCATGGTGGTAAGGTCAAGGGGGAGGACTCTGACAAAGAGCATTCCAACCAAGACCTCAACGGTGGAACAGGCGGAGGACGATGGCTGACTTTAGTGGAGCGTCACAGCGGTTGGGAAGGCGGATGAAGGCTGCAACAGAAAAGGGTCTCTGGTCGTCTTGGACTCCATGCCACTGGATCCTGACCCAGATCTGTCAAGGACCGTGGGGTGGCTGTCTGTGCACCAGTCTCCCCACATTAAACAAAGTCACACACAGGCGTCCTCCATATAGGGAATAGCACCCTGGAGACACCCATGGTCAGCCTAAGACCATATGCCTTTTTTACCTTTCTATCTAAATGTTTTGCCAAATAACCTTATTGGAGATCCTTTAATCGGACTTTACTGGACTTGATCTTACATTCCATGTTATTCTCGTTATCCTGCATCTGTACACTGCGGATGGTTTGATTATAATCATATATAATCTTTCCACTGACTGGATAGCACAGAACAAGAATGATTTTCATTGTACCTCGGTACATGTGAAAATAAACTAAATTAAACTAAACTAAGAACTTAGACTCCAAGATCCGTCTGTACATCAGTGATGTAAAGGGTGCCATTACCTGAACAAGGGGTCACAGTTTAAGGATAAGGGGGAAGTCATTTAGGACTGAGATGAGAAAAACATTTTTCACACAGTGGTGAATCTCTGGAATTCTCTGCCACAGAATGTTGTTGAGGCCAGTTCATTGGCTATTTTTAAGAGGGAGTTAGATGTGGCCCTTGTGGCTAAAGGGATCAGGGGGTATGGAGAGAAGGCAGGTACAGGATACTGAGTTGGATGATCAGCCATGATCATATTGAATGGCTGTGCAGGCTCGAAAGGCCGAATGGCCTATTCCAGCACATATTTTCTATGTTTCTATGTTTCTATGTTAACTGTGTGCTTTTTGCTTACATTCAATCTCCCAGGTCAGGTCGGGGGGAGTTTCCCCCCGCCACGGGTACCATGTAATCCCGTGCTACCTGCTCCATGGTGGGATAGTCGGCGACTAAACCTTCTCCCCCACCTGGTTTGCCAGGTGAGGGGGCTGTGGACACCCGGCAGGACCAAGAACAAGACCTGTCAAAGGGCAGATGATGGCCAACGGCCATCCACACTTCAGTAGAAGTTGCGATCACTGTCGTCCATAGCATTGTAAGGCACCGTGCCCGTTGATGTTTTCAACGATGATGATGATGATGATGATGATGATGATGACAATCTCCCAAGTGCAACACCTCACACTTGCTCGGTTTAAACTCCATCTGCAATTTCTCCGTCCATTTCTGTAACTAAAGGATTAGAAATGAACCCCCAAAATGCAGGCCAGTCAGTGGTGGACAACTGTTGAAAAGGTTTGTCAGGGATAAAATCATCATTCACTTGTCAAGGCAAGGGTTAATCAGAAAAAAACCAGCATAGGTTTAGTGAAGGCAAATCACGAATGACTAACTGGATTGGATTCTTTGAAGAGAAGGTTGCTCAGTTATTGTATATAGGGACAGTATATATGACTGGAGGGAGAGTCACAGGTGGCTCTCTTAAAAGAAAAAGATATAATGATATAAAAGATATAAATCATAAAATATTATGACCCTAGTGGAGTTTGGCCTCAGTCCAATTTCCATGTTGATCGATTCACAATAGAAGTGTAAAGGTGGCTGGGGAGGTTCTGATATTGTACAAAGCCCTGTGAGGGGTGAAAATTCATCAGAACTGAGATAGATGGAATGGAATTAATATTTATTGTCACATATGCAATGAAATATACAGAGTGAAAAGCCTATTGCATATAATGACTGCGCAGCCATGTTTGGCACAATTTCATCAAGTCCGAAGCCCGGATTCCCGCCTGTTCGTTCTACCAGAGCAGCAGAGACAGATAGATGGAAGTCGGAATAGCAAAGTGGTCAACTGCCTGAGGTTCCATAAGTTTTGAAATACAACTTCAGTCGTGTGAACTGAATGAGAAACATTGTCACATTGACCTCTGCGGGACCAAATTATAGGCGTGGAACACATTGCACAGCCGCTGGGCGATTACAGGCTCAGCGCGAGTGACCCGACACTGATCTCCATTCCAGCTCTTCCGATACGATTAGTATCCAGAAGAAACTGTGATGATTCAGTTGAATAATCCTAAGCAAAAGAAAACTTAATGATAGCTAATGTGGAAGAATTTCCTTGCTTGCTTTTCAATACAAGACACAATAAGTGATTGTGAAAGGATTTTTAAAATAGTCCTACTTTGAAAATTGCATCTCTTCACTGCGCGTTGCTTTGCCAGACAGCTGTTGCTATTGGTAACAGCTCAAACTCTTCTAAATTGTCCTCATTATTACATTCTTCTGTATCTACAGTGACAGGATGCAAGCCTGATTGATTTCTTGATATTTATGGAAGGAGAATAGATAAGACTGAAATGGAAATCTCAATGGGGGCTGTGTTTCAGTGATGGCCTGACAGTCTTAGAGATAATACAGATGGGAAAATAATTTATTCATTGAAATTGTGATAGAAACTATTTGACATTATGTGCACAACCCCCCCCCCCCCCCCCAGTCACCTTCCCTACAGTACTCTGAAGAATCAAGATGAGTAATCAGCATGGTACATGGATGAGATTACCCATCTATAGTCCCCCGCATGAAACATGCCAGAAGGCATTAACTTGTGCGACTGCACTGTCTGCCCGCGTGCAGCAATCGCCAGCGTGCTTGACACCTCTGAGAGTCATAGAATCTCAAAGAGCCGAAGGTGGCCATTTGGCCCATCTTGCTTGTGCCAGAAATGTAGTAAAACAAAGAACTGAAGATGCTGGTCTATACCAACGATGGACACAAAGAGCTGGAGTAACTCAGCGGGTCAGGCAGCATCTCTGGAGAAAAAGGGCAGGTGACCTTCCGGGTTGGGACTTTGTCTATCGATAAAAGAACTGTTCAGTTTAATCACGCACCTGCCCTATTCTTCACAATCCTTCAAACAGATAACGGACAAGATGGACACAAAATTGCTGGAGTAACTCAGTGGGTCTGACAGCATCTCTGGAGAAAAGTAATAGGTAACATTTCCAGTCGAGCACCTTCCTCAGACTGAACCCGATACGTCACCTTTTCTCCAGAGATGCTGCCTGACCCACTAAGTTTCTCCACCAATTTGTGTCTATCTTTGGTGTAAACCCGCATCTGCCATTCCTTCCTACACAGATAACGGGTAGGTTGTACTGGCATGAGCAAGTTGGGCCGAAAGGCCTATTTCCATGCTGTTTGATTCTATACGGACTAGACCCAGCTTTATCTTCAGGTTAGGTGACTTTTAAGGGCCTGTCCCACTTGGGGTTTTTTTGGCAATTGCCTTTTGAAAGAACTCATGAAGTGTGATCATATCATCATCCCAGTTACAATCTTTCACATCTTGATAAACAAGAAAAGTTCTCCCAATTTGTCATTGAATTTAATCTTTCAATCTGTCACTTTTGATCACCAATTCACTTTTCCAAAGCTTTTCTTCCAGTTTGTTGAATGAAAATGTTCTACCTTCCTTTCTTTAAAAAATGACAATCCTACCAACATTATGATATGGTATATAATATTTTTCAGTATCTGTTATCTACCCGCATGAAAATACTAATGTTTATGTGAATGTAATATCCCAAACAATCCCTGGTACTCGACTTCAAAAATCACTCAGGCAATGTTTTTTTCTGAGTTATCCTTTTGAATGTGAGAAAATGAAGTTTTCATTGAATGAAGTTGATGATGAATTAAGTTACTTTCCTTATCTGTGTTTCACTTTGCATTTTGTCTTTCCCACCTTCTGACTTTTTGCCTTTGCTCTGCAGGGTAGACTTCTAACGTCACTGCCCGATCAGGGGTCCCGCAGAATCTTTCCTTTGCAGAACACGTTTTGATGGAAGATAGACACAAAGCTGGAGTAACTCAGCAGGACAGGTAGCATCTTTGGAGAGAAGGAATGGGTGACGTTTTGGGTCGAGACCTTTCTTCAGACGGGTCTCGACCTGAAACGTCACCCATTCCTTCTCTCCAGAGACACTCTCTTGCCCGCCCTGTTGCTCCAGCTTTTTGTGTCTATCTTTGTTTTGAACCAACATCTGCAGTTCCTTCCTACACACGTTTTGATGGAGTGACTATTAGGCATGTAGAAGAATGGGCGAGATTGTTAAAGCAGTGGCGGGTGGCCAGATTTAAATGTACCTCTGTCTTACTCCATTTTCAATGTCAGATGGTTTTATCTGTTTGCTTCTGCCATCCACTGACACATCTGCTCTCTAGACTTCCTGGGCACCAGATTTTCGGAAATATCTCTGGTGCTCACCACCCCATAGGGATAATAGGATTCTTGCACAACAGACTCTTCCCCAAGGTTGTTTTCGTGACGGTACACAAAAAAGCTGGAGAAACTCAGCGGGCGCAGCAGCATCTATGGAGCGAAGGAAATAGGCACCGTTTCGGGCCGAAACCCTTGACCTTTGTTTAGAGATGCTATTATGCGAGACCCTTCTTCAGACTGAGAAATATTCATGGCACTGCATATTTTGCGTTGATATCGCTGGATCAAATGGGAAAAAAGTCCATGGCAAATCTAGTTCCTACATTTATCTTCACCACATGGGGTTAATCTGGTGAAGTGTATTTATTAATTTTTCACCTTTGCCTCTAGTTCTAGTAAGGAATCTTTATTCAGAATTCTAGGAGACTAATCAATACCTGAAACCATAATGACCCAGGGATCATGTTTTATCAGCTTTCTATGATAAGGCTAAATTCAAAAGCTTTACATAAGGAGGTTTCCAATGGAAACTAGGTTTTGGCCTTGGACTGAGCTTACAAAACATCGATTAAAATCATGGCATCATTGCAGTAGGAAATTGCACACACCTTAAATTATATGTATTTAGTTAGCTTTAGTTTAATTTAAAGGTAGAGCTTGGAAACAGGCCGTTTGGTCCAACAAATCCACACCAACCTATTGATTGCACCATTCACACTAGTTATATGTTAGCCCACTTTCTTATCCAGCCCTTACATATCAGGTGCAGTTTTTTCAGAGGCCAATTAATCTGCAAACCTGGGTACTGGGTAGAAATCCGAGCACCCAGAGGAGTCAAGGGCACAGAGTCTTTAATTGTCACATGTACTGAAAACGGAACAATTATTGTATTACTTGTAGCAGAATAACAGATCAATAAACGCAGAGCTTATAGAAAATTATATAATAAACAAAACAAAAAAAAGATTTTACTCCCAATATTAGTGCAAAAAAGACGGATGTTCTTAGTGCAACCAAGACAGTTCGTAGTTAACCGTTTAGTTGCTGTTTGCAGTGTTCACGAGCATGAAGGTTATTTGGAAGAAGCTGTTCTTGAACCCGGAGCTCACAGTTTTCAGACTCCGATGCCACACAGTGATAGAGTTGCTGCCTTATAGCGCCAGAGACTCCGGTTTAATCCTGACTACTGGCACTTATCTGTATGGAGTTTGTACGTTCTCCCTGGGTTTTCTCCGGGTTTCCTCCCACACTCCAAAGACATACAGGTTTGTAACCTAATGTACATCTGGAGTATTGTGTACAGTTTTGGTCTCCTAATTTGAGGAAGGACATCCTTGTGATTGAGGCAGTGCAGCGTAGGTTCATGAGATTGATCCCTGGGATGGCGGGACTGTCATATGAGGAAAGATTGAAAAGACTAGGCTTGTATTCACTGGAGTTAGAAGGACGAGGAGGGATTTTATTAGAAACATATAAAATTATATAAGGACTGGACAAGCTAGATGCAGGAAAAATATTCCCAATGTTGGGCAAGTCCAGAACCAGTGGCCACAGTCTTAGAATAAAGGGGATGCCATTTATGACTGAGTTGAGAAAAATACACTTTCACCCAGAGAGTTGTGAATTTGTGGAATTCCCTGCCACAGAGGGCAGTGGAGGCCAAATCACTGGATGGATTTAAGATAGAGTTAGATGGAGCTCTAGGGGCTAGTGGAGTCAAGGGATATGGGGAGAAGGCAGGCAAGGGTTATTGATTGGGGACGATCAGCCATGATCACAATGAATGGCGGTGCTGGCTCGAAGGGCCGAATGTCCTCCTCCAGCATCTATTTTCTATGTTTCTATGTTTCTAATTGACTTGGTATCAAGTAAATTGTCCCTAGCTTGAGTAGGATAGTGCTAGTGTATGGGGATCACTGGTCGGCACGGACTCAGTGGGCCGAAGGGCCTGTTTCTGCGCTGTATCACTAATCTAAACTAAACTAAACCTTCTTCCCAATGGCAGCAGTGAAATGCATAGCTCCACAGTTACAGGGCGAACGTGCAAACTCCACCCAGACAGCTCCCGAGGTCAGGATCGATCCCGGGTCTCTGTCACTGCAAGGAGCAGATCTACCAACTGCGCCTCTGAGCATCTCCATAGCAGAGCCTGGTTTTAAAACAAAAGTCTTACCAACTGAACCGCAAACAGAGCTGGTCACAGGATTGTCCTTGTAGAGAGAGGTTGGTTCTGTTTTGCTAAACATTGTGACATGAAGTTGAAAGACCAGGCACTTTAATGTGTTAAGGCATTAAGGTTGAAAAGGGTTAAAAGAAAATGAAATAAATCAATTAGCAGTGATAGGTGATGAGCGGCTTGTGGGGTTCCACTCTCACAGATTGTATGAGGAAGGGAAAGAGGTCAAATTACACAGTTTGAAGTCTGAGAAAGATCGACCATCCTTTACCCTTGCATTTCCTTACAGTTACTTCTAACATCCTATCTAACCAAACACTCAGGGGATGGCACCTCGGTGTGAATTTCAGCCTGTTTATGCTACATGCTGTTGTCACCTTTAGCATTGCAGTTGCCTCTGATCCGCTTTACCTTTCCCACAGCACCAATTCCACTCTTATTTTTGTTTGGACTCCTGGTGACAGGAACTATAGACGACCGCCTCTACAGATGAAAGCATTTTTTTGATCCCTTTAAAGCATCTGAAGTTGCACAGGACTCGCTATTGATACTGTTTACTGTGTCTCCTTGTAGGTCTGCCTCATTTTATCTTGCAGAAAGAACGAGCTACTGTGTGCACTCTGTTCCGTTTTGATGTAAACTTCCTGATGTATTCCTTAAGCAAATCCAACTGAATCCAGCATCCGGTTCCAGAAAGTGCGTCCAAATGAATTGAGTGAAATTGGAAAGACAATAAAGCTACTTTGTTGGATAGGATGAGAGATGGAAAAATTGTGTGGCTTGTGTGTTATTTAAATGTAAAAGAACAGAGTGCTGGGATCAGCTTGGAATAATAGACACAAAATGCTGGAGTAACACAGCGGGACAGGCAGCTGGGGTTGAGAGAGAAAGATAGATCAGCGGATTGAATGGCGGAGTAGACGTGATAGGCCGAATGGCCTATTTCTGCTCCTATGACTTATGAAATGAATCTCTGGAGAGAAGGAATGGGTGACGTTTCAGGTCGAGAACCTTCTTTGGCTTTTAACCCGAAACGTACACCTTTCCTTCTCTCCAGAGATGCTGCCTGTCCCGTTGAATTACTCCAGCATCTTGTGTCTATCTTCGGTTTAAACCAGCATCTGCAGTTCCTTCCTACACAGCTTGGAATAATAATTTTATGTCAGTAGTCTTTCCAATGCAACTGGTGAAGAGCCAGTTTATTTCATCCTACAATCCCAACATTGGCCAGAGCTAAATTAAAGTTACAGCTGCCTCTATACCAATGTTGGTTTATATTGTTGGAAATTTCACTTGGGCAGTTTACAACACAGCAGTATGAATATTGATTTCTCTAATTTCAAGTAACCTTTGCATTCCCTCTCGCTCCATCCCTCTCCTATCCTAGTCATCCTGTTAGTTTCACTGTTCGTATCCCTTCATTATCACCTCTTCCACAGCCAACAATGGACCACTGTGGGCTCAACCTTTCCTCAGCCAATGGTGCAGGCTCTAGTTTTATTCTGTACCTTTTCATGCCTCTAGTTTCCCTCTCCTCTGACTCTCAGTCTGAAGAACATTACCTATTTCATTTTGCCGGAAATGCTGCCTGTCCCACTGAGTTACTCCACAATTTTGTATCTATCTTCGGTGTAAACCAGCATCAGCAGTTCCCTCCAACACATTGTGGAAAATTACTGCCTGTAAACTGCTTATATTCCCGGGTGTCCATATTTCTGAATATCTGTCCTGCAATCGCAAAGAAGGACCATCCGCGTCTCTACTTCCTTAGAAGATTGAGGAGATTCGGTATGTCAATGAATATACTATTAAACTTCTACAGGTGTAGAGTAGATAGCGTATTGTCTAGTTGCATCACAGCCTAATTAGGCAACTCAAACACCCAGGGATGAAGAAGGTTGTGAAAGGTTGTGACCGCTGCCCAGTCCATCACGGGATCTGACCTCCCCACCATCACAGCGAACTATAAGTGTCACTGTCCTCAAAAGGCAGCCAGCACCATCGGAGACCCACACCATGCTGGCCACACACTCATTTCACACCTGCCATCTGGAAGAAGATACAGGAGCCTGATAAATGTAACATCTGGGTTCAGGAGCAGCCTCTTCCCTACAACTATCAGGCTATTTAACACTTAAACTCCAAATAAACTCAAACAACATAGGCATGTTTCTGTCTTTGCACTATTATTGTTTGTTCATATATATACACCCACATTAAAAAGTTCAGTGTGTAATATATTTATATATATAAGTGTGTGTGTGTGTGTGTGTGTGTGTGTGTGTGTGTGTGTGTGTGTGTGTGTGTGTGTGTGTGTGTGTGTGTGTGTGTGTGTGTGTGTGTGTGTGTGTGTGTATGTGTGTGTGTGTGTGTGTGTGTGTGTGTATGTGTGTGTATATATATATATATATATACATACATACTACTAGACCAAGTGGGACCCGTTGGGTCCCTGTCACGCGGGAGACCTGGTCCCCCAATGAAACCCGTTTCCCAATGCAATATTCCACCACACACCCATTCCCCCAATGCATTATTCCACCACTCACCCATAGCCTGCAACTGTGCAAGGGTGGCTCATTTCCCCACTCTCATTAAAACACATTTTTAAATGCAATTGCACTTGCTAGGGCTGCCAGGACTCAGTGTCCTGTGATGGCAACATTGGAGCGGGCAGGGCTACAATTTCATTGTGACATCATAACTGTAACTGCCAGTGCAGATGGAAGAAATGTTTCTCAAAGTGGGATTTTGTAAAGTAAAAAATGTGAATAACTTGTAAAATATAATATGAATCTGAACGAAACGATACACTACACCACAAGACAATGGTGAATAAGGTGGTCCAAAAATGGTAGCGCTATCGTATACCATTTTGGCACAAGTCAGGTCATGACGGACGTGCATGCACGCATACAGGATGATGGTTTTAGTAATGTATAGATATATATACTAAGTATTGTTTTTGTTTATTATAGTGACAACAGAGTACTATGTTTAGAGTACTCAGAGTCTGAAGAAGGGTTTCGGCCCGAATAGTTGCCTATTTCCTTTGCTCCATAGCTGCTGCTGCACCGGCTGAGTTTCTCCAGCTTTTTTATGTACCTACTATGTTGTAATCAAACACCCACAGCCGATACTTGGCCCGTTACCTAGATGAAGGGGCTCCATTTAATGGCTTGAGGGAAAAGAGAATTTCACTCCCCGCACAAGCACAACTCACACTTCTGGCTTCCCCTTGAAAACATCACTGATCGGTTTTGGGCCAGTTGGAGAGGCAGTGAGAAGGAACCGTGTGTTTTCATTCTGCCGTTGATTGTTACTGTCAACAGAATCTGAGTGCTGTTGGCGGTGCAGTGTTCTCAAGTTTCATAGTGACAGGTAGACACACAAAGGTGGAGTAACTCAGCGGGACAGGCAGCATCTCTGCAGAGAAGCAATGGGTAACATTTCGGGTCGAGACAGTCATAGTGACAGTGGATCTTTGACGGCGACTGTATTGCACATCTGTTGCTGACAGCACGCAAATGGTATTCAAGTGTTTTCAGCTTCAGTGCAACACCTAATTCTGGACTTATCTGTTATCTTATTGGAATTGTTCAATTGGTTATAATTGTTCTTTAGTTTTCGTTTAGTTTAGTTTAGACATACAGCAGGGAAACAGGCCCTTCGGCCCACCGAGACCGTGCCGACCAGCAATCCCCGCACATTAGCACTATCCTACACACACTAGGGACAATTTAACATTTATACCAAGCCAATGAACCTACAAACCTGGAGTGTGGGAGGAAACCGAAGATGTCTGAGAAAACCCACGCAGGTCACGGAGAGAATGTACAAACTCTGTACAGACAGCACCCGTAGTCAGGATCAAACCCGGTCTCTAGCGCTGTGAGGCAGTAGCTCTACCGCTAAGCCTTGTAACATATTGTTGCAGAATATGCAGGATATCTTTGCTTCTTAGATGGTCCCTTAGATGTGAGGGTTGTTTGCTCCTAAAGTTAGTAGGTTTTGAGGGGGCTGATGAGGCCAGCTTGGCTGTGAGCTGAGACAACCACGGGCATGGCACGAGTTGCCTGGAGAAGTGAGAAGCGGACACCCCACATTTGGTAAGCTTTTGTGCTGGGTATATGACAATAGACAACAGACAATAGGTGCAGGAGTAGGCCATTCGGCCCTTCAAGCCAGCACCGCCATTCAATGTGATCATGGCTGATCATCCCCAATCAGTACTCCGTTCCTGCCTTCTCCCCATAACCCCTGACTCCGCTATCTTTAAGAGTGAGCTGCCAGAGGAAGTAGTTGAGGAAGAATCTATAACAACATTTAACAGACATTTGGATAGGTACATGGATAGGATAGATGTAGTGGGATAGGGCCAAACCCGGGCAGGTGGGACTAGTGTGGATGAGGCACTTTGGTCAGCATGGGCAAGTTGGGCTGAAGGGCCTGTTTATATGCTGTGTGACTCCATGACTCAAGTCCAGATGTTTAAGACACTGACTAGCTCACTAAATCTTCCTTTTCCATTTAAATGGCTCATGGACTGAAGAGTCCCATCCTTGAGTCAGGATGCTACAATTTTCAGGTTACACAAAAAAGCTGGAGAAACTCAGCGGGTGCAGCAGCATCTAATTTTCAAGCTGGCATTTTCTCTAACGTCCAAGTGACTTTTGTGTGTGTGATATTGAGCTTGCAAGTGAAGTGGAGGACTTACTGATGCTGGCTATCCTTAATCATATCCTCAACACTAGGGATGCTGGCTTGTCGGAGAATGAGGGGGGACCTCTTTGAAACTTACTGAATAGTGAAAGGCCTGGATAGAGTGGATGTGGAGAGGATGTTTCCACTAGTGGGAGAGTCTGGGACCAGAGGCCACAGGCATCAGAATGAAAGAACGTTACTTTACAAAGGAGATGGGGAGGAATTCCTTTAGTCAGTGGGTGGTGAATCTGTGGAATTAATTGCCACAGACGGCTTTGGAGGCCAAGTCAATGGGTATTTTAAAGCGGAGGTTGACATATTCTTGATCAGCGTGGGTGTCAGGGGTTATGGGGAGAAGGCAGGAGAATGGGGTTGAGAGGGAAAGATAGATCGGCCATGATTGAATGGCAGAGAAAACTAATTCTGCTCCTATAAATTATGAATTTATGAACCATTGGATTTTGCAGAGGCAGCATTGGCAATATGATTCCCATTCTTTGAGTTGCCTGCTGCCAGTAATGCATGTCTCTGGAGCATAGATGGTGTGGCTCACTGTATACGCGATGAGATGTATGCTGCATTTGAATATTTGTTCACAGATACAATGGATGCTATTCTACAGGTGGGCAAAAACTGTGATGGTACACTGCAAGTGGCGAATTTCACTGCTCAAAGAGTCATAGAGTCATACAGCATGGATACAGGCCCTTCGGCCCAACCTACCCATGCCCTCACTGAAGCAGGGTCTCGACCCAGAACGTCACACATTTCTTCTCTCCAGAGTTGCTACCTGTGCCGCTGAGTTACCCCAGCTTTTTGTGTCTATCACTAATCTACACTAGTCCCACCAGCCTGTGTTTGGCCCATATCCCTCTAAACCTTTCCTATCTATATCCATTCATGCCTTCCTTAAATGAGTGGAAGTCCTATGAGCTGGAAAGTGATTCAGATTTTCCAGGGTGTTGTGGTGCAGCAGGTTGGTACAGGTGCTTATTCTACGGATGATCAAATTTAAACCATTCCAACTCATGCTTCCGTGAGTTAGCCAACGATGATTTTCAACTTGGCTCAGATTCTGCACACATCGCCAGCTAGTGCAGCTTGATTTTAATGTTTTTGTTTAGTTTAGAGATACAGCGCGGAAACAACCCTTCAGCCCACCGAGTCCCTGCCGCCAGCGATCCCTGCGCACTAACATTCTCCTATACACACTTTATAATTTTACCAGGCCAATTAACTTGCAAACCTGTATGTCTTTGGAGTGTGGGAGGAAACCGGAGCACCCGGGGAAAACCCACGCAGGTAACGGGAGAATGTACAAACTCCATACAGACAAGCACCCGTAGCCAGGATCAAACCTGGGTCCCTGGCACTGCTAGGCAGCAACTCTACCGCTGTGCCACCGTGCTGATCCATTAATGAATGATGTTGGAATGACTGAAATAGAATATAGAAGCAATCGAGGTTCCGAATTTTCGCATTCTTTCTGCACATGAACTGAATCCCTGAGCAAGGTTATTGCAGTGAGATACAGTATTGCAGTGAGAAAGCTTGTGAAGGAAGTTGGAACAATGATATAACCATAGGTAGACAAAAATGCTGGAGAAACTCAGCGGGTGCAGCAGCATCTATGGAGCGAAGGAAATAGGCAACGTTTCGGGCCGAAACCCTTCTTCAGACTGATGGGGGGTGGCGCGGAGAAGAAAGGAAAAAGGAGGAGGAGAAGCCCGAGGGCTGAGGAAGGGGAGGAGACAGCAAGAGCTAACAAAATTGGGAGAATTCAATGTTCATGCCCGCAGGATGCAGACTCCCCAATATGAGGTGCTGTTCCTCCAATTTCCGGTGTTGCTCACTCTGGCCATGGAGGAGACCCAGGACAGAGAGGTTGGATGGGGAATGGGAGGGGGAGTTGAAGTGCTGAGCCACCGGGAGATCAGGTTGGTTATTGCGGACTGAGCGGAGGTGTTCGGCGAAATGATCGCCCAGCCTCCGCTTGGTCTCACCGATGTAGATCAGCTGACATCTAGAGCAGCGGATGCAATAGGTGAGGTTGGAGGAGATGCAGGTGAACCTCTGTCGCACCTGGAACGACTGCTTGGGTCCTTGAAAGGAGTCGAGGGGGGAGGTAAAGGGACAAGTGTTGCATCTCTTGCAGTTGCAACGGAAAGTGCCCGGGGAGGGCGTGGTATGGGAGGGAAGGGAAGAATTGACAAGGGAGTAGTGTATAACCATGCTTGGTATACTTCTGCCCTGGGAATTGGTCTACTTTAGTTTAGTTTAAAGATACATTGCGGAATCAGGCCCTTCGGCCCACTGAGGCAATGCCGACCACAATGCCCCTCACACTAGGCTCTGTCCTACACACAATAGGAGCAATTTTTACAGAAGCCATTTAACTTACAAACCTGCACTTCTTTGAGATGGGGGAGGAAACCGGAACACCGGGAGAAAACTCACACAGTCACAGGGGAGACTTGTACAATCTCTGTCTTGACAGCACCCGTGGTCAGGATCAAACCCAGGTCTATGGTAATGTAAGGCAACAATTCTATCGCTATTCAGACAAGGGTCTCGACCCGAAACATCACCCATTCCTTCTCTCCAGAGATGCTGCCTGGCTCGCTGAGTTACTCCAGCATTTTGTGCCTTTCATTAAGCGATTGATTTGGATCACTTTGCAACTTGTGTTAATAAGACCATGACTTCATGACGTCTCCATGAAGATTTGTTCATGATGCTCGTGATCTTAGAGAGTGTTATAATATTTATTCCTTGCTGATAAATAGCATGTAAAAGCAGAGTTGTAATCGCCTGGATTTGGCCCTCCTGCCTTTGTCCACTTGCCAAAATCATGTATTGTTCTTGGAAACGGGCTATTTGTTTAAACCGGCATCTATAACCATATAACCATATAACAATAAAGCATATATATGCAGTTCCTTCCACAACAGACTATTTGCCTTTAAAAATTTGCCTTAAATTTGGGAATTTCTGGAATGATATTGACCTTTTGAGGACAGTTGAACAATCAATAATGGGCCCGCACAATGGAACAAATGTTCCATTTAATTCTCCAGTCAGTCTATGCCCTGAGGAACAGCAGCCAATGTGCCAGCCATTGGGTGACACTATATAAATTAGATCACAGTAGCACGCTGAATGTAAAAGCTGAGATTCTACTCATATGGATCAGTTTAATCTACGCAGAGTAAAAATAAAGCAGTTGAGTGCTGTGATGTTATCACTTCTGTGGAATTTTGTAAAGTTATGTACATTTTGAGCCAGTGATGGACTGGGCATCATATATATATACGCACACACATGTGCCTTGTGTGTTATGACTGTTGGCAGACCAGTTTCCCTCCGGGGATGAATAAAGTTCTATTATATCGTATCGTATCGCATTATAAATATGTACACATCAAAAACAAACAATAATGCCCCCAAGTCTATGTAGTTCTGAACTTATTTGGAGGTTGCAGTGTTTAATAGCCTGATGGCTGTAGGGAAGAAGCTGGGAAACAGTTCCTGAACCTGGACGTTACAGCTTTCAGGCTCATATTCCTTCTTCCCTATGGCAGGGGTGAAATGAGTGTGTGGCCAGGGTGGTGCGGGTCTCTGATGATGCTGGCTGCCTTTTTGAGGTATATCCCTTTGATGGTGGGGAGGTCAGAGCCAGTGATGGACTGGGCAGTGTTCACAACTTTTTGCAGTCTTCTTCACTCCTGGGCATGCAAGTTGCCAAACCAGGCCGTGATGCAACCAGTTAATATGCTCTCTATTGTACACCTGCAGAAGTGCAAGAGAGTCCTCTCAAGCAATAACGCAGTCAAAATGTGTAGGAAGGAATTGCAGGTGCTGGTTTACACTGAAGATGGACACAAAATGTTGGTGTAACTCAGCGGGATAGGCAGCACCTCTGGAGAAAAAGGAATAGGTGACTTTTTTGAGTCCAGTCCCTTCATCAGACTGAGAGTCAGGGGAGATGAAACTAGAGCTGGATACGCTGGAATACCACTAGGGGGCGCCGCACGATGGCAGCCTCGCCAACAGTCTGTCCGTCTTTTCATCTTTTTTTTTGTTATTTTTAATATGGTTTTAAAATTTGTGTTAATGTTCTCTGGTTTATTTTACATTGGGGGTGGGCAGGGGGGTGGTCGGGGGTGACATTTTTTCAATCTATTACCTTGCCGGAGATGCAATTGTGTTCCGAATCATATTTAAACCAAAGATAGAAACAAAATGCTGGAGTAACTCACCGGGACAGGCAGCATCTCTGGAGAGAAGGAATGGGTGACGTTTCAGGTCGAGACCCTTCTTCAGACTGAGCGAGATTGTATTGTATTGTATTGTATTGTATTCAATTTATTGTCATTATCTCATAAGAGACAACAAAATGGATTTTCCTTACAATAAATAACATAAAAATAAATAATAAATAAATAAAACATTCTAAAAAAAAAACACAAACACAGAAGTCCACGACACAACACAACCCTACAGTGGCACCAAAGTTGAGGAAGGTACCACAGTCCAGCCAGCCTCCCCGCCGATCTTCCCAGATGTTCACCCGTGGTTGGGGCCTCCCGAGCACCCGCCATCGCCGCCACGGGCTGCCCGATCATCAGGCACTCAAGGCAGGAACGATGGAACCCCGACGGCGAACCACAACGGAGAACTTCCTCAGCGGCCCGGACCTCCAGGTCAGCCACCTCCCACCGGAGTCCGCGGCCCCCCAAGTCAACAGGCCGAGCAGGACGGAGCCGCAGGACTCCGCGATGTTGGTCAGCGCCGCCCGCGTTGGGAGCTCTGCTGCTGGAGCTCTGGTCGGTCCCAGCAGGAAAGGCCGCGCCAATCCAGTAGGTAGGCCGTGTGGGGGGGCGAGGACACGACTCGAATAATAGTCGCATCCTCTCCAGGAAGCGACTGAAGGATGGTATCCCCTTTACCGTACCATCTTCCCCCACATAAAGACATTAAAAAAATCACAAAAAATGCGCTTCAAACATAACAAAAAGACAAAAAGATAACGGACTGAAGGCGGAGGCAGCTAGCAACAGCGCCACCGGAGGTCCACCGGAGATACAGAAATAAGGAAGTATAAGGTGTGAAAATCAGACAAGGGGGATGTGGAACAAGGAACCCAATCCTTCTCTCCGGAGATACTGCCTGTCCGGCTGAGTTACTCCAGCATTTTGTGCCTATCAAAGCAAAATATAAAGTAAGGTGGTGGAAAACAGGGAGTGGTGGAAACATCAAGTCAGTTGGCAATGTGGAGCAGAAGCTGATGACCTTTCTCTTGAAACATTAACTCTGCTTTAGTCTCCACGGATGACTGGCATGTTGAGTATTTTGAGCATCCTCTATTTTTATGTAAGGATTTCACCACCTGCGTATTTTACACCTGCAATGCAAATGAGTACTACAGATTTAACTTTAACCTGCTCATTAAACTTAAATACTTTCTTTATTCTCTGACTTTAAAGCACTTAAACCTCTCTTAGATCCTTGTACTTTGTATAAAATGCTGGAAAATTCTCGAATTTTCTTTAATCATAGGCTTTGTGTGCAAACCTTGGTTTCTGGTTGCTCTGTTTATCTTCCAGAGCAGCTCTTATCCCATCTCTGGTCCTCTTATAGAACATAGAACAATGCAGGTAGACAAAAATGCTGAAGAAACTCAGCGGGTGAGGCAGCATCTATGGAGCGAAGGAAATAGGAAACCCTTTTCGGCCCAAATCGCTGCCTATTTCCTTCGCTCCATAGATGCTGCCTCACCCGCTAAGTTTCTCCAGCATTTTTGTCTATCTTCGATTTTCCAGCATCTGCAGTTCCTTCTTAAACACAGAACAATGCAGCACAGGAGCAGACCCGTGGGCCGACAATGTATGTGTTAAATGTGACACCAGGTTATACCAAACTGCCTGCACGTGATCCATATCCTTCCATTCCCTGCATTTCCATGTGCCTATCCATAAACTTCTTAAATGATGCTATTTATGTCCCGTCACCACCACCATCACTGGCAGCACATTTCATAGCAACGTTACAAAATTTTGAGATTTTAAAAATCAAGTCTGCAATTTATCCCATCAGATAAAGCGCAAAAATAAGTTTAATTTGACACCTAATTCACTTTCATATCTTCAGTATTAAAAATGTTATGGCCATTTTCATACTCGGAAATTAGCATCTTGTTCCCTATTGCTTTTCCATTGACTTAACACAAAAGCTGTGATCGAGGACAGTGAAATGGCCATAACGTTATTAAAAATTAAAAGAACTGAAATAAATTTTCAGTTATCATAGATTGAAGCATTCTGAAACAAATATTAAACAATCTTACTAGGATGACCTGAAATTAAAGCATATAATTAGTTAGTTACCCAATTGTAGCTAATTCCAAACTTCAATTACTAGATCTAAACATCTATCCATTTCTTAAGAAAAGATTAACATTTTTAAATAGCCTAAGTGTCCAAATAACATTCACACAAGAATTCACAATAAAACATCATTTTATTTTTTTATTTATTTTTTTATTTTTTTTTTAAATTAGAAGTACAGTGAATTACAATAATACACATCACATATATCTTAATACATTTGTTGTAACCACTTCATTTTTCGAGCTTTAAAAAAATAGAAATAAAAGAAGTAAGGAAAGTGAGCAAGAATCGTGAAGGTGCAGGAAAGTGTTGGGAAAAGAAAGCCCCTTAGGGAAGAAGTTAGAGAAGGAAGTAAAGAAAGGAAATTAGACCCTAGAAAGAAAAGAAAAAAAAGGAAAAACAATCGCTCTATTGTAAAACAAAACTCCGCAAAAAAGGATATACCAATCCGAATTATTTTATTTATTTATTTTTTTTAAATTTATTTTATACCCCCCGTTACCAGATCCTGGTACCATTTATATTTTAAATTACTATTGCACCTTATACTTGTAATAGTTCCATAAATGCAGACCACGTAAACATTTCAAAAGAGAGCTGGGATAAACACTTACTATATGTGCATAAATGCTTGATCAACGTACGACATACTCTAA
Organism: Leucoraja erinaceus; assembly: GCF_028641065.1. Classification (NCBI taxonomy): domain Eukaryota; kingdom Metazoa; phylum Chordata; class Chondrichthyes; order Rajiformes; family Rajidae; genus Leucoraja; species Leucoraja erinaceus. Next base: position 13,608,008 of record NC_073379.1, on the reverse strand, counting down.
TTCAATACAAAACATTACATAGACTACATTATTCAAAAACTAAAATAAATCAACTTTTCCCCAATGTCTCACCCATTTGTGATAAATGTCAGTCACAAGAAGCTACCATAGCGCACTCTTTAGTTTTTTGTATAAAATACAAAAATTCTGGAACTAAATATTTGAAATCTTCACAAAATTATTTAAAATAAAACTTGTACCAAAAGCAGAATGGATCATTTTTGGAATATCGGAAGGTAACCTCAAATTAAACGTGTTTCAAAAGAACTTACTTAATTACGGGCTGATAATGGGAAAAAAGCTTATACTCAAATTTTGAAAAAATGCTCCAATACCAACAATAAAAATGTGGGTTTCAAACATGTTCGAAACACTACACTTGGAAGAGATGAGACTCCTCCTAGCAGGCAAAGCAGACCACTTCCAAAACATGATTTTTAAATCTCATTTTCATTCATTTATAGGCCAAATGGAAGGGATTTAGTGTTCAATTGCGGTAAATTAATGGCCATTAAAAGGTTCTGACTCTCCATTGACTTAGGAAATGACCAAAATAAATTGTTCGCAACCCCACTTGGTGGCCACCAGTGGAAGGTGGTGAGGGATAATAGTCATGAGAACACATCCTCGTGTCTTTTTGCCCTCCAAATGAGAATTAGCTTATCTTCCCAAGTGGCCTCAATGTGAGGGGGCTCCAGAAAGTGGTGGACTCAGCCCCGTCTATCACCGGCATTCCCATCCATTGAAAGCATCAACATCAAAAAGACAGCATCTATCATCAAAGATCCTCACCATCCGGGCCAAGCCCTCTTCTCACTGCAACTATGGAGTTACAAACATTTGAAGTCCCGCTCCACCATGGTCAGGAACAGCTACTTTCCTACAACTATCAGGTTTGTGAATTAAGCTGCATAACTACAGTATACTCCTATTTTAACAATGAAATACTTCTGTCCACTTCTGGTAGCAACATTAGCAATGTTACAACATTTTGAGATTTTAAAAATCAAGTCTTTAATTTATCCCATCAGATAAAGCATAAAAAGAAGTTTAATTTGACAACTAATTCACTTTCATATCTTCAGTATTAAATATGTTATGGCCATTTTCATACTCCGAAATTGGCATCTTGTTCCCTATTGCTTTTTCATTGACTTAACACAAAAGCTGTGATCGAGAACATTTAAAGGCCGATAACTTTCTTAAAATTTAAGAGAACTGAAAGAAATTTTCAGTTATTATAGATTGAAGCATTCTGAAACAAATATGAAACAATCTTACTTAGATGACTTGAAATTAAAGCATATAATTAGTTAGTTACCTAATTGTAGCTAATTACAAAATTCAATTACTAGATCTAAACATCTATCCATTTCTTAAGAATAGATTAACGTTTTTAAATAGCCTAAGTGTCCAAATAACATTCACACAAGAATTCAGAATATAACATAATTTTTAAATCTCATTGTCATGGGTTTATAGGCCAAATGGAAGGAATTTAATGTTTAATACCTGTAAATTAATGGCCATTTAAATCAGCTTGCGAGTGGGATTTTCTGGAACGGGACCATTTAAAACGTTGAAGTGCGGTGAATTTATACCCCCATATCTGCAGCAAATACACTGCCGGTTCTTCAGGGGGAAAAAATCACCGTTTCGCAACTTAAAATGTGAATTAAATACATCTTTAGAAACACTTTTATACATAAAAATAAACTACTTTCTTTTACCTGGTCCTCCATAAAATCCGTCCCAGTTGTCGGCATTGACGGCTTCAGAAGCCGCTTTTAAAATCATTCCAGTGATTAACTTGTTGGGTGAATTTTTTTTTTAAACACACAGAACGGCCATAGGAACGATTCTTTAGAAAAAGCTTGCACTCCAACAAATATAATTCAGGACCAGGTCGGGAAAAAAAACCCTGTTTTAACCCCGCCCCCCCCCCCCCCCCCCCTCAAACGCGCCAAAATTGCGCACACGGCCAGTGGCAGAATTGCAGCGCCGCTGAAGGTAGGTTTTGCAACATACCTAGCAACATGGACTTGTTGTTATATGTTTTAGCACTGACGGGTTTTTTACAGCATAGTTCAGTCCAGTTCAGTTCAGTTTAGTTTATTGTCACGTGTACCGAGCTACAGTGAAAAGCTTTTGTTGCATGCTAACCAGTCAGCAGAAAGACAAAACATGATTACAATCGAGCCACTCACAGTGTACGGATATGGGAATAACGTTTAGTGCAAGGTAAAGCCAGCAAAGTCCAATCAAAGGTAGTCCGAGGATCACCAAAGAATTAGATAGTAGTTCAGCACTGCTCTCTGGTTGTGCCCACACCATCCTGGCCACACACTCATCTCACCATTGCCATCAGGAAGTAGGTACAGGAGCCTGACAACTGTAGTCGGAGACCGTAAGACTAGTGGGAGAATTTGGAAGGGGGAGGGCATGGAGAGAGAGGGAAGGCAAGGGCTATTTGAAGTGAGAGAAGTCAATGTTTACACTGCTGGGGTGTAAACTACCCAAGCGAAATATGAGGTTCTGTTTCTCCAATTTGCGCTGGGCCTCACTCTGATAATGGAGGAGGCCCAGGACAGAAAGGTCAGATTGGGAATGGGAGGGGTTGAGACCCTTCTTCAGTGCCCTGACTGATGACGGTGGGCATGCCATCGCCTTCTTACCTTCCTGTCTAACTGCGTTAGTACTTTCATGAAACTATCTACTTATTCTACAACATTCCCCAGGGCACTGCCGTTCACTATGCACTTCCTGCATGGTAAACCTCCCAAGCATGCATCACTTCACACTTGTCTGAATTAAATTCCATCTGGCATTTCTTGGCCAACTTTCCTTGTTGATCTACATCCCGTTGCCATCTGAGACAACCGTCCTTGCTGTTCACTCCCCCGCTACTTCTGGTGTCATCCGCAAATGTACTAATCGTGAAACTTACATTCTTATACCAATCGTCAGTATATTTGATAATCAACACTTATCCCTGGGGCACAGCACTCGTCACAGAGCACCAACCTGAAAAACACCCCTCTTACCACCCTCGACTCCTACCACCAACCAAATTTAGTATCCAATTGACCAGCTTATTCTAGATCCCATGTGATCCCATGTGAGCGGGAGAACAAGGAGGGAAGAGACAGAGACTTTAAGACTTTTACCTCCATCACAGTGAGGAGGTGCCTGGTGAACTCACTGTGGTGGATGTTAATTTGTGTTTATTGTATGTTTTGTTATGTATTATTATATGTATGACTGCAGGCAACAGAATTTCGTTCAGACCGAAAGGTCTGAATGACAATAAAGGAATCCAATCCAATCCAATCTAACCGGCTTGTCAATGGCCTTGCTAAAGTCCATGCAGACCCTGCCCTCATCAATCCTCTTGGTCCCCTTTCCCATGATTTCCAACTTTCCTCTCTGATCATCTTCCAGTAGAGTGTACGGGTCACTGATTCTGGTCTTTTTGTTGCAAAACGGTGAGGATGTACTGTTGCCACAGTATATCTTGCATGACAATCCGTGCCTTGGCCCTCCTGCCATTATGAAAGAAAGCACAGAACAAACTGCTGGAGGAACACAGCGGGCCTTGTAGCATCTGTGAATGAATGAACGGGATGTTTTGGGTCAAGACACTTCTTATGACTGAAGGAGGAGGGGAGAGAAAGCTGGACAAGAGAGTGGGGTTGGGCAAAGCCTGGCAAGTGATAGGTGGAGACAGGTGAAGATGAGGGATGGGTGGAGGAAGTGACAAAGACTGGAGGTGAAAAGGGGATGAAAGGTTGGCAGATAAGGAGAGAAGAGAATGTGTAAAATGTATCTTTTCCCCATCTTCTCCGCAATGTACTTTTATTTCTCGCTTTCCCAAAGTTTTCATGGTCTTCATCCTGAAACATTAACTGCTTCTCTTACCACAGATGCTGCATGACTTGCTGTTTCTGCCAACTCTGGTTTTGTCACACATTTCCAGCATCCGCACTGCTATCTGCTTTCAGTACCTGTGTGGTGGGTGTATGGAAAGAGCTGCTAAAGGAGATAGTTAAGCCAGGTACTATAACAACATTTAAAAGACATTTGCTCTGGTATTTTGTTTAATTCACACGTCTAATCGATAATGTTTTATTATTAATGTTTTATGCGTCATTCCTAACTCTCACTATATCTCATATTGTCACTTGTGGACGGAGCACCAAGGCAAATTCCTTGTATGTGAATACTTGGCCAATAAACTTATTCATTCATTCATTCATTGGTACATGGATTGTATAGATTTGAAGGATATGGCCAAACACAGTTCAGTTCAGTTTAGTTTATAGTCATGTGTGCCAAAGCTTTTGTTGCGTGCTAACCAGTCAGCCAATAGACAATACATGAATACGATCGAGCCATTTACAGTGCATAATAATAGAATAAGGTTTAGTGCAAGGTAAAACCAGCAAATTGATCAAGGATAGTCCGAGGATCATCAAAGAGGTAGATAGTAGTTCAGGACTGCTCTCTGGTTGTGGTAGGATGATTCACTCACCTGATAGCAGCTGGAAAGAAGCTGTTCCTGAATCTGGAGGTGTGCATTTTCGCACTTCTATACCTTTTGCCTAATGGGAGAGGGGAGAAGAGGGAGTGGCCTCGGGTGAGACTTGTCCTTGATTATGCTGCTGGCCTTGCCGAGGCAGCGTGAGGTATAAATGGAGTCAATAGAAGGGAGGTTGGGTTGTGTCATGGTCTGGGCTGCGTCCACAATTCGCTGCAATTTCTTGTGGTAGGTGGCGCGACAAGCGTAGATGAGGCATGTTGATCGGTGTGGGCAGGTTGTGGCGAGGGGCCTGTTTCCACGCTGTACGCTCTATGACGTTATCATTGCGATGTGAGCACAGGTAACCATTTTTGTTGTCACACTGCCGTAAAAATCCACCCGTGCTCTGAAGCTCCTGGAGGTTATGCTGGAAGATAGCACTGGCCACCCTATGTCTAGCTCCCAGATCCCCTGTAAATACACTACAATTGAGTCTGTGACTGCATGACTGGGATCAGTGAGTTCAATACTGCTGCATAATGGAGCCGGTACGTGAATGCCAGCCCAAAATCAAACGTGAATGAGAGCCAGTGCCAGTGTGACCTAGAAGTGCCTTATGCCTTATTGCAAATACAATCAGCCGCTCATGCTTTATTCAGATCATGTCAAATTAGCTGAAACTACTGCTGTTTGGCCACTGAATTTAACATGAAGCCAATTCCCAGGAGATGTTTCAGTGTCAGGTTTCACGGAATAAACACAAAAAAGACTGATGCTCTTAGAAACCGAGATTGAGTTACAGTCTCAAGGCTCAGGTGGTCACCATCTATTCCCTAACTCTAGAAAGTTGCATTATTTACATTCAAACAAAATCCCTTACGATGTGACCAATTTATAAATTCTCCACCCCAACCTCAAGGGCTCAGTGGTAGAGTTGCGGCCTCACAGCACCAGAGACCCGGGTTCGATACTGACCACAGATGCTGTCTGGACGTTCTCCCCGTGACCGTGTGGGTTTTCTCCAGGTGCTCCGGTTTCCTCCCACACTCCAAAGACGTATAGATTGATTGGCTCCGGTAAAAATCGTAAATTGTCCCGAGTGTGTGTAGGATAGCGTTAGTGTGTGGGGATCGCTGGTCGGTGCGGACTCAATGGGTCAGTTTCCATGCTCTATCTGTAAACTAAACCAGACTGGTAGCAAAGAGAGGAAATCTTGCCTACGATATACAAAGCAGCATTTGTGTTTGTCATGCCTTTGAAAGCCTTCTGTTGACATTGCAGATTAGCTATTATAAAGTAGTGGAAACTTAAATAGAGACGCTTCTACATTTAGAACATCAATAGGTCAGGTCAAGGAATGGCAGGTAGTTTGCTAAAAATAACGAGAAAAAATTGCAGGATCTGATCAAAGTGATTGGTAATCTAGAGGCAAACTGAGCTTGACGTGCTGGGCGGGAGGGGAGGAATGGGGCAGGGATGGCCAAAAACATGGTCTTAACTTTGGAACATCTGCAACTGCAGGCGTATTCTGGCAAATGGAAGCCAGTGGCTCTGAACAGTTTTGAGTTTGAAATTTGTCATCATAAGTGATTCTGAAATGGATTTTCTCAAACAATGGTAACACAAATTGAATGAATGAATGTTTGAATGAATGAATGAATGAATGAATGTATGGATGAATGAAACGTTATTATCACCATGTGACAAGTCACAGTGAAATTCTTTGTCTTGCACCTTGTACACAAAGTATGCAAAGAGTCGCCACGTATAGGGCGCCGACAGTTACAAAGTGTTCAATTTAATCACCAATGGTCCCTCTTCGTTCTCAACCATCCTCACGTGCCAACCAGCGATCCCCGCTATATTAACACTATCCTACACATACTAGGGACAATTTATATTTATACCAAGCCAATTAACCTACACACCTGCACTTCTTTGGAGTGTGAGAGGAAACCGAAGATCTCAGAGAAAACCCATGCGGTCACAGGGAAAAAGTACAAACTCCATACATACAGCATCCGTAGTTGGGATCGAACCCGGGTCCCTGGCACTGTCAGCGCTGTAAGGCGGAACTCTACCGCTGCACCAATATGCTTGATCTACTAGGTATTTCCACAAAATTCTGCTCTAATGCTAAATGAAATGATTAATCTCAGTGGCTGCCTCGCCAGCAGTCTGTTTGTCTACTTCTTTGATTTTATGTATGTTTTGAATGTCTGTTTTAATGTTTCTTAGTATGTTTTATGTGGAGGTGGGGGGGAGGGGTGGGGGGGGAGGACTTTTTCCAGACACTCACCTTGACGGAGATGTGATTTTTCTCCGTGTCGCATCTCCGGCCGCCCCCTGCGGCCTAACATCGTGGAGTGGTGCGGCCTTTCCTGGTGTCTGGAGTTTGAGCCATGGGGGCAGCGCGGACTTACCAACACGGAGCCCGGGATCCTTTGCCGAGGTTCGCCAGTGAAGGTGCTTCGACCGCGCGACCAGTGGACTTTGAAACATCCGTCTTCAGTAAGAAGAGGCCGACTCGGGAGTTCCATGCCGCGGAGTGTTCCGAACCATCCCGGCATCGGAGTTTCGATCATCCCGACGAGAGAGCTTCAACAGTGGACAGTTGAACATAGAATGGCTGTATGGTAACTCAAATATCATAGCACGCGAACTCGAACTTGAACTTGAAAACATGGTGTTAAGCTGGAAAGGGTACAGAAAATATTTATGAGGATGTTGCCAGTGCTTGAGGGCCTGAGCTGCAGGGAGAGGTTGGGCAGTTTACAGTGAAAAGCATAGGAGAGAACGGCAGATGCTGGTTCACACTAAACCTTGTTTTTGCAGGCTATCCAAACATAATATACATTGGAGACTATATTATGCATTTTTTTATATACACAATCAAGTCAAACTCATGTATAACAAATAGAGCAAAGGGGAAGATACAGAGTGCAGAATATAGTTCTCAGCACTGTAGTGGATTGTAGCATGTCCACATTGGGGGTAGAGAAGTGTTGTGGTGAGTCAAAGCCGCACAATCTGTCTGTGTACAATCTGTCCGCAACAATCTGTGACACACTGATCTGTTTTGTAGTAAATGCCTACTATGCTCTGTGTGCTGAAGCAAAGCAAGAATTTCATTGTCCTATCAGGGACACATGACAATAAACTCAATTGAACTTGAACTTGGACAAGGAAACATATGAGAGTATTTGAAATGGTTCACTCAATAATCTTCCTCTCCTTTTCCCTGACCAAGATCTCAACCACAAGACCTTCACAGTGGAGTATTGTGCTCAGTTCTGGGCACCACCTTACATGAAATATGTTAAGCTGTGTGGAGAAGATTTACAATGATGTTGCCAGGATTCAAGGGTCTAAGCTATAGGGAGAGGTTGATCTAGCTAGGACTCCATTCCCTGGAGTGCAGGAGGATGAGGAGTGATCTGGTAGAGGTGTAAAAAATCATGAGAGGAATAGATCAGGTTGATGCATAGGGTGTCTTGTCCACAGTAGGGGAATTGAGAACCAGAGAACATGGTGAGGGGGGAAAAATTTGGTAACTTTTTCACATAAAAGGTGGCGGGTGTATGGAACGAGCTGCCAGAGGAGGTAGCTGAGGCAGGTACTATTGCAATGTTTAAGAAACATTTAGACAGGCACATGAACAGGACGGGTTTAGAGGGATAGGGACCAAATGCAGGCCCGTGGGATGTGTAGCTGGGACATGTTGGTCAGTGTGGGCAGGTTTCCATGCTGTATGACTCCGTGACTCTAAACATGGTTCAATGCAGTCTATTGGTCAAAGGTAATACTCTATAAGCAGTGTGTTCTTTTGATTTAATCAGTTGGCAAGAATTTTTAAATCGTTACTGTTAAAAATAAAATTACACCTTGGATAATGTATTTGAAAATCCACAAACAGGTTTATGCTTGTTTACCAAAATTCACAGCTGCATTCTCAACAGAGTGGCATTTGCCTGGAGGTCTCTGCCTTCTGTTGAGCTGAAGCCAATTGACTAGTACAATCATTAATATGTTCCCAGAGTTTATTTAGTATTAAATTATCAAGATTAAAATCTGGATGTTATGATGATAATTCAGATCTTGTGATTTTTTTTCCCCCCTTTGGGACTCCCGTGAGGGAGAATAGGTACTTCGGACAAAGCAGGGATGCAAAGGTAAGGAAAACTGAGGAATGCCAGGGTTAGGAAAGGCCAAGAACAAAAAAACTGGGCCTTTCATGTCCTATCAGGATATCTCATCACTTCACAGTGAATAAATACTTTAGAAATATAATCATCCTTGCCTTGTGAGGAAATGACAAACACCAATAATAATTTTGTTATGAAATCTACACTGCAGCCTGCAATTTAACTGCCCCATTTTCCATTTATTCAACATTTCTGGCCTATCGTTTGAATTTTAAAGACACAGGCCATTCGACACACTGGATCTGCGTCGACCCATGCATTTGTTTTATCCTAAACACCAGGGACAATTTACAGAAGGCAATTAACCTTCAAGCCTGTACGTCTTCGGAGTGTGGGAGGAAACTGGAGCACTCGGAGAAAACCCACGCAGGTCATGGGGAGAATGTACAAACTCTGTACAGACAGCACCCGTAGTCGGGATCGAACCTGAATCTCTGGTGCTGTAAGGCTGCAGCTTTAAGGACCTGTCCCACGAGCATGCGACTCCTTACGGCAAGCGCGACCTAAGCGACTCCATGCAGCATGCGCTACCTAACGTGGTCGCTTGAGCCGTACGGCCTCACGGGACCGGTCCCACTTCGATCGCCGGAGCCGTATGGAGTTGTGCGGAGCTGGTCCCGACATCGCGCGAGGCTCCGAAAAACTGACCGTGTTCAAAAATTCAGCGCGGCAACGGCCTGCCGGCCCGCAGCTGCCTCGACGCCGTACGTCGCGCGCGAACTTCCCGCGGACTTCGCTCGCACTTCATGTCACTCACTCGACCTGTCCCGACTCGCGCTTGCTGCATGGAGTCGCATGCTCGTGGGACAGGCCCTTTAACGCTGCACAACCGTGCCGCCCACTTATTCAACACTTCTGGATATAGTTTTTAGTTTTAGAGTCCTCGTCGGCCAGTGATCCCTACACACTAACACCATCCTAAACACACCAGTGACAATTTACAATTTTACGAAAGCTAATTAACCTACAAACCTGTAAATCTCTGGAGTGTGGGAGGAAACCGGAGCACCCGGAGAAAACCCATGCGGTCACAGGGAGAACATACAAATTCCGTACAGTCAGCACCCGTAGTCAGGATCGAACCCGGGTCTCTGGCGATGTAAGGCAGCAACTCTACCACAGCGCCACCGTGCCACACTGTGATATCGGAAGTTCCTGCTCTTCAAGCAGTGTGGCAACTTCGAATCACCGAAAGTGTTCTGCAAAATAAACTACCTCAAGATGGCGAGATAGAACTAGGCATGAAGATAATTATGCTGCAGGAGCCATACACATTTATTTAAACATGTTCAATGATCAATAAGGATAGGAACTGAACTCAACTGAAATTAGCTCCTGGAACCCCATTCAACCTCCAGAAGCAACATTGCTAATATGAAGAAGGGATGTAGAGTCTGAAGAAGGGTCCCGACCCAAAACATTGTGTTCGTAGCAGAGTCCAGACCCAAAACATGACCTATCCATGTTACTCCAGAGATGCTGCCTGACTTGCTGATTTAAAGCACAAGGCATTGGGGGTTCAGTATTGATGTGGATAGAGAACTGGCTGGCAAACAGGAAGCAAAGAGTAGGAGTAAACGGGTCCTTTTCACAATGGCAGGCAGTGACTAGTGGGGTACCCCAAGGCTCAGTACTGGGACCCCAGCTATTTACAATATATATTAATGATCTGGATGAGGGAATTGAAGGCAATATCTCCAAGTTTGCGGATGACACTAAGCTGGGGGGCAGTGTTAGCTGTGAGGAGGATGCTAGGAGACTGCAGGGTGACTTGGATAGGCTGGGTGAGTGGGCAAATGTTTGGCAGATGCAGTATAATGTGGATAAATGTGAGGTTATCCATTTTGGTGGCAAAAACAGGAAAGCAGACTATTATCTAAATGGTGGCCGATTGGGAAAGGGGGAGATGCAGCGAGACCTGGGTGTCATGGTACACCAGTCATTGAAGGTAGGCATGCAGGTGCAGCTGGCAGTAAAGAAAGCGAATGGTATGTTAGCTTTCATTGCAAAAGGATTTGAGTATAGGAGCAGAGAGGTTCTACTGCAGTTGTACAGGGTCTTGGTGAGACCACACCTGGAGTATTGAGTACAGTTTTGGTCTCCAAATCTGAGGAAGGACATTATTGCCATAGAGGGAGTGCAGAGACGGTTCACCAGACTGATTCCTGGGATGTCAGGACTGTCTTATGAAGAAAGACTGGATAGACTTGGTTTATACTCTCTAGAATTTAGAAGATTGAGAGGGGATCTTATAGAAACTTACAAAATTCTTAAGGGGTTGGACAGGCTAGATGCAGGAAGATTGTTCCCGATGTTGGGGAAGTCCAGGACAAGGGGTCACAGCTTAAGGATAAAGGGGAAATCCTTTAAAACCGAGATGAGAAGAACTTTTTTTCACGCAGAGAGTGGTGAAACTCTGGAAATCTCTGCCACAGAGGGTAGTTGAGGCCAGTTCATTGGCTATATTTAAGAGGGAGTTAGATGTGGCCCTTGTGGCTAAGGGGATCAGGGGGTATGGAGAGAAGGCAGGTATGGGATACTGAGTTGGATGATCAGCCATGATTATATTGAATGGCGGTGCAGGCTTGAAGGGCCGAATGGCCTACTCCTGCACCTAATTTCTATGTTTCTATGTTTACTCCAGCAGTTTCTACCATTTCCAGCATCTGCAGTTCCTTGATTCGACTTGTTAAATATAGAGTTCTTTATATTGTATCTTGTTTTGGAATTCATTTATTGGTCTTAAATTTGATATTCTTTAGGACACTATAACAAAAGAGAAGGCTTTTTGAAGAAGAAGTGGACAATGGCTCACAAATCTTGGAGTCGAAAGTGGTTCTGTAACATTCTTGCTGGGATTGTGAAGTGGAGTAAACTGAGAATAATTAGACGTTTGGCTGTGTTACCTGGATGGAAATGAGTTCAACTGTTCTGCGATGGCTTGGTGAGTTTAATCAGTGAGTAGAATGTGCCATTCGATCTCTGGATTCAATCCCCTGCTGAGCTGATTGTTCTCAACCATATACCTTTCACCTAATTCACTGCTGGAACTTACAGCTTGACTGTGGACCCTGGGGCTCCATGTGCTGTATCGAGGTTAACACCTAGTGGCCACCTAAATTGGGCACTTCATAGTATCCGTGTTACAATAGTTATGTGCGGATTCTACAGTTATTTATTTTTTTAAACAGGGTGGCAGGATAGAGCAGTGGTAGAGTTGCTGCCTTACAGCGCCATTGACCCGGGTTTGAGTCTGACTACAGGTGCTGCCTGTACGGAGTTTGCACGTTCTCCCCATGACATTGCGTGGGGTTTTCCATGGTGCTTTGGTTTCCTCCCACACTCCAAAGACGTGCAGGTTTGTAGGTTAATTGGCTTGGTAACATTGTAAATTGTCCCTAGTGTGTGTAGGATAGTGTTACTGTGTGGGGATCGCTGGTTGCCACTGATTCGGAGGACTGAAAGGCCTGTATCCATGTTGTATCTCTGAACTAAACTAAACCTCATGCAGGGAAAATGCACAAACTGCTGTAGGAACTTAGGGAGGTCAAGCAGCATCTGTGGAGGGAATTAACAATCTGAAGTAGGGTCTCGACCCAAAATGTCCTCGGTCCATTTATTCTGCAGATGTTGCCTGACCCATTCAGTTCCTCCAACTCTTTGTGTTTTGCTTAAGATTCCAACATCTGAAGTTTCTTGTGGCTTCATTTGGAGGAGTTGAAGGAACAAAAAAAGATCTTGAGTGTGCAGGGAGGAACTGCAGATGCTGATTTAAACTAAAGACAGACACAAAATGCTGGAGTAACTCAGAAGGTAAGGCAGCATCTCTGGAGAAAAGGAAGAGATGTTTCAGGTCGAGACCCTTCTACAGACTGAGAGTCAGGGGAAAGGGGAATGAAGGAACTTTGGACAAATGAATGGATGATATTAAATCAAATTAAAAAGCAACATTAATCAGAGAAAGGTGAAGCCCACAATGGTCCATGACGTATACAGACAGTGAAACTCAACAGGACGACAGTAAAACTAGTATGACCATTAGGGTGGGGGAGGGACGGAGAGAGAGGGGATGCTCAACCTCTCCCTGTAGCTCAGACACTTGAGTCCTGGCAACATCCTCGTAAAGGACATGTGTCATGTTTGGATACAGCTTCAGTTGGATGCACACTACATGTTAGGTTTAGTTAGTGATGCCCACATTCATGAAGGAATTAAAAAGGAAAGTTTAAAAGAGAAAGGCATTTTTACACTCTGAGCTTCTCAAATTACATAACAATTACAACCTAAACAAATTGTATGAAATGGTTAATTTTCAGAGTTAAAAGGGTTACATTTTGAGATGATAGTTACAAAAAGCTGGAGTAACTTAGCCGGACCTACTTCTTGTATATGGCGTGCACAGCCTAAAGTTGAAGGACAGCTTGTTCTATTTGGTCTTATTTGATTGGGCACGCCAGGTTGATTGCATTCGTCGAAACATGGCGGACCACGTGAAGGTTGCAATCTCCCACCCTAACTTAGCGGGTCAGGCAGCATCTCTGGAGAAAAGGAATAGGTGACGTTCCTTCCTATACATTTGTGATGTTTATGAGGTTATTTAATGAGTTGTGGACAGGCTTATTGTTCACTAGACTAAGTGGGACCCGTTGGGTCCCAGCATCACTCAGGGCTGGTCACCCAACGCAATATTCCACCTCTCCACCAATTGCTGGCTAGTGGGGAGGGGGGGGGAGCTTTCTGTTGCGCTAGTATGGGTGTTGTGGGCCGAAGGGACTGGTTTCCAGAGGGCTAGTATGGACATTGTGGGCCGAATGGACTATTGGGCTGGCAGCTCAGTCACTGAGGCCCGGCAGTACAGTCAATCGGACCTGGCAGGCTGGCAGCTGAGAAACTGCCAGAAATCCTGCCCAAAACAGGTGAGAGAGAAAAGGGAGAGGAGGACAGAATTGATTATTGGGCTGGTACTTCAGTCAGTTACAGCTGGTGGGCCGGCAGTTCACTTACTCACTGCTGGTGGGCTGGCAGTGTAGTCACTGACAGCTGGTGGACTGGAAATTCACTTACTCACGGCTGGTGGGCTGGCAGTACACTCACATACGGCTGGTGGGCTGGCGGTTCACTCACTCAAAGCTGGTGGGCTGGCAGTATCCTTAAAAAAATCGCAAACCGTTCATGGGTTTTGAATTACATTTTAATCAGATGCAAGCCAAGGAATGGCATAATTGTTAGATGTTAATTGAACATAATCAACCTCAGCAAATTGACAATATCCGATTGAAAGGGAGTGGATGTTTAAGCTGTCAGGACATTTTATTATTTGCCAAAATATACATCTCAATACCATAATTATAAAAAACTTACTTTTCCGTTTTCCTTTTGCATGTAAAAACCTACTTCAGAAACATAGGGGATTTTAAAATTTTACAGCCTGATTTATGAAACTTTTTAGATACCAAAGGAATCAAGAAAAAACACAAACAATGCCTGTTTTGATGAAATGCAGTGAGCAAACGCGATAATTCCCAAAATTTTCAATCTCGATATCTGCACGGCCAATGTTCGCCAAGCACTTTAGCTATTGTTGTCCCTTCAGCTCTCGCTTCTCTTAACCTTCATTTCTCTTCACTTTTGGAATTCTGAAGTAGGCTAGATGCCTCTCACGGTTACCCCGACTTCTACAATTATTAGGTATGTTACAAAACTTACCTTCAGCGACAATGTAATTCTGCCACTGGCCGTGTGCGCGATTTTGGCGCGTTTGAGGGGGGGGGGGTGGTTTAAAACGGGGTTTTTCCGACCTGGTCCTGAATTATATTTGTTGGAGTGCAAGATGTTGCTAAAGAATCGTTCCGACGGCCATTCTGTGTGTTTTTTTTTAAAATTCACCCGACAAGTTAATCGCTGGAATGATTTTAAAATCAGCTTCTGAAGCCGTCAATGCCGATAACGGGGACGGATTTTATGGAGGACCAGGTAAAAGAAAGTAGTTTAATTTTATGTATAAAAGTGTTTCTTAAGATGTATTTAATTCACATTTTAAGTTGCGAAACGGTGATTTCCCCCCCCCCCCCCCCGAAGAACTGGCAGTGTATTTGCTGCAGATATGGGGGACTAAAATCACCACACCCTGAACGTTCCAAATGGTCCCATTCCAGAAAATCCCACAAGCAAACTGATTTAAATGGCCATTCATTTACAGGTATTAAACATTAAATTCCTTCCATTTGGCCTATTAGCCAATGACAATGAGATTTAAAAATTATGTTATATTCTCAATTCTTGTGTGAATGTTATTTGGACACTTAGGATATTTAAAAATGTTAATCTATTCTTAAGAAATGGATAGAAGTTTTGATTTAGTAATTGAATTTTGTAATTAGCTACAATTAGGGAACTAACTAATTATATGCTTTAATTTCAAGTCATCTAAGTAAGATTGTATCATATTTGTTTCAGAATGCTTCAATCTATAATAACTGAAAATTTCTTTCAGTTCTCTTAAATTTTAAGAAAGTTATCGGCTTTTAAATGTTCTCGATCACAGCTTTTGTGTTAAGTCAATGAAAAAGCAATAGGGAACAAGATGCGAGTATGAAAATGGCCATAACATATTTAATACTGAAGATATGAAAGTGAATTAGGTGTCAAACTAAACTTCTCTTTATGCTTTATGTGATGGGATAAATTAAAGACTTGATTTTTTAAATCTCAAAATTTTGTAACATTGCTACAATTATTGAAAGTGCAAAATTTCACCATTTTGGTGGTTTTTAACAGGTAGGAAAGTACGCGTTTCATGTATTAACAACATATACCGGAAGCTGCGATGTCCTCCAGATGGATTGGGCAGTTCCGTTTGTCAAGCCCTTTCACCCGGAGACCTTACGTGCAACTCCCCTATACACAGACACAGACACAGGCACAGACACAGACACAGGCACACAGACACAGGCACACAGACACAGACACGCAGACACAGGCACACAGACACAGACACACAGACACACACAGACAGACACACACACACAGACACAGACACAGACACAGACACACACACACAGACACACAGACACAGACACACACACACACACACACACACACACACACACACACGCACACACACACACACACACACACACACACACACACACACATACACACACACACACACACACACACACACACACACACACACACATATACACACACCCACACACACACACACTCACACATATACACACTGACTCACTCACACACTACCAATACAAAAATGCCAAGTAACTTCAGAACGTGGTGAACATACAGTGTGTAAACCGAATGATTCAAGCGTTTAAAGCCTCCTGTCGAGGCTGCTGCTGAAGCAAAAATGTGCTGTAAATAACATCCAAACACACTCACCATAGACTGAGCAGTAAACTTTCTTGAATTATTCAACGACGTCTTCACTCTGTGTCTTCTGCAGTCAGCACCATCTTGCCACGAACCGGAAATGACGCACTCAGCGCCATCTTGCCAATAACACATTTTCTGAAAGCCCTTTCAAAGCCAAGCCAATTGGGCATCACTTTGCAAGCCAACAAACACATTTTCTGAAACCCTTTCAAAGCCAAGCCAATTGGGCAAACACTTTGCAAGCCAAAAAACACATTTTCTGAAAGCCCTTTGAAAGCCAAGCCAATTGGGTGAACACTTAGCAAGCCAACAAACACTCTTTCAGAAAGCCCTTTAAAAGCCAAGCCAATTGGGCAAACACTATGCAAGCCAACAATCACATTTTCTGAAAACCACATAGAGGGGATTCACTGTGGAGTAGACGTGCATTCAGTCTTATTCACAGCTCAGAGAGCCATGACCCTCTCGCTTCCGCCGTCTCGCAGAGACTGAGTGAGGCACGACACTTCCGGATTTTATAGTCCCTCCCCCCTGCCGCCACAGGGGGCAGCAGAGAGAATGGAAACATTTTTTAAAACATTAATAACTCTCTTGATTTTTCATCGATGGGAAGAATCCACCAGTCCAATCTGGTGGAAGGGGACTCTGAGCGAGGTGGCCTAAAATGACGGCCATAAGTGGTGGCGTTCTCTCGGAAATCACGAAACATTGTCGAAAGCGGTCAAGATCTTAGTTTTAGTAATATAGATTTCAATTTATTGTTATTTTGCTTTGTTTTTAACTTTTTTTGTTTGACACGTTCAAAATAAAACATATACTATACTATACTATACTAAGGGGACAAAAGTCAAGGAAAATGTAAAATAGATCATTGCTAGCTAGAGGAAGGTGACAACGAAGCATACAAAGATAAAATATAATAAGGAGACCAGTCAGACTGGTCGCAGAGCTAGGATGGAGGAGGGATGGAGGAAGAGGGAAGGCAAGGGTTACTTGAAGTTAGAGAAGTTAAGGTTATTTAACAACCGGGAGAAGCAATTTAGTTATTTTCTGCTGTGCAACGCAGCATCTTCAGGGCATTCAATGCATTTTGTTGGCGAGGCTGAATAGCAAAATCCATTTTTGTGGAGGTAATTGTAGAGCAGTAAAACTTGGTCCATCGTAACGTTTGGACATTTGAATTTAATCACATATCTTACCCTTGCCCCAAGCTGCAATTCCACATCCACACAGATAACAAGATAGCCATTATCCTCACCATTATGCTAGAGAAGAAAACGATTCGGAGAGACCCAGCATATAAACTATGTTAAAATCTGTCAAAAGTTGGAGTGAACATTACATTTTAAGAGCAAGTTTTAACCCAATCGTCATAACCAGTTCATTTAAGGCAGGGTGTCCCAACCTTTTTCGTCCTGTTTACCCCTGGCAACTTTAATAGCACGTAACAATGTTATTTCACTTATTTATAACAACTATTGATGAACAGATACCGGTATCCCAGAACCAAACACAGTCAGTCAATGAGAAAAAATATGTTCCAATCCACAATCAACATATTTACCCCCTGGGTAGGCAAAATTTACCCCCTGAGGGTAAATTTACCCCAGGTTGGGAACCCTTGATTTAAGGTAACAAAGGTTTCCAGTTTAAACACTTACTCTCAACACTTACTCTCAAAAGCCAGATATGGTATATAGTATAATTAGTCTGATTTGTTCTTCATAGATAGTAACTATAATAGTGTATGAAAGGACATAATCCATCTTTTAAGAAAAGCACCCAGCTTGCTCTATTACAAAGCGAGTAGCATGAATGGAATTTAATGTGTTTTCCACTTATAAGTAGTTCAATATTGCACTCGATGCAATGAAACAGCTCTATTTTTCACTGCAGGTGTTCTGCAGTAAAAGTCACATCAACTGGAATAGAAAGAGCTTTGTACTCGACTGAATCTGCTGCTTAAGAAGAAACAAACCAGGGCATATTAAAAGCTATTAAATGATGCATAATTACAACCTTCTGAACTCCTTGAAAGAGGCCTTTTGCTCGACAAACCGACCTGTTCTGTGACCTCAACACCTGTACAATAATCTCCTCAGATATTGGTTTTCTGGCAGCTTTCACTTGAGGTCCGTTTTTGAGAGAATTTCTTATTGCAAGCGGCAGCAATCTGCGAAGCTCATAATGAACTAAATGTGTCTCTGACATTGCATTTGACTTCCTTCTGAGGGGGGCAATGAATAAAATTGACCTTCATCCACTTCATCACATCCTGATAATAATGGGAGTCAAACCTATTTACTGATGCTGTGCACCACCAAGATTTTAATCTACAGTACATTTGAACCTGTTTCAACCTTCTTGGTTTAGTTTAGTTTAGTTTAGTTTAGTTTAGTTTAGTTTAGTTTAGTTTGGAGATACAGCATGGAAACAGGCCCTTCAGTACACTGAGTCCACGCCGACCATTGATAACCCATTCACACTAGTTCTGTGTTATCCCACTTCCTCATCTACTTCCGATACTGTTAGGGGTAATTTTTACAGAGGCCAATTAACCTACAATTCCATGGGTCTTTAGGATGTGGAAGGAAACAGGAGCACCCAGACTAAACCCATGCGGCCACAGGGAGAACATGACAACTCCACACAGACAGCATACCCAGGTCTCTGGCGCTGTGAGTCAACAGGTCTGAAGAAGGGTCTTGACCTGAAACATCGCCCATTCCTTCTCTCCAGAGCTGCTACCTATCCCGCTGTGTTACTCCAGCATTTCATGTCTAGTCAGCAGTTCTACCAGCTTGCCAAAAGCATTTGATAAAGAAATTTGTTCAGTTCTGGACAATTTTATTAAGCAAGATGTCAACATATAGGAGAGGACAATAACAGGATTGGGCATATTCATGATTTCTGAAAGAAAAATAATAACATGGGCGGCATGTAGGCTCGGGTTTGATCCTGACTACTGATGCTACCTGTATGGAGTTTGTACGATCTCCCCGTGACTGTGTGGGTATTCCCCAGGTGCTCTGGTTTTGTCCCAAACTCCAAAGTGTACTGGTTTGTAGATTAATTGGCTTTGGTAAAAATTGTAAATTGTCCCTAGTGTGTAGGATAGTGCAATGGTTGGCGTTGACTCAGTGGGCTGAAGGGCTTGTTTCCGTGCTGTATCTCTAAACGACAGATGGCACAATGGGCTAAGTGTTCGGCTGGCGACCGGAAGGTAGCCGGTTCGAATCCCGCTTGGAGTGCATACTGTCGTTGTGTCCTTGGGGCAAGACACTTCACCCATCTTTGCCTGTGTGTAAATGTAATGTAATTATGTGAAGCACTTTGGGGTCAATGAAAGTTGACTAAAAATGTGCTATATAAATAAGATTATTATTATTATATTATTATTAAACTAAAATAAACTATAAGGTGTAGAAGGGATTTTACCACTATGGTAGTGAGATGAGAAACTTTTGTTACATGGAGAGACAGAAAAAGTTTGATCAACAAAGATTGAGCAGGGATGATTGAGTATGACTTAATGGAGGCATTTATAGCCAAAACAGAATTTGATGTCGTCAATGAGGGAAATGAAAATTAAAAAAAAAAGAGTAAACTGTTTTCCAGAAGACAGAGATTTACAAATAATTGTATAAAAGATCTAGAGGTGAGATGAGAAATATTTTCGGACATTGAGTTCTTATAATTTGAAATACAATGCATCTAGGGCTGATGGAAGTAGATGCAACAGAAATTTCCAAAAAAATAATTGGAGGAAAATTCCAAGACTCCGAAAAAGGAGATATTTCTTTCAAAGACTTGGCACATGTTTCATGGGGGAAAATGGCCTCTTTCAGCTGTTTACGGTTCTGTGATTAAATGTGTGTACACATCATCGCGTTGTGGAGTACCGACCCATTGTAACAACCTGCAGAGTAATGAAGCTGCATGACTGGACAAACGAATTAGGAAAAGCTTATTTCCACATTTAGACAGCTTTTGGCTATAGAACTGTCGATCAAACCAACACAAAGACACAATATTAATGAGCAGTGACACCCGAGAGCAAACGAAAAGAAGCAAAGCAGGTTAATGAGGCCACAGGAAGCATCGCAAGTGCTAGGATTTATTTCCACAGGGGTGGAATTGAAAAGTAGAAGGAGTTATGCTAAATATTTGCTTCGACCACATTTGGAGCTCAGTGTAGGAAGGAACTGCAGAGGCTGGTTTAAACTGCAGATGGACACAAAAAGCTGGAGTAACTCAGCGGGTCAGACAGCATCTCTGGAGAAATGGAATTGGATGTTTTTGGTCGAGACCCTTCATCAGAGCAGTGTTCAATTCAGGTTACCATGTTATAAAAACAGAATTGAAATGCTAAAAGACTTAAAAATATGATGTAAGAAATTTGAAGATGCCAATCACAAACCTAGATTTAGGGAATACAATAATATGGGGTTAATGAATAAAACACTATGAAGTAAAATATGGGGTTAATTGACATAGCTCTTTAAAGTTAGACTCATAGTCGTACAGCACTAAAAGAGGCCTCTCAGCCAACCTGTACATATCCACCAAGACGTCACATTTAAGTTAGACCCAATTGCCCTCATTTGGCCTATAGTTCTCCAAACCTTTCCTATGCATGGATCTATGCAAACTTATTTTTAATGCAGTTCTAGTACATGCCTCGACTACCTCCTTTGGCACCACATTTCATATACACACCATCCTCTGAGTGAAAAAGTTGCCGCATGGGTTCATATTAAATCATATTCCCCATACCCTGAGAAAAGGACTGTGCATCACCCTATCTATTCCCCTCATGATCGTATTCACCTCTACTAGATCACCCTCATCCTCCTGTTCTCCAAGGAATAATGTCTCAGCCTGCTCAACATTTCCTTATGGCTCAAGCCCTCGAATCAGGGTTCAATCCAGGTTCAATCCTGACTACAGGTGCTGTCTGTATGGAGTTTGCACTCCCTTTTCTCCCTGTGACCACGTGGGGCTTCTCTGAGTGTTCAGGTTTCAAAGGTGTACTGGTTTGTAGTTTAAATGGCTTCTGTAAATTGTCCCCAGTTTGTTGGATAGAACTAGTGTGCAGGGAATTGTGGTCAGCAAGGACTCAGTGGGTCGAAGATTTTGAGATTGTTGTATCTCTAAACTAAACTAAAAAAAGTCTGCATAAAACAATGAATGAAGAGGAAACAGCAATGGTGCGGGAGGTGGCTAAGGATCATAGCAAATGCATGGACTGGTTGGGACACTTCGGTTGTTTTTGTACTATCTATATACTAAAACCCTTCTTCTTGTTTGAGGCTGTGTGTGTGTGTGTGTGTGACTGGTTAATTTTCCTATTTTCTTCCAAACACTAGGGCACAGCCTTCCCATTTTCACACAGTCCACTGACATTTTTCCCGTTGAGGCGATAAACATCTTCCCGTTACATTCCCACCTATATTTCTGAACATTTTAATTGTTTAAAGTTTTAAAAACTGCCCGAAAACTCACTCATTTCGGAAAAAAAAGTTTGTCTAGTATATACTAAAAGACAATGTTGTCAGATCTGCAGCCAATTTCAATTAACGGAAATGGAACTACATTGCTGCATCTTCTCTGGTTGATAACTAATCATCTGAAAATGAGTCAGCTCCTGGCTGTGGTGGTTACTGGTTGTCATGGGATTGAGAATCTATATAATTAAAACTCTGATCTTGACCACTTCCTGTTTGCACAGCATATATTGAAAAAACGCTACCACAAACGGCTGTGATTTTTGGCCATCTTACTCAGAGTCCTCCTCCGCTGTGCAGGGCAAAAGGATTTTTCCCATCGATAAAAAATAAAAGACTTATTAATGTTTATAAAAAGGGTGAGATTCTCTCTCCGGTCAATCATGCCATGAAGGCCACACCCTTCTGGATGGAGGGGGAAGGGACTATAAAACCCAGAAGTGTGGAGGTGCCTCAGTTCTCTGCAAGATGGGGGAGCGACAGGTCACGACTCTCAGTCTGAGCTGTGAATAACACTGAACACATGTCTACTAAACTGTGAGTGGTTTAACTGGCCTGTCAGTGCCCAATGTAGTTTGAAAATGTGGTTTGAAAATGCAAAAGTTGTTTTTTGGTTTGAAAATGCAAAAGCTGGGTTTTTGACTTATTGAAAAGCCTTGCATCCTGCCTGAAGTGTCATGAAGCTGCACTTGAGTGTGGTGGCCATGCACCCTGCCTGAAGTGTCATGAAGCTGCACTTGGGTGTGGTGGCCATGCACCCTGCCTGAAGTGTCATGAAGCTGCACTTGGGTGTGGTGGCCATGCACCCTGCCTGAAGTGTCATGAAGCTGCACTTGGGTGTGGTGGCCTTGCACCCTGCCTGATGTGGCATTTCAAGGAATAACCGTGAGTCAACTGCCAGCCCACCAGTCGTGAGTGAGTGAGCTGCCAGCACAACAGGCTTGAGGACTGAGCCGCCAGCCCAAGAATCCATTCGGCCCACAATGTCCATATTAGCCCTCTAGAAACCAGTCCCTTCAGCCCACAACACCCATAATAGCCCTCCAGAAATCCCCCCCCCCCCCACCCCCACTGGCCACCAATATTGGAATTGGTAGAGAGGTGACACAAAGGAAAAGACAAGTGACTGTTCGCTGGCTGCCGTGTGCACAGTGCCTTCACCTTCAATGAACACAGACTTATCCCCTGGATAGAAGATTCTAAACTAGTGTCCCCTCCCCCCCACCCACACTGGGTCCCCTTTGTTCTCACACCGTCCCTCAATACAGTCCCCGCATGCCAGGCCCCCATTGTCTTCCATTCCCCCTCACGCTCATCGATTGCAAGGCCCCACCGCCACCGAGGCTCCCATTGCCACCGAGGCTCCCATTGCCACCGAGGCTTCCGCTACCGCTGCCAAGGATCCCATCGCCGCCACCGCTGATGCTCCTTCGGCCCACGCAGGCCTCGCCGTGCAGCTTCATCGCAGTCCCCTGAGAGGCCTGTGGGGCGAGTCGGACCTACCAGGGTGCATCCAATCTTCTATGTTATCCTACTAGTTCTATGTTATGATACTGTCTCCTACACTCCCTACACACAAGGTCCAATTTGCCGGAGGCCAATTAACCTACAAACCCGCACGTCTTTGGGATGTGGGAGGAAACCGGACACCCGGGGGAAACCTACACGGTCACAGGGAGAACGTACAAACTCCTCACAAACAACACCCGAGGGTGGGAGCTTTCCCGGGTTTTATTTTAATTTATTTTAGTGGAAACAGGCCCTTCTGCCCACCGCACCGACCAGTGCTCCCCGCACACTAACACTACTCACTAGGGGCAATTTTAAAATTATACCAAGCCAATTAACCTACAAACCTGTACATCTCTGGAGTGTGGGAAGAAACCAAAGAAAACCCATGCAGGTCACAGGGAGAACGTACAAACTCCGTTCAGACAGCACCCGTAGTCAGGATCGAACCTGGGTCTCTGGCGCTGTGAGGCAACAGCTCTACTGCTGCTCCTCAGCGCTGCCCCATGTGTCTCAGCCTCCAAGTGAGAAAGTGGTGGATTTAAAATGCAATCCAGGGGATTGAGCATAAAGTCTAGCCTAATGCCCCTGTCCCACTTAGGAAACCTGAACGGAAACCTCTGGAGACTTTGCGCCCCACCCAAGGTTTCCGTGCGATTCCCGGAGGTTCCCGGAGGTTTTTGTCAGTCTCCCTATCTGCTTCCATCACCTGCAACCTCTGGCAACCACCTGCAACTTCCGGGAACGACACGGAAACCTTGGGTGGGGCGCAAAGTCTCCTGAGGTTTCCGTTCAGGTTTCCTAAGTGGGACAGGGGCATAACTCTCCACTGTAGTATGAAGAGAATGCAGTGTTATTGGAGAAGCTGCCTTCTGTAAATTCCTTTGTTTAAGACTTTAAACAATAACACGTCCTCGAGATCTCCTGTGAAAGATCCCATGATACTATTTGAAAGAAGACTGTGAAGGCTATCTCCGATATCCTGTCCAATATTTATCCATTTAGTCACTGGTGGAGAGGGAATTTATATTAAGGAAGAATGCATGAAATACAAGAATAAACTTGTGGAAATTTGCAATGAAAGAATCAGTCTCAACATAGATAAGTGTGCGGAGGTGCATTTTGGCAGAATAAATAAGGAGACCACCTACTGTTCGGAAAATAAATGCTTAAACGGAGTTAAGGAACAAAGGAATTTACAGAAATGGTTACACTAGTCACAATAGCGTAAAAATGCTCCACTAACGTTGACCCACATAGAGGTAAAGAAGTTAAAAAAACTGTTCCCTGACCCTCTGTCACTCCAGCAGCATGAATCTTCTCTTTGTAAACCTGCATTTGCAGTTCCTTGTGTTTACAAGATAGTGCTTGGTTTGTATAATATCATGGTTAGGCTAGACTGGAAATACAGTGCAGTTTTAGTATTTTAGTTTAGTTTAGTTTAGAGATATTGAGCATAAACAGTCCTCTTCGGCCCACCGAGTCCGCGCTGACCAGCGATCCCCGCATTTTAACACTATCCTACACACACTAGGGACAATTTTACACATACACCAGCCAATTAACCTACATACTTGTACGTCTTTGGAGTGTGGGAAGAACCCGAAGATCTCAGAGAAAAACTATGCGATCATGGGGAGAACGTACAAACTCTGTACAGACAACGCCCGTAATTGGATCAAACCTGGGCCTCCGGCGCTGCAAGTGTTGTAAGGCAGAAACTTGACCACTGTGCCACCGTGGCCACGTTAAAGTTAGGATGTTGAGGCAGTGGTTGAGATGCAAGAGGAATTTGCATGGATGATACCAGAGTTTACTGTAGATTGCCAGACCCATCATCTTTGATTCTGGAAAGTCCCACAATGGCAACTTGAGAAGTTAACCTCCAATAATTAATTTAATCTGAATGTTAAGAAATCTCATTGTCATATGTACCGCCAATGGAACAATGGAACAAGGAAATTCTTACTTGAGTTTGAGTGTACTTTATTGCCACATGTACCATGTACCAAGGTACAGTGAAAAGCTTTTTGTGGCGCGCTAACCCGTCGGCGGAAAGACAGTACATGATTACACTCGAGCTATTTACAGCGTGCAGATATGTGATAATGGGAATAACGTGAATAACGTATAGTGCAAGATAAAGCCAGTAAACACTAATCAAAAATAGTTACTTACTGCAGTTTTAGACGTTACTTTAGATACAGTGCGGAAACAGGCCCTTCGGCCCTCTGGGTCTGTGCCGACCAGCGATCCCACCATACACTAACACTATCCTACACAATAGGGACAATTAACAATTTTCAGAAGCCAATTCATCTACAAACTCGTATGTCTATGGAGTGCTTTCGAGGAAAACGGAGCACCAGGAGAAAACCCATGTGGTCACAGGGACATCGACAAACTCCATGCAGACAGCACCTGCAGACAGGATCGAACTTGAGTCCCTGGCGCTGTGAGGCAGCAAGTTACCGCTGCGCCACTGTGCCGTTTTATAGGCAATAACACATAAATCAAAATGCTATATTCTATAATGTAATAAATGAATGATAAATAACACTGGGTAACCAGACCATAATAGTGTAAAACCAAACTTTGTTGTGTACCAAAACCAAGTTCAGAATAGATCATACTTGTTGTGGGCTGTGTTGCGCAGTGTTCAAGAGCCTGATTATTGCTGGGAAGAAGCTGTTCTTGAATCTGGACATCATGGTTTTCAGGCTCCTGTACCTTTTACCTGATAGTAGTAATGATCCCTGCATATGCATGTGCCTATCCCACAGGCTCTTAATTTTTTTTTTTTAATACATTTTTTAAATGTTAAAATTAAAATTAATTATTGAACCATATAAATAATTTAAAAATAGGCTCTTAAGAAATGTTGGAGTATTAGGAAATCCTTTGTACTAAAGAGGTGTCATTGGGAACCAGTGCCTGTATTATGGTTGTTGTTACTTTTTCCTAGCTAACAATGATCTATTCTACATTTTCCTCGAGCCCCATCCCCTTTGTCTCATTTTCACACCTTACACTTCCTTATCTCTGTATCTCCCTCTCCCCTGACCATCAGTCTGAAGGAGATCCGAAACGTCACCAATTCCTTCTCTCCGGAGATGCTGCCCGTCCCGCTGAGTTACCCCAGCATTCTGTGTCTATCCTGTATTGTTGTTTGCAGATGGATCATTTTCCAGGTTGAGAGGGGAGGTTTACTACCTCTGTCCTCTGCTGGAGAGCTCACTGGCAAAAGGAAAAAGGAAGCTGCGCCTTTTAGCTCTACATTCTGCTCGGCAGCGCAATGAGATCTCCCATTCATTCTTTTAAGAATGACAGCGGTATTTCAGGATGAAATTAAGAAAGATACAAAAGAATGCAAAATGTGGCTCCAACTCTTGAAACGTAATCAATCGGGCAAAGAACCACGAACAATGTAAAAGGTGAATAAAAGACAAACTGAAAGGAGAGAAATGAAGAAAGTAATAAAGGAAAGATAATTAAAAGAGATTGCTGAATAAAAAGAAAGATTTATATTTTTTGGCGGCGCTAAAATTGTATGTGATCCAAACAGCTAACACAGTAAAGGGCGGAAGACATTCTTTGGATCATGAGTTAGTCCTTTGTCACCTATACGCAGTTTCATTGTGGAAGAAATATTCCTTTAGAATTTCACTTGTAAGGAGTGAAATCATTATCTCCCCCCAACAATGAATAGTTGGGAGGATTCTCATTCTGCCAAATCCTCCCTCGCTTTAGTTGTGTGTGCCTGATACAAGCCTGCTACAACCTGATAGACGGAGAAAGCACTTAATTGTCAGTTTAAACCTTGGCACATTTTTAAAATTCCTTCGGAGTTTCATCTGTGCTCAAATGCCTCATTTATCAACCATCATTTTAAACAGCTTAGAAAATCCATTTCAACTACCCATTCAAATCCTCTGCACACTAATAGTAATCAATGTTCTGTAAATAAACTGTGAACGCAAACTGCTTGCGGAATAAAACACATTTCAAATAAACCACAGAGTAAATTTAAAAGTAATGATCCCTGGATTATTTTTTGAAAATGAATGAA
This sequence comes from Leucoraja erinaceus, assembly GCF_028641065.1. Lineage (NCBI taxonomy): Eukaryota > Metazoa > Chordata > Chondrichthyes > Rajiformes > Rajidae > Leucoraja > Leucoraja erinaceus. The sequence goes on along the minus strand of NC_073379.1, from coordinate 13,580,807 downwards.
TCAATTTGTAACAAAAATTGTTATTGGTGAAAGCAATGCTCTATGATGTGGAATATAATCAGCCTGTATTTTGAAGACTGCATCAAACAGTATTGTTCCTTCTCATCCCTGTCTGTGGCAAAGGCACATCTTGAACCCTGTTCCATTTTCCAGCTTGTCACATCTTCTCACACGGAAAATGAAAATCAGTCTCTGTTGCTTTCTTGTTGAAGAAGGTGAATGCATATTAATGTGCAATGTACTTTGATCAAACCGGGACTTACGTCAGGAATCATTTGCCACTTATTGAATCGAAAGCAGTCACTTACAGTAAATTCAATGGCCCATTTGTGCAAAGCAAATATTTCAGTACATAGCAGGATTAGAAATATGAATCAAAGGCATCATTAAGACGGGGTGACATTGCTGAGCCTGGGTCCAACTGCTGAATTAAAGACAATTTAGTTGAGCATTATTGTTGGTGGGACCCCTCAGGTCGATGGCAAGAGGTCCCCCTTGTTTAGGAGGGGTTAGGAGGGAGAGATAGATCAGCCATGATTGAATGGCGGAGTAGACTTAATGGGCCGAATGGACTAATTTTACTCCTATCACCTCTAACCTTATGACCATTATGACTTTGGGCACAAAGGTGGATGGGTGAGGGGGGGGGGGGGGGATGTCAGTTCGGTGGATGATCCAGATGTCCAAGGAAGGCGGCAGGTGGAGGCCCTGCAGCAGCCTGGGGATCACCTGGACAGGAACTGCTCATACAACCTCGAGGGCAGATTGGACTTTGAAAATGCTGCCTCTGGCATGCGGATTATTTCTGTACACTTTGCTAATTGGGGATCGTGTCTAGGTATGGCAATACTCAATTGAACTGTATGCAAGAGAAAAATTTCACTGCTCGTGACAAAAAAGCTTCATTGAACTGGGCAGGAGTCTGATAGTTGTTGGGAAGAAGCTGCGCTTGAACCTGGTGGTTATGGATTTAACTCCTATGCCTTCTTCCTGATGGTAGGAGTGAAATGAGAGTGTGGCCAGAATGGTTTGGGTCTTTCATGATTCTGGCTGCCTTTTTGAAGCAAAACCACCTATAAATCCCTTCGATGGTAGAGAGGTCAATAATGACATCCTTATTCTGCAAAAATGCTCTCTAGTTCCAGATACCCCCATTAGGAAAACATTCTTTCAATATCCACCATCTTATTTCCTCTCAGAGTCTGATATGGTTCAATAATGCTGGGTGGCGCCAGCAAGTGGCTGCCTCGCCAACAGTCTGTCTGTCCTTCCTTCTTTTTTTGTTATTTTAAGTATGTGTTAAAGTGTATGTATTAGTGTTAATTAGTTTGTTTTATGTGGGGGGGGGGTGTTTGAGATAAACTTATTTCAATCTCTTTTTACTGTATCGTATCTCTGGCCCCACACGGCTTTTCCCGGAGACTGATCCGGCGCTACAACCGCGGGCGCGGCGCAGACTTACCATCGTGGAGCTTGCAATCCCTTTGCCGGGGGTCGACTGCGGGGAGCTGCAACCGTGGGCCTGGGGACTTTAACATCGTGGAGCCCGCGGTCCCTGGTTAGAGACCGATTCGGGAGCTCCATGCCACGGAGAGTTTCAACCGGCCCGACGAGGGAGTTTCGATCACCCCGAAGAGTGCGTCGGATCGCTGGCTGCGGGAGCTTTGATGACCCCGACTGCGGATAATTCGACAGCCCCAACCGCGGGAGAATAAAGAGAGAGAAGATTGGACTTTATTACCTTCCATCACAACGGAGAGCTGCTGTGGCGGATGCTTATGTTAAATTGAATTGTATGTGGCTGTGTGTCTTGTTGCTTTTCACTTATTATGGCTGTCTGGTAACTCAAATTTCACTGTGCCTTAATTGGTACATGTGCCAATAAACTTGACCTTGAAACCTTGAAACTTTGAAAGCTTGAAGATCATCTCCCATTCTATTGTATTGCAATAAGTTTAGGCTCAACCTGCTCAACCTGTCTACATATGTTGACCACTTCATCCCATGGAGCATCTTAGTGAATCTTCCCTGCACTGTGCAGAAACCAATGGCTGGAGAGTCAAGTCAAGAGAGTTTATTGTCATGTGTACCTGATAGGACAATGAAATTCTTGCTTTGCTTCAGCACAACAGAACATAGTAGGCATGACTACAGAACAGATCAGTGTGTCCATATACCATTATATAAATATATACACACATGAATAAATAAACTGATAAAGTGCAAATGACAGATAATGGGCTATTAATGTTCAGAGTTTTGTCTGAGCCAGGTTTAATAGCCTGATGGCTGTGGGGAAGTAGCTATTCCTGAACCTGGTTGTTGCAGTCTTCAGGCTCCTGTACCTTCTACCTGAAGGTAGCAGATGTGTGTGGCCAGGATGGTGTGGGTCTTTGATGATACTGCCAGCCTTTTTGAGGCAGCGACTGCGATAGAGCAAAGTCGATGGAAGGAAGGTCAGAGCAGATGATGGAATGGGCAATTTATAGTACTTTTTGAAGTATTTTCCTCTCCAGGGCGCTCAAGTTGCCAAACCAAGCCACGATGCAACCGGTCAGCATGATCTCTACTGTGCACCTGTAGAAGTTAGAGAGAGTCCTCCTTGACAAACTGACTCCAGCGGGGCAGGCCACGTCTGTGGAGGAAGATGCACAGTCAATGTTTCGGGTCAGGCCCCACAAATACTGTCTGGCCCGCTAAGTTCCTCCGGCAATTGTTTTTTGCTTAGGATTCCAGCATCTGCAGTATCTTGTGTCTCCTTCCCTGTAGGGTTCCTTCCTTAAAAAGGGAAACAAAAAGTATACGCTATTTGGGGGGCACAGCGGTAGAATTGCTGCCGCACAGCGCCTACAGCACCCGGGTTTGTTGTACAGAGTTTGTACATTCTCCACGTGACCGCATGGGTTTTCTCTGAGATCTTCGGTTTCCTCCCACACACCAAAGACATACAGGTTTGTAGGTTAATTGGCTTGGTGCAAATGTAAATTGTCCCTAGCGTGTATAGGATAGTGTTAATGTGCGGGGATCGCTGGTCGGTGCTGGCTTAGTGGGCAGAAGGGCCTGTTTCCGTTCTGCATCTTTAAGTTAAACTAAACTAAACTAAACACAGTTCTTTAGGTGTGGTCTCACCACAGCTCTCAAAACTTCCTTACCTTCATACCTCACACCCTTTTATTATAAACGCAAACATTCCTTTAACCTGTCTAATTATTTTCTGTATCTGCACGCTAACGTCCTGTGGTTTGACCTATGAAGATGTTTGTTCTACATCTATGTCTCACAGATTTTAATACTGCTTGTCACTTAATGAAATATTTAATGATCAGATCACTAAGCGGGAATATCCAACAGAAATAGTTTGGACTGATATCCATTTCCTCTGCCTGACTAATCAGCAGCACTGTAGGAAACCTTCTTTTCAATATCCATTCAATCCTCTGTGACTCAAATTTAATTACTGTTCTAGGCTTATGGTTTCATTTATTACCAGCCACTCATGAAGAACTTATCCTTTCCTAAACTACCTTCAGTTGATAGCGTACTTGGGGTTTGATACTAGGATGGAGAGGAGCTCCATAATTATAACAAGAGGAATCTTATAACGAGGAATCGAATATAGGAGCAAAGAAGTCCTTCTGCAGTTGTACAGAGCCTTAGTGAGACCACACCTGGAGTATTGTGTGCAGTTTTAGTCCCCTAATTTGAGGAAGGACATTCTTGCTATTGAGGGAGTGCAGTGTAGGTTTACAAGGTTAATTCCCGGGATGGCGGGACTGTCATATGCTGAGAGAATGGAGCAGCTGGGCTTATACTCTCTGGAGTTTAGAAGGATGAGAGGGAATCTTATTGAAACATATAAGATTCTTAAGGGCTTTGACACACTAGAGGCAGGAAACATGTTCCCGATGTTGGGGGGGTCCAGAAACCAGGGGGCCACAGTTTAAGAATAAGGAGTAAGCCATTTAGAATGGAGACGAGGAAACACTTTTTCTCACAGAGATTGGTGAGTCTGTGGAATTCTCTGCCTCAGAGGGCGGTGGAGGCAGGTTCTCTGGATGCTTTCAAGAGAGGGCTAGATAGGGCTCTTAAAAATAGTGGAGTCAGGAGATATGGAGAGAAGGCAGGAATGGGATACTGATTGGGGATGATCAGCCATGATCACATTGAATGGCGGTGCAGGTTCGAAGATCCAAACAGCCTACTCCTGCACCAATTCTCTATTGTCTATTGTCTATTGTCTATTGAGCTTGGTTGTCATGCTAGTTGAAGGAGTGCCTAGAGGCAGGAAACTAGCAACGGAAGTTGGCAGTTTCCTGCCAACTAGCAACGGAAGTTGCAGAAGTGCCTTACCTTCCACTACCTGCAACCTCCGGCAACCACTTTCAACTAACATCGCAACCGACTTCGACTAAAAAATTACCGATTTTTTTAAAACGGCAACCTATTTTTAGTCGCGGCTGGTTTTGAATTTTTTAAAATATTCGCCGGAACATAGAAGAAGCGGAAACCACTTTCGACCATTAGGGAGACTGACAAAAAACCTCCGGGAACCGCACGGAGACCTTGGGTGGAGCGCAAAGTCTCCAGAGGTTTCCGTTCAGGTTCCCTAAGTGGGACAGGGGCGTAGCACCACTAACTGTGCACAGAAATGTATCAGTGGGTGGTCAATGTCTTCTGCCACTGTAGTAAGCTGAAGCAATTGAAGCTGCTTTATTTTAAATGTGGGTGCTGGCTCCCAGCATGGACACCTTCAACGCCTGTGTTGGTGTCAAAAACTGAGCAACATAACACCCTCAAATATCAGCCTGCCCTCCTGGACTTTGCTGGCTTTACCTTGCACTAAACGTTATTCCCTTACCATGTATCCGTGCAATGCGAATGGCTCAATTGTAATCACGTATTGTGTTTCTGCTGACCAGTTAGCAGGCAACAAAAAGCTTTTCATTGTACCTCTAAACAGACCTGAACTGAACTGGTGCAGAAGGCACTTTATTTGGGGATCAATAAGGAGATGAAACAATGAATAAAAAGAGAGAGGTGATTAGAATCGGTCAGCATGCTGTATGTTTGACAAAGCCCAAACCCTGCAGTCCATTTGCTGTTATTGTTGCCAATGTTTGCTGTATTTGCCGGTGAGATGCTAGAAAAATGTTCCCAATGTTGGGGGAGCCCAGAACCAGGGGTTACACAGAAAAGCTGGAGAAACTCAGCGGGTGCAGCAGCATATATGGAGCGAAGGAAATAGGCAACGTTTCGGGCCGAAACCCTTCTGAAGAAGGGTTTCGGCCCGAAACGTTGCCTATTTCCTTCGATGTCTGAAGAAGGGTTTCGGCCCGAAACGTTGCCTATTTCCTTCGCTCCATAGATGCTGCTGCACCCGCTGAGTTTCTCCAGCTTTTCTGTGTAACCTTCGATTCTCCAGCATCTGCAGTTCCCTCTTTAACACCCAGAACCAGGGGTCACAGCTTAAGAATAAGGGCTGGGTCATTTTGGACTGAGGTGAGGAAACACCATTTCACCCAGAGAGTTGTGAATTTGTGGAATTCTCTGCCACAGAAGACAGTGGAGGCCAATTCACAGGATGTTTTCAAGAGCGAGTTAGATTTAGCTATTAGGGCCTACGGAATCAAGGGAATTTGGGGAGAAAGCAGGAACGGGGTACTGATTTTGGATGATCAGCCATGATCATATTGAACGACGGTGCTGGCTCGAAGGGCCAAATGGCCTACTCCTGCACATATTTTCTATGCTTCTATGTCAATGTGACAATAAATCATTGAATCATTGAATCATTAAAGAGATGAGTAGTCCATTATGAATTAATAGCATAAACTGCAAAGGTTCTTTTTAATTCTAGGCGGATACCGTGAGCCATTACCTCTGTCACGATCATGATCCAAATAAGTATTTGTGATGTTCGGAATGCTTGCTGTTATGTTGGGACCTGCCGTTACTTATTTGGAATTTCCTATTAATTGCTTCATAATCAGTTAGCTTTGATGTTAATGCATTTAAGATAACAAGCCGATCCATTGAGTAAACAGAATTCGACAGAAGAATTACACTCGTGTAACTTCAAAAATATCTGTGGTAAGAATGCCAAACCCAAAACATATGATCTGTTTCTTAGTCAGTCGCTTGGAGTCAAAGGTAATTTATTTGCACTTTAGTTCTGAGGAGCTGAGGTTTCCATGTCTGTAAAGCACCCGGAGGAAACCATCACGGAAAAGGGAAGAACGTGCAAACTCCGTAGAGACAGCACCCGTAGTAAGGACGGAACATGGCTCCCTGGTGCTGTAAAGGACCTGTCCCACTTTGCGATTTTTTTCAGCGACTGCGAACGTCAGTGCCTGACGCCCTAAAAACCGCCAAGTTGTACGACACCCCGCGTCACCGACGCGTCAAGCACGTCACCCGCCTTCACGCTACACCGAAATATAATAATCACGTTGGAAATGAACACCTGCTTCCTTGTCAGTTTGCCCGCTGCCCGAACAGATAGTGCTCTGGGGTTTTTAAGCATGTGCCGCTCTCTGCGAGGTCTCAGTTTCGACCCAGCAGTATCCTGTTTCAATCTCGCCATGCCCCGCTCCCGTTCTCCCAGCCGAGTTGGATATCTTTCAGCTTTCAATTCCTGCCATTCGTAAATTCCACCCCTCTCCCTCTACATTCAGAAACATTTCTCTTGGACATACCAAGGCCAATAATCTTTAAGCCATCGGCGCCCAGTCCCAGTCCCCGAGATCGCCGCTTCTAAGCATTCTCGTCCGGCTTCAATCTAAACAAGCCAGTTTGTGTTCATCCTAGTGGACTGCTCAGACCCCCTCGCTAATTATTCGGGAGGTCTCTATAAATTGCGATACATTGCACGTGTGTCGATCTTTGTGATTACAACAGCAATGAGGACCACCCCCGCTAGTCATTCTCACCTTGCGCCGAGTTGTGTGCGTGTATCATAAGAAATAAGACAGCAAAGTTGCAGGTGTGGAGCATCACCGGCCATCGCCCGCAGGACAGCAAACGTCAGCGTGTGACGGGGCGCACGACGTGAAAAAACACCCAGATGTCGCCTGAAGATTTTGGACATTCCAAAATCCAGGGGCGACAGGGAGACACCGCGCATCACTGCGCGTCACCCTGCGTCACGCCCTGACCACGCCGTAACAACCTCTTTCCAGGCTGTCGCCGAAAATGTCGCCCAAGTGGGACAGGCCCTTAAGGCAGCAACTCTAGCGCTGCACCACCGTGCCGCTCAGATTCACCACCATCCTCCAGACTGAGCAGCACAATGATGCAGCTGGTAGAAAGACACATCACAACGACACAGACCCAGGTTCAATCCTGACTGTGGCTGATGTCTGTGCGGAGTTTACACATTCTCACTGTGACTGCGTGGGTTTCCTCTGGGTGCTTCGATTTCCTCCCACCTCCCAAGGACAAGCAGGGTTTGCAAGTTAACTGAGACCATAGTGTTATAGAATGATACAGTGTGGAGACAGGCCCTTTGGCCCAAACTGCCCACACTGGCCAACATGGCCCAGCCACACTGGCCCCACCTGCCTGCATTTGGTTCATATCCCTCCAAACCTGTCCTATCCATGTACCTGTCTAACTGTTCTTAAATGTTGGGATAGTCCCAGCCTCAACTACCTCCTCTGGCAGCTTGTTCCATACACGCACCCCCCTTTGTGTGAAAAAGTTTCCCCTCAGATTTCTATTAAATCTTTTCCCCTTCGCCTTAAACCTATGTCCTCTGGTCCTCGATTCACCTACTCTGGGCAAGAGACTCTGTGCATCTGTGCACCCAAACTATTCCTCTCATGATTTTATACACCTCCATAAGATCACCCCTCATCCTCCTGCACTCCAAGGAATCGAGACCCAGCCTACTCAACCTCTCCCTTTAGCTCAGACACTCTAGTCCTGGCAACATCCTTGTAAACCTTCTCTGTACCCATTTCAGCTTGACAACATCTTTCCTATAATATGGTGCCCCAGAACTGAACACAATGCTCTAAATGCAGCCTCACCAATGTCTTATTCAACTGCAACATGACCTCCCATAACATAGAACTAGTCAATCGATAATTGACATGGACTCGGTGGGTCAAAGGGCCGGTTTCCATTATGTATGTCTAAACTGAACTGAAGAAGGGTCTTGACCCGAAACGTCACCTATTTCTTCGCTCCATAGATGCTGCCTCACTGGCTGAGTTTCTCCGGCTTTTTTGGCTACGTTCGATTTTTCCAGCATCTGCAGTTCTTTCTTAAACTAAAACAAAAGTGCAACAAGTGCAGTCCCCGTTCTCTCACTACCCTCCAATGAAAATCAACAGCTGCTGATGCTAGAGATCAGAAATCAAAGCAGAGGCGATTAGCAGGTGTAGCAGCATCTGCGGAAAGAGAATGTTTCAGACTGATGACTCGTTGTCGAACTCTCCAGTTCACTTTCACAGCATGACTTTCTTATGATCCTAAGAACATTGTTGGAAGGAGTCAGCTGTGCATCCAGCAAGTCCATCCAGGCAGCGCGGTAGTGCAATGGTGCAGTCATTGCCTTACGGCACCAGAGACCCGGGTTCAATCCTGACTACTGGTGCTGTCTGTACCGAGTTTGTACATTCTCCCCGTGACCGAGTGGCCCGGTTTCCTCCCACACTCCAAAGACGTACAGGTTGTAGGCTAATTGACTTTGGGAAAAAGTAATAAATCGTCACTAGTGTGTGTAGGATAGTGTTAGCGTACGGGGATCGCTGGTCGGTGCAGACTCGGTGGGCCGAAGGGCCTGTTTTCACGCTGTATTCTAAAACCTAACAAAGCTAAACCTACCGAACAAGGGTCCCACCCAAATGCCGTCTAACTATGCTCTCCAGAGATGCTGCCTGATCTGCTGAGTTACTCCAGTACAGTTTGTCTTTTTTAGTAAACTAGCATCTGTAGTTCCTTGTGTCTACATAAATACTTCCATCGTTGGTCTGTCCTTAATTTATATCTTCAGCTTCTGCCCACCTTTTTTTTGCTCAACATGATCATTAAGTGAGCTGGGCCAGCTTCTGCAGAACAGGACCAAACAGGTTGAAGAACTGCCCCTAAGCCTGAGATCATTACCTCTCTGTGCTTCACTCCCTGTCCCCATATGGCAATGGAGCACAATGATTAAATCTGACTCCTGTGTGACCTGTCCAACCACCCCTCACCAGCCTTTTGTATTCTTTAGACACCAGAATCCAGGTTATCACTGATCAAAATGTCTGTACTGCGCACTTCACTATCCCATTTATTATAGGGCAGTGCTTCGAAAGTCCATGGTCTCCCAATCTTCTTAATTTAGTTTAGAGATACAGCGTGGAAACAGGCCCTTCAGCCCACCGGGTCCGCGCCGACCAGCGATCCCCGCACATTAACACTATCAAACACCCACTAGGGACAATTTTTACATTTACCAAGCCAATTAACCTTACGTTAATTGGAGTGTGGGAGCAAATCGAAAATCTCGGAGAAAACCCTCACAGGTCACGGGGAGAATGTACAAACTCCGTACAGACAGCGCCTGTAGTCAGGGTCGAATCCGGGTCTCCGGCGCTGCATTCGCTGTAACTCTACCGCTGTGCCACTGTGACCACCCATCTTCTTTCCTTATTACTTTCAAGTGTAGTTTCTATTCTTTTGACTTCATTCTTCAATTTTATAAAATACTAGACCAAGTGCAGACCCGTTGGGTCCGCTCCCCCAACACAGCCGTTCCCTACCTGTAGCCCCTACGGGAGGTGTGGTCCTCCAACTCAAGCCGTTCAGGACTCAGCAGTGCGGCTGTTTTTAAATGGCGTCTTTGAGGCGAGAGGCGGGCGCCAGCAGCCATTATGGTCGCTGGCCAGCAGTAGGCGACAAAATGAATGAGTGGGGGGGGAGAAGGATTTTATTAAAAATGTGTACATAAACACGCCAAAATTTAATGAGTGGATACTTGGAATGAAAAGTGAAATTTACCGAAATGGAAAAAAATCTGAGTGTTTCTGGGTCTGGTGTTGGCGTAGCAACGAATCAAAGGCTGGCACCCACAGGCTGGCAACCACAAGAGAGGCAGAAACACACACACACACACATACCGTTTTAAATATAGATAGATATGTTATTTTACTTATTCCCCTTTATAATGTAACAAAAAAAGTGAAATCATATATTTATTTGTGAAGCAAACAAAACTGGTAATTTCTATGATGTTCTTCATGTTCCACCTCACACCATTTCATCTGTAGTGCTGGTGCCATATTTTCCCATTCTTTAGTTTAGTGTTGTTCAGAAATACGGAGTGGAAACAATTCTTCGGCCCACCTTGTCCGCACCGACCCGCGATCCCTGCACACTAACACGATCCTACACACTAGGGATAATTTATTCAATCTCATTGCCATGGGATAGTCAACATGGTTTTGTACATTGCAGATCATGTCTCATGAATCTGATGGAGTTTTTTGAAGATATGAACAAAAAGGTTGATGACGGCAGAGCTGTAGATGTTGGTTTACATGGATTTCAGTAATGAGTTTGACAAATTTCCGCATGGTAGGCTGCTCTGGAAGGTTAGATCACATGAGATCCAAGGAGAGATAGCTGAATGGATAGATAACTGGCTTCCTGGAAATGTGGTGCCTTCAGGCCCATGTTTATTCCAGAAGCCCCTTTGACCTACATTCTCACCAATCATACCTCGTGTGCAGATAAGGCCTTGGAGTTGTTTTGAGTTCTTGTGGCTGGGCCTTCTCGTGAGGCTGCTGGTGAGTGGCCAGCGGTAACAGGCTGTATGCAATACCAATGTGGGCATGAAGGCGCCACAGTCATGACGTTGTTTCTTCAGGATTAAGGAGCACGTCCTCTACTTCCCATGCGATCTGCTCTGGAGGACGAGCTGCTAGGAACCCGAATTTTGACCGTTGGCTCGTGATATTGAGGGGGTGAAATCGAGCTTCAAGTATTGAAAACCACGCTCTCGCGTTGGTTGTAAAAAGAGTCGGGACGTCGAGTTTTACTTCATCGACTGACACCGTGTCACTTTTATCGTCATACATTTCGTGAGTAAGTGGAAGGTTGCGTGTAGGAAAGGGTCACCAGTTGTAGGATATCCTGAATCCCGTGACAGAAAGCAAGGAACAAATAACATTTAGCTGAGCCAGACATCTTGTGTCATGTTGTTTAAGAAGGAACTGCAGATGCTGGAAAATCCAAGGTACACAAAATGCTGGAGAAACTCAGCGGGTGCAGCAGCATCTATGGAGCAAAGGAAATAGGCAACGTTTCTATTTCCTTCGCTCCATAGATGCCGCTGCACCCACTGAGTTTCTCCAGCATTTTTGTGTACCTTGTGTCATGTTTATTCCACAAGCCCCCTTTACTTACATTCTCACCAATCATAACCAGTGTGTAGATAAGGCCAATTAGTGTGTCTGACTTTGGAGTTGTTATTGAGCTCTTGTGGCTGAACCTTTTCGTGAGGCTGCTGGCGAGTCGCCAGCGGTGACAACGTGGGCGTGAAGGCGCCACAGTAGGAAGCAGACAGCGATGGTGGAAGGTTGCTTGTCGGACTGGAGGCCTGTGATTAGTGGTATGCCTCAGGGTTCGGTGCTGGGCCCGTTACTGTTTGTCATCTACATCAATGATTTGGATGAAAACGTACAAGGCATGATTAGCAAGTTTGCAGATTTGCAGATACCAAAGTACTGTGAAGCATGGTGAAGATAGTTGTCTTTCCTCGACAGAGACTAGTTCTCAGAATGCGGGAACTCCTCACGACCGTGAAGGCGACTCCCCAGCAACCACTCGCGAACATGTGGCGAACATGTGGCGAATGCATAGTCTCCTGCAGTCGCCTAAGTGGGACGGGCCCATTAACATCGTGAAGCTTTGACTTCAGGAAGTCCAACCATGGGAGCCTGTGGACTTAACACCATGGAGCTCGCTCCCCTACGACATCGGGAGCGCCAAGCCGCAGAAGCTTCGACCACCGCAAACGTGGGAGCTTCAATCGTCGGCTGCGGGAGCTTCGATCGCCCTGACTGCGGATGGTTCGACCCGGGAGAATGAGGAGGAAAGAAGATAAGATTTTATTGACTGCCATCACAGTGAGGAATGGGGGGGAGATGCCGCTGTGGTGGATGTTTATGTTGACTTTTATGTAATTGTGTGTCTTGTTGCCTTTTTGGTATGACTGTATGGCAAACCAAATTCCTTGTATGTTTTGGATAATAAATGAATTACAATTACAATGACAATTACAATTACAATTACAAAGATTGCAGCAGGATCTTGACCGGTTGGGCTGGTCGGCTGAGGAATGTTTCATGGAATTTTATACAGAGATGTGCAAGGTGTTGAATTTTGGGAAGGCTAACAAGAGCAGGACCTATACAATGAATAGACAATAGACAATAGATGCAGTATTAGGCCATTTGGCCCTGCGAGCCAGCACCTCCATTCAATATGATCATGGCTGATCATCCACACTCAGTACCCCGTTCCTGCCTTCTCCCCATATCCCTTGACTGCTATCTTTAAGAGATCTATCCAACTCTCTCTTGAAAGCATACAGAGAATTGACCTCCACTGCCTTCTGAGGAATAGAATACCACAGATTCACAACCCTCTGTGTGAAAACGTTTTTCCTCATCTCTGTTCTAAATGGATTACCCCTTATTCTTAAACTGTGGCCCCCTGGTTCTGGACTCCCCCAACATCGGGAACATGTTTCCTGCGTCTAGCGTGTAGAAACCTTTAATAATCTTATATGTTTCAATAAGATCACCTCTCATCCTTCTAAATTTCAAAGTGTACAAGCCCAGCTGCCCCATTCTATCAACATATGACAGTCCCGCCATCCTGGGAATTACAGTTTTTGCCCATTGCTTGAACACTATAGACCCATGCTTAGACCAAAGTAACACAACTTGAAGTTTTTGTTACTATACCTTAAACACATGTAACCATACCTTAAACAAAAGCACTGCTTTGCACTTTAGTTGCAATTCTGCAACACACTTGCTCCTTTCTGCAACACACTGCTCCTGCACACTACACACTATTTCATACATAAGACACTTTGTTCAAAAATGAAATCTCAGGGTACCATTGGGAAGACACAGCTATTCAAAATACAAAACACATCGGGTGATTGAAAACACTAAGATACACACCTGAAAATACTTACTTACAACACTGAACACCAATCAGCCAGCTACAAAAAGGCATCAGTTAAGCTATTTTGAGAACTTTGCAAGCATGGATGCAGGGAGATGAAGAGGAAGAGGAAGAGGAAGAGGCAGAGGCAGAGGCAGAGGCAGAGGCAGAGGCAGAGGCAGAGGCAGAGGCAGAGGGAGAGGCAGAGGCAGAGGCAGAGGCAGGGGCAGAGGCAGAGGCAGAGGGAGAGGGAGAGGGAGAGGCAGGGGCAGGGGCAGAGGCAGAGGCGGTCGAAGAGGCCATGCACGGACCATTATTTCCGATGACATAAGAGCAACTTTGGTGGATCATGTCATAAACCATGGCCTGACTATGAGGGAAGCTGGGCAGAGAGTCCACCCTAATCTAAGCCGTTGCACAGTTTCATCCATAATAAGGACATTCCGACTGGAAAACAGGTATGTCTTCAACTCTCTACTTTCTACTCTACTCAGAAGGTATCTAGAGTATTTACAGTACTGTACCATATCACATTACCGTATCACATGTATTGTATTGCAAGGTGGCTAATGCTCTTTTTGGAACGAAAGTGGTAGTTTTGTGAAACATACCGTGATTATGTATATTAAGATGTTTCAGTACAGTGTATGGTATATACAGTAAAGTACAGTATATACAGTACTGTAAAAAAGAAGCAAACCAATAACAATATGTGGTTGCATTGTGCTATAGAATGACTAGAAGACCTTCTGGGGGTGGACGCCAACGCCTGTTCACCCAACAGCAGGAACTTGCCATTGTGGACCTAGTCAGAGCAAACAATGCAATCCGTCTCCAGCAGCTACGGCAACAAATACTTGATAGACAGGCAAGTGTTCAACAACATAAACCGAGTAAGCATTACCACTATAAGACGCATCATTTTTTGGTTGTTGTGAAAACGTGCCTTCTTTGGAACTGAATAAAAACAGTGAAAATTAAAGACTGCAGTGTTTTATATAAAGTAGACTAGTGTGTTGCTGCTGATCTGAAAGTGTATTCATATGATGCAAGTGTGTATCATTTTGTCATCAGGGTGACATTTTGACAAAGGATTGTTAGGTTTTCATAGCAGAGTTTAGGTTTCGATAGCAGAGTTTCAATTTGACATGGATGTGAATGGTTTATTTCCCAGTATTGTGTCTTATTTGCTTGTGTGTAGAGTTTTGACACAATGAGCGAAGTTTTGCAAAACGTGTTCAAGCAACGGGCAAAAACTGTAAGTTGGAAGATTATGCGTTGATGTGATTAGGTAGAATGAATGGGGAAAAGAAACAGACTTCATGCAATAATTCTAACTCGTACAGAGACAGAAGGTACTGGGGATTTATATTCCAGATCTTTGAAACCTGTGGGCTATATTAACTAGGGGATCTATGGCTTTATAGACATAAGCTATTGAGTATAGGAGAAGGGACGCTATGTTTAACATTTCTAAAACCAGAAGTTAGGCTGCAGTTAAGATTGCATCCAGTTATGTTTAACCACAATAAAATGTATGTTTCTTACTTGGGGGAAAAAAGCCTCCTCAGAAAAGATTGACACCTTTGCTCAGTCTGCCTGGACCTACCAGATCTCCCGAGGAAAAACATTTTAATTCCCTTTCCCATTCCCACACTGGCCATTTGGCCTGTTTTGCATGTCATTGATGATGGCATGTGCCTTTAAATTTTAGACTGGCCGTTATATTGTGGGTGGGATTTATGACGTGTTTTTGAGCATGTTTGGAGCTTAGATGTAGGCCCCATTATTGTTTGAGATCCGGCCCACTACAATGCTGTCACTTGCAAACTCGCAAATGAAGTTAGAGCAGAAATTGGCCAGATGGTTAAGTGTGTACAGGGAGTATAATAAGGAGCTGAGAACACATCATGCAGGGCACTGGTGTTGAGGACCAATATTATCTCCTGCCATAACTTTAACTCCCATAATATTTAAAAAAAAATCTCTTTCTCCAAAGGGAGACACAAATAGCTGGAGTAACTCTGTGGATCAGGCAGTGTCTCTGGAGAGAAGGAATGGGTGATGTTTCGGGTCGAGGCTCTTCGTCAGACTGAGAGTCAGGGGAAAGGGAGAAACTGCTGGGTCGATTTGTATTGTAGCTAAAGTATGCTCAAAGCTTCACTGTGTGCTGCAGTTGCTGATTATCTACAATCTCCCTTCTTTTCCTGGTGCAGAGAGCAATTTGTATGGCATTGTTTGTACCAAGATTTGTCGTTATGTAGTTGGTGCAAGCGATGATTGTGGTTTCAGTTTACTAACCCTGGCACTTCCCTTGGGTTGGTGGTTAGAAGCAAATAACCTCAACAAAAATCATGCTGCCAGCAGTTTCTTACGAGCAATGTTTGATAGTCTTTGCTATCCGGTAGTGGTGGCATTGCCCAATGCTGATCACTGTTGCTGTCACTGAGGGGTAAGAGTTATCCCATCTATGATTGATGCTACCAGGGGCTCTTTCACTGCCTGGTCTATAGGTTCTACATCAGTCTGAAGAAGGATCACAACCCAAAACATCATCACGGTGGCGCAGCGGTAGAGTTGATGCCTTCCAACACCAGAGATCCCAGGTTTGATCCCGACTGCGTTTTCTGACTGGGTGGAATTTACACATTCTCCCGTGTGAGCACGTGGGTTTTCTCTGGAAGCTCCGGTTTCCTCCCACATTCTAAAGACGTGCAGGTTTGCTGGTTAATTGACTTCTGTAAATTGTCCCTAGTCAAGTCAAGAGAGTTTATTGTCATGTGTCCCAGATAGGACAATGAAATTCTTGCTTTGCTTCAGCACAACAGAATATAGTAGGCATGAATACAAAACATATCAGTGTGTCCATATACCATTATAGAAATAAATACACACATCAATAAATAAATAAGCAGATAATGGTCTATTAATGTTCAGAGATTTGTTTCAGTTGCGTTTAATAGCCTGATGGCTGTGGGGAAGTAGCTATTTCTGAACCTGGACGTTGCAGTCTTCAGGCTCCTGTACCTTCTACCTGAAGGTAGCGGAGAGATGAGTGTGTGGCCAGGATGGTGTGGGTCCTTGATGATGCTACCAGCCTTTTTGAGGCAGCGACTACGTTAGATCCCTAGTGTGCAGGATCAAAACTGGGATAACATAGAACAGGGTGTGCGGGTGATCATTGGTTGGTACGGACTTGTTGACCGAAGGTTTTGTTTTGGCCCACTATCTCTAAATCGGAAGAAGGGTCCCAACCCAAAATGTTATCTATTCATTTGCTCCAGGGGATGCTGCCCGGCCTGCTGAGTTACTCCAGCACTTTGTGTCTTTCTTTTGTAAACCAACATCTGCAGTTCCTTGCTTCTACTATACGGTTTCATCACTAGCATCTAATTAAGTTGGTCTCTTGCAAGTCATGTACATCCTGTGTTATTTTCTGCTCACACTCTGTATGCTTTAATGTTAGAACATTGCACTTCCATGTATTGCACGAATTAGTGTACATTTGTGCACTATTGTATATGAGCAAAGAACCTTCAGTAAGCACTGCATAAACTCCCCACAGAGGGCATAAACAGATTTCCAATGGGAAATAATAGTTGAGTCATTTCTCCCTTTGACAAGTGCATTACTGTGGCCCTTCATTACTCACGATCCTTTGTTTCAATTACATTTGCAGTCCAGAAACATCATTAACAACACTTTAGATTCACCACTCAATAAGGGATATATTTCATCCGACCATTGTAAAGGCTTTAAACATTAATCAGGCAGCAGGTTGATCGTGAAAACTTATCTACATTTTTTTGCCTTATCAATTTGTTACACTAGAACTTAGAGTTGGTCAAAAGATCAATTCCAGTAATTGAACCTAATGTAGGAATGACTGAAGAAGGGTCTCGACCCGAAACGTCACCCATTGCTTCTCTCCAGAGAGGCTGCCTGTCCCGCTGAGTTACTCCAGCATTTTGTGTCTGTCTAATGTAAGAACATATGATTTAGGAGCAAGAGGAAACACAACAACGCTTCGATTCCGATGTAACATTGAATAAGATCATGACTGATATTGTGTTGTGATAACCACAGAGAAACACCCCTAGATCCCCTTAGCTTCCAAAAATCTATTATTCTGGGGCAAAACAGAATATTCAATTTCCTCTGAGAGTGAGAATGTCAAATATCCTATTTAGTTTAGTTTAGAGATACAGCGTGAAAACAGGCCCTTCGGCCCACCGAGTCTGTGCTGACCAGCGACCCCTGCACACTGATGCTATCTTACACACATTGGGGACAACTTACAATTTTACAGAAGCCAATTAACCTACAAACCTGTACCTCTTTGGAGTGTGGGAGGAAACCAGCGCACCCGAATAAAACCAACACGGGTCACGTGGAGAACGTACAGATTCCGTACAGAAAAGCACCCATAGTCAGGATCGAACCCGGGACTCTGGCGCTGTAAGGCAGCAACTCTACCACTGTGCCACCGTGCCATCCCCAACAACTGTGTCCGATGGAGAATGTAATTCAGCATCATCTGATCCTGAAGTGGTGGACCCCATGTACTTATCAACGAGATGAATATGATTGAAAGATACAGCATAAAAACAGGCCCCTCGGCTCACCGAGTCCACAGTGATCATTGATCACCCGTTCATGGCTAGTTCTATGTTATCCCACTTTGGCATTCACTCCCTTCACCCTAGGGATAATTTACAGATGCCAATTAACCTACAAAACTGCATGTCCTTGGGATGTGGCAAAAACCAGAGTACCCAGAGGAAATCTCAGCAGCATTATCCATCCACATGGAGTCATGGGGTGCTACAGTGTGGAATCAGGCCCTTCGGCCCAACATGCCCACACCGGCCAACATTGTCCCAGCTACACTGGTCCCACTTGCCTGCGCTTGGTCCATGTCTCTCCAAACCTGTCTAACTGTTTCTTAAACAATGGGATAGTCCCAGCATCAACTATTCATCTCTCATATGTATCTACCCATTACTTTATTTGACTGTCTGTCTGCCCTCAGTATCGTTTATTATTGTCAGGTGTACTGACGTACAGTGAAAGATTTTGTTAGAAACATAGAAACATAGACAATAGGTGCAGGAGGAGGCCATTCGGCCCTTCGAGCCAGTACTGCCATTCATTGTGATCATGGCTGATCGTCCCATATCAATAACCCGTGCCTGCCTTCTCCCCATATCCCTTGATTCCACTAGCCCCTACTCTATCTAACTCTCTCTTAAATCCATCCAGTTTGGCCTCCACTGCCCTCATAGAAACATAGGGAAAGACTATACATGATTACAATCAAGCCGTCCACAGTTTACAGATAAAGGATAAAGTGTACATCATTTAGAGCAAGATAAAGTCTAACAAAGTCAAATTAAAGGTCTCCAATGAGGTCGACGGGAGGTCAGCTAATGAGAGGACCATTTAGTTGCCTGATAAAAAAGCTGGGTTGAAACTGTCCTTGAATCTGGAGGTATGCGTTTTCAGTCTTCTGTACCTCTTGCCTGAGATTGTCAGTTGTGTAGAAAGGAACTGCAGATGTTGATTTATACCAATGATAGACACAAAATGCTGGAGTAACGCAGCGGGACAGGCAGACAAGTAATGAGCGGTGTTTCGGGTCAGGACCCTACCCAAGATATCACCTAATCTTTTTCTCCAATGATGCTGCCTGAATCCAGCATTTTGTGTTGGAGTCAGAAGACAACATGGTCAGTCATAGAGTGATACAGTGTGGAAACAGGCCCTTCGGCCCAACTTGCCCATGTCCGCCAACATGTCCCAACTACACTAGTCCCACTTGCCTGAATTTGTCCACATCCCACCAAACCTGTCATATCCATGTACCTGTCCAACTGTTTCTTAAATGTTGGGATAGGGGAATAAATTGAACACATCTCAAAATCTATTCCTTAATTATGGTTTAATAATAGCAAAAAAATTAATACTTAAATTTTGGAAGGGTACATCAATACCAACGCTTAAAATGTGGATTGCAAGTATGTTGGACACCGCTCATCTTGAGGAAATGTGATTCCTCCTAATGGATAAATCAGACCAATTCATAACGAGTTGGTCTCCATTCGTCGTTTTTTTGGAATCTATATGGTCCCCTCACAATTGTAAAAATAATTGTTTCAGGACTGGACCAGGGTTGGTCAGACTATAACATCCCATAATGAGTCTCCTTTTCTTTTCACTATTTTCTCTCTCAACTTTCTTCATTTATTCGTTTTCTTTCTTCACACACTATATATTTCACATTTTTCTATCCTTTACTATCTAACCTCTTTTTCTTATTCTCATCTTTTTTCAATGTAACAAAAAAAAAAGAAGTTGTACATAAAATGTATTATGAAAATATATATTAGGCACTTTGGTGCCATATGACTGTGCTTACTTCTAATAAAATAAAATATTAAAAAAAAAAAAAAAAAAAATGTTGGGATAGTCCCAGCCTCAACTACCTCCTCTGGCAGCTCATTCCAGACCCACCCACCCACCCCTCAGATTCCTATCTTTTCCCCTTCACCTTAAACCTATAATCTCTGGTGCTTGATTCACTTATTCTGGGCAAGAGACTCTGTGCGTCTCCCCGATCTATTCCTCTGAAGTAAGACTGTCTTACTTCCAATTCTGAGTTCCTCTGACACCCACACTCCATCTTAGCTTGGTTACCAGCGTTTCAGCCATCTTGCCATTGGAACTCCAACATCAGATAATTTCTTCTCCAATTTTATATATGTTGTTGTTGCTGATCAGCTTTTGGCCACCGTTCCAAAACACTCCCACTGGCGTTTGGCATCAGTTGCCTGCTTCTATTGTAAGATCAGCCGCTGCACAGTAACGTCTGCTCTTGGCAAGAATTGAACGCAGATCCGGAATCAAACTTGTCACCGTCCAATTTGTGTGGTTTGGTACTGCACCACGTAGAACTCACAAACATTTGTAGAAAGAACTCACAAAATTCACAAACTTTTAGAGAAAGCATTAAATGTCATAGCCTCAGAATTAAAGGACGTTCCATTAGGAATGAGATGAGGATGAATTTCTTCAGTCAGAGTGTGGTGAACCTGTGAATTCTTTGCCACAGAAGGCGGTGGAGGCCAAGTCAATAGATATATTTAAGGCAGAGATACGGTAGATTGATTCTTGATTAGTACGGGTGTCAGAGGTTATGGGGAGAAGGCAGGAGAATGCAGTTAGGAAGATACAGATCAGCCATGATTGAATGGCAGAGTAGACTTGATGAACTGAATGGCCTAATTCTGTTCCTATCACGAATGACCTTATGTTATTTGATCTGTCAATCTGTCACCTTCACCACTTACCCTTCTACATATCTCTAGTCTCCCTCTCCCCTGACTCTCAGTCTGAAGAAGGGTCTCGCTGCCTGCCCTGCTGAGTTACTCCAGCATATTATGTCTGTCTTCAGTGTAAACCAGCATCTACACAAATGTTATTTTAATCTGAGTGTCGTCAGCCCGAGTGTATTGTTCACTGACAATTTACTTCTAAATATCTGTGTAGGAAAGAACTGCAGATGCTGGTTTAAACCGAAAGTGGACACAAAAAGCTGGAGGAACTCAGCGGGTCAGACAGCATCTCTGGAGAAATGCCACAGGGCGGTACAGTGGCACAGCGATAGAGTTGCTGCCTTGCAGCGCCAAAGAACCGGGTTCGATCCTGACTAGGGGAGTGCTGCCTGTACGGAGTTTGTACCTTCTCCCCGTGACCTGCGTTAGTTTTCTACCGTTCTCCGATTTTATCCCACATTAAAAAAAAAACGACAGTGTCACAATTTAAGAATTTAGGACGGAGATGAGGAGAAACTTCTTCATCCAGAGTGTTGTGGATTTGTGGAATCAAGGGTTATGGGGTACTTATTTTAGATGATCAGCCATGATGGTGGTGCTGGCTCAAATGGCCGAATGGCCTGCTCCTGCACCTATTTTTCTATGTTTCTATGTAGGCTATTTGGCTTGGTAAAATTGTAAATTGTCCCTGGTGTGTATGGGTTAGTGTGCGAGGATCGCTGATCAGCCAGTCCCGGCGGGCCAAAGGGCTTGTTTCCACGCTATATCTCTAAACAAAAGGAATAGGTGATGTTTCATGTCGAGACTATTTTTCGAGGGTCACCTATTCCTTCTCTCCAGAGGTGCTGCCTGACCCGCTGGGTAACTGCAGCATTTTGTGTCTAACTTGTAAATATATGTCATAGAGTCATAGTCATAGAGTGATACAGTGTGGAAACAGACCCTTTCGCCCACACCGGCCAACAACTTGCCCTTCACCTTGAGCCTATATCCTCTGGTCCTCGATTCCCCTACTCTGGGTAAAAGACTCTGTGCATCTACCCGATTTATACCTCTCATGATTTTGTACACCTCTAAAGATTCCCCCTCATCCTCCTGCCCCCCATGGAATAGAGACCCAGCCTACTCAACCTCTCCCTATAGCTCACACCCTCTAGTCCTGGCAACGTCCTTGTAAATCTTTTCTGAACCTTTTCAAGCTTGACAATATCTTTCCTGTAACATGGTGCCCAGTACTGAACTCAATATTCTAAATGCGGTCTCACCAACGTCTTATACAACTGCAACATGACCTCCCAACTTCTATACTCAATGCTCTGACTGATGAAGGTCAAAGAGCCAAAAGCCTTTTTGACCACCTTGTCTACCTGCGACTTGACCTTGAAGGAACCATGCACTTGTACTCCTAGATCCCCCTTGCTCGACAACACTACCCAGAGGCCTACCATTTACTGTGTAGGTCCTACCCTTGTTCGATGTCCCAAAATGTAACATCTCACATTTCTCTGTATTAAATTCTATCAACCATTCCTTCTGCCCACCTGGTGAATCGATCCAGATCCTGCTGCAAATGTTCACAACCATCTTCACTGTCTGCAAAACCACTAACTTTTGTATTATCAGCAAACTTGCTAATCTTGTCCTGTACGTTCTCAGCCAAATCATTGATGTCGAACAATAAAGGGCCTGTCCCACCAGCATGCGACCAAACGTGGTGGCTTGAGCCGTACGGCCTCGCGGGGCCGGGCCCACTTACAACCGCGGAGCCGTCTGGAGTTGTGTGGGGCAGGTCCCAACATCATACTCGCCAATTAGCTGGGCAGGAGGCGGGCCGACTGAATTTGGACGTTGTGCGGTTACGTCATCATGCAACAGCACGGCGGGTGGTGACGTCATCGCATAACGCTACGCGCTAGGCGTACGCCATCAAGACGCTGCGTACGGCGTTGAGATGCTGTGTACGCCCATCGAGGCGGTGCGTACGGCCTCAATGCGGCTGCGGACCGCGGTTGCCGCGTGGGATTTTTGGACGGTGTCAGTTTTTCGGAGCCCCGCGCGATGTTGGGACCAGCCCCGCACAACTCCATACGGCTCCGGCGATCGAAGTGGGACCGGCCCCGCGAGGCTGTATGGCTCAAGCGACCACGTTAGGTCGTGCTCGCCGCATGCAGTCGCATGCTCGTGGGACAGGCCCTTAATGGGCCCAGCACCGAACCCTGAGGCACACCACTAGTCACAGGCCTCCAGTCCAAGAAGCAACCTTCCACCATCATGTCGTTTCAACTCAGAGAGGAAAGGGAGGTTGGTAACAGTACATGTTTATGCAGAATTTTTTTTCAAATTCCCAATGTAAATGTTAAAATGAAGAGTACAGGAGATAAAGCAGGAACCTTGCCTGTAAACAGATGCTTTGAGCATCTGCGTAGCCACAAAATTAACATGAGACATACCAGATACATACAATTCTTCTCATATTTCATAACACATGTAGCAATTTGTGCCTAAATGCTCTCTGGCCAGTTGTCCTCATACAAGTGGTTGCAAAGCTGGCACATCTGTTAAGCTTTTAGTCTCTGTACAAATAGCAACTTGGGCAGCACTAAGTGGACCTGGATTTCAGATGCAAATTGCGGGCATTGACCGAGGCGACAAACCTTTAAATCTATGATTTATTTACCTACGTTCACACTTTCCGCGGGATTAATCTTAAATTGGGTGAGATTTCTTTCAGTTTAAGCCTTCTATTTTTATGCAAAGGGCACTTCTGCTGAGAACGTTCCCCTATGAAACAATGCAAGCTTCAAGTATTATTGGTCTGGTGTCGGAAAATAATACATTCTCATTTACTGAAAGCCTGAGCCTAATACCCTACTTACTATTCTACACCTGCTTCAGATTTATATGCCAGCAATTTATCGAATCCAATGTCTATTTGAAATAGTCAGTGTGCTTGAACCCAGCTGGGAATGTAAATCAACCCAGACTTGCCTCAGATCTTGGTTTGAGATGACAGAGACGTGGGCCACATGTTTTTCTCTGCTTATTATTTCACCGAAAGAAAGTAAATGTCAGGAAACAGGTGAGCAAGGCAATTGAAAGCTATTCTCATCCAATCTTACTGTTTCTTTTTATATCGCGCCCATGAGGGATAAAAAATGAGTGGGACGAAAGAGCGAAAAAACATTTGCTTCTTTATTTATTCAAAGCATATGCATGAAGATTTATTCTCAAGATTGCAAGGTGTCTGTAGATGAATAAATGTCAAGTTCCCTCTATTTTATCCATCCATTGAAAAAGATCATAACACCTTGGATTCCACACCAGCACAATAACATTTGTTGCTTTGTCTAAGCAAAGTTCCAAAGTTTTTCATCTCAATTGTTCTAGGTAGCAGTTTATTCCATATGATGAACATGTGTGATATCAGACTTCAAATTACCTTCTGCTAATATAAATACAGTACATACCTCTCTCCACATAATTCCATACCACATGTGTAGCTTATATTAGTGTCCAGGTTTACCTGTGTGGCTCAGTGGCGCAGCGGTAGAGCTGCTGCCTTACAGCGCAGAGACCCGTGTTCCATCCTGACCACGGGAGCATGTCTGTACGGAGTTTGTACGTTCTCCCTGTGAAATGCGTGGGTTTCCTCCGAGATCCTCGATTTTCCCCAACACTCGAAAGACTTACAGGTTTGTCGGTTAATTAGCTTCGTATAAATGTTTTAAAAAATTGTCCCGTCAGTGTGTAGGACAGCGTTAATGTGCGGGGACCGCTGGTCTGTGCGGCCAAAGGGCCTGTTTCCACGCTGTAGCTCTAAACTAAACTAAACCTTTTATCATCCATCCATAACAGGTTTGTTTTTCTCTTAGACAGACACAAATGCTGGAGTAAATCAGTGGGACAGGCAGCATCATTGGAGAGAAGGAATGGGTGATGTTTCTGCTCGAGACCCTTCTTATCCATATAACCATATAATAATTACAGCATGGAAACAGGCCATCTCGACCTTTCTAGCCCGTGCCGAACACATATTCTCCCCTAGTCCCATATACCTGCGCTCAGACCATAACCCTCCATTCCTTTCCAGTCCATATAACTATCCAATTTATTTTTAAATGATAAAATGAACCTGCCTCCACCACCTTCACTGGAAGCTCATTCCACACAGCCACCACTCTCTGAGTAAAGAAGTTCCCCCTCATGTTACCCCTAAACTTCTGTCCCTTAATTCTCAATTTCAGATTCCTGGGCACACAAATTACGGAGGATCTCTCCTGGACTACAAACACCACCACAGCAGTCAAGAAGGCCCAGCAGCGACTCTACTTTCTGAGGATCCTCGGGAAAAACAACCTGGAGGAGAAGCTGCTGGTGTCCTTCTACCGCTGCTCCATCGAGAGTGTGCTGGCGTACTGTATAACCACATGGTATGCCAGCTGCTCTGCAGCGGAAAGGGTCATCAACACCGCACAAAAAATCACTGGCTGCCCACTGCCCTCCCTGAAGGACATCTTCAGCTCTCGCTGCCTTGGCAGGGCAGCCAACATCCTAAAGGACCCTTCCCACCCTGGACACAACCTGTTCCACCTGTTGCCCTCTGGCAGACGGTACAGGTCTTTCAAAACTCGCACAAACAGACTCAGAGACAGCTTCTACCCCATAGCCATACGTGAACTTAACAATGCAAAATAAGAAATAACACTCACATTCAACTGAATGGCTCTACCTCAGCTGCTATTGTTATTTATCTGTAATTTTTTAATTTTTTTATATATATGTATTTTTACCTTATCTTATATATTTAAAATTGCTCTTGTGAATCGCACCGTGGGATTGACTTTTAAATTTCGTTGTACCATGTGCAATGACAATAAAGAGATTCATTCATTCATTCATTCAAGTCATGTCCCCTTGTTTGAATCTTCCCTACTCTCAGTGGGAAAAGCTTATCCACGTCAACTCTGTCTATCCCTCTCATCATTTTAAAGACCTCTATCAAGTCCCCCCTTAACCTTCTGCGCTCCAAAGAATAAAGCCCTAACTTGTTCAACCTTTCTCTGTAACTTAGTTGCTGAAACTCAGGCAACATTCTAGTAAATCTCCTCTGTACTCTCTCTATTTTGTTGACATCTTTCCTATAATTAGACAACCAAAATTGTACACCATACTCCAGAATTGGCATCACCAATGCCTTGTACAATTTTAACATTACATCCCAACTTCTATACTCAATGCTCTGATTTATAAAGGCCAGCACACCAAAAGCTTTCTTTACCACCCTATCTACATGAGATTCCACTTTCAGGGAACTGTGCACAGTTATTCCCAGATCCCTCTGTTCACCTGAATTCTTCAATTCCCTACCATTTACCATGTACGTCCTATTTTGATTTGTCCTGCCAAGATGTAGCACCTTACACTTATCAGCATTAAACTCCATCTGCCATCTTTCAGCCCACTCTTCCAACTAGCATAAATCTCTCTGTAGACTTTGAAAATCTACTTCATTATCTACAACCCCACCTAGCTTAGTATCATGTGCATATTTACTAATCCAATTTACCACACCATCATCCAGATCATTGATGTACATGACAAACAACAGTGGACCCAACACAGATCCCTGTGGCACCCCACTAGTCACTGGCCTCCAACCTGACAAACAACCATCCACCATTACTCTCTGGCATCTCCCATTCAGCCACTGTTGAATCCATCTTGCTACTCCACCATTAATACCCAACCATTGAACCTTCTTAACCAACCTTCCGTGAGGAACCTTGTCAAAGGCCTTACTGAAGTCCATATATACAACATCCACTGCTTTACCCTCATCAATTTCCTGAGTAACCTCTTCAAAAAATTCAAAAAGATTAGTCAAACATGACCTTCCAGGCACAAATCCATGTTGACTGTTCCTAATCAGACCCTGTTTATCCAGATGCTTATATATATTATCTCTAAGTATCCTTTCCATTAATTTGCCCACCAATGACGTCAAACTAACAGGTCTATAATTGCTAGGTTTACTCTTAGACCCCTTTTTAAACAATGGAACAACATGCGCAGTACGCCAATCCTCCGGCACTATTCCCGTTTCTAATGACATTTGAAATATTTCTGTCATAGCCCCTGCTATTTCTACACTAACTTCCCTCAATGTCCTAGGGAATATCCTGTCCGGACCTGGAGACTTATCCACTTTTATATTTCTCAAAAATGTCAGTGCTTCCTCTTCTTTGAATCTCGTAGTTTCCATAGCTACTCTGCTTGTTTCCCTTGCCTCACATAATTCAATATCCTTCTCCTTGGTGAATACCGAAGAAAATAAATTGTTCAATATCTCCCCCATCTCTTTTGGCTCTGCGGATAGCTGTCCACTCTGACTCTCTAATGGACCAATTTTATCCCTCGTTATCCTTTTGCTATTAATATAGCTGTAGAAACCCAATTAGCAACATTACAAATTGAATGATAATAACCCCTAGTGTCCTCACCCCACCCCCCGTCCCACTGTCTGCACCTGTCTTCCACCACCCCCAAAACCTTCTTCCTTGCTCCTCCCTCTACCTTTTGTCCCCCAACCCTCCCCACTCAGAGCCACCATTTTGCTTTTTTCTCCTCTCTTTCCCCTTTCCCCTTTCCACTTCCACTTTTATCTCTCGCTGCAGCTTTTCATTTGCTCCTCCTTTTCTCTCCTCATCTGACACACTTTTGTCTCCTTTTCACCTCTAGCCACACCTCCGTCTCCACCCGTTTACCTATCAACAGCCCTCCCTTGCTTGTATCCACCTATCACTTGTTTCGGAAGGAACTGCAGATGCTGGTTTACACCGAAGATGGACACAGAATGCTGGAGTAACACAGCGCGTCTGGCAGCATCTCTGGAGAGATGGAATGGGTGTCGTTTCGAGTCGAGACCTATTCGAGTCGAGACCACCTTTCACTTGCCAGGCTGTGTCCGCCCCCACCTCTGGGTTGTTATTTGTTACTTTCCCTATTTACTGATCGCTTGCCTCCAGAGAACTTAATGGTTTCTGTGCAACTTGCTGGAATTATTCCAAGAAGGGGAGGATCTGGCTGACTGAGGCACTGCACCGTCTCCCAGGACAACTAGAATCACTCAGCTCCACAAACACAGCTGAAGCAGCACTTGGACAGCTGTCAGGGGACTCGTGTGCCATAACATTGACCATACCTGCTGCAGCATGAACAATGTGTTGGACGGAACTGCAGATGCTGGTTTAAACTAAAGATAGACACAAAAAGCTGGAGTAACTCAGTGGGACAGGCGGCATCTCTAGAGAGAAGGAATGGGTGACGTTTCGGGTCAAGACCATTCTTCAGACTATTCAGGGAGAGGGAAACGAGAGGTACGGACAGTGATGTAGAGAGATATAGAACAAATGAATGAAAGATATGCAATAATGTAACGACGGTAAAGGAAACAGCCCATTGTAAGTTGTTTGCTAGGTGAGAACGGGAACCTGGTGCGACTTGGGTGGGGGAGGGGTGGAGAGAGAGGGAGGGCAGGGGTTACTTGAAGTTAGAGAAATCAAATTCATACCACTGTGTTGTAAGTTGCCCAAGTGCTGTTCCTCCTATTCTAACAATATTCAGATCCTGTCAGTGAACACCTTCGCTCAGTCCACCAAGGCCTACAGTACGTGAACTCCCGATTGCCAAACACTAACTCCCCTTCCCACTCCCACACCGACCTCTCTGTCCTGGGCCTCCTCCATTATCAGAGTGAGGCCAAATGTAATTTGGAGGAACAGCATCTTGGGCAGTTTATAATCCAGAGATAAGAATATTGATTTCAAGTAACTCCTGCATCCACTTCTCTCTCCCTACTAGTCGTAATACTAGTTTCACTGTTACCCTGCCTAGTTTTACTGTTTGTATAACTCGTTATCACTTTCTCCACAGCCAACAATGGACCATTGTGGGCTCCACCCACAATGATCATCATTGCTGGCTTTGATTTGTCATTTGGCATTTCTTTCATTCATTCGTTCGATGCACCTTTTCCTATATCTCGTTTCCCCCTCTCCCATAACTCTTAATCTGAAGAAGGGACAAGACCCAAAATATGACCTATTCCTTTTCTCCAGAGATGCTGTCTGACCCAGTGAGTTATTCCAGCTTGTTGTATCTGTCTTCAGAAAGTAACTATTGTCCGGTGTGATCAATGGTGTGTTCAGTTTATCATGCTGCCCATCTATCATGGTATGTCTGTTAAATGAGACAACTGATGAATCATGTGCGAAGATGGATGAAAATACTCTGTTATTTTCATCAATAACAGATGTTATTTATGTTGTCAAGCTGGAAAGGGTACAGAGAAGATTTACAAGGATGTTTCCAGGGTCTAAGGTATAGAGATAGGTTGAGTAGGCTGGGACTATTCCTTGGAGAAGGATGAGGGGTGCTCTTATATTTCTTCTTGGGCCCCTTCAGTCGTGGCTGACCATGGGTGTCTCCAGGGTACTATTCCCTATATGGAGGACTCCTGTGCGTGACTTTGTTTAACGTGGGGGGACTGGTGATCTTATAGAAGTGTACAAAATCATGAGAGGAATATATCAGGTAGATGCACAGAGTCTCTTGCCCAGAGTAGGTGGTTCGCGGAGAGAGGACATAGGTTTAAGGTGAAGAGGAAAAGATTTAATAGGAATCTGTGAGGGGTATCTTTTTCATCCAAAAGGTGGCGGTGGTATGGAACAAGCTGGCTGAGGGGGTAGTTGATGCAGGGACTATCCCAAGATTTCAGAAATAGACAGGTACAAGGATAGAACAGGTTTGGAGGGATATGGACCAAGCGCAGGCAGGTGGGACTAGTGTAGCTGGGACATGTTGACCGGTGTGGGTATGTTGGGCCAAATGCCAGTTTCCACACTGTATCACTCTATGACTCTATCATCCACATACTTCCCAAAGGAAGAGGGGGGACCTTATTGAAACTTACCGAATAGTGAAAGGACTGGATAGAGTTGCTATACGAGAATTAGTCTGTGACCCATTGCGCCGTGGTCATAGCACCATGTTTAAAGCCCATAGCGCTGTGGCCGGTAGCGCTATATTTAGAACCCATAGCGCTGCAGCCGGCAGCTCTTTGTTTAAATTCCCATGCGTTAAGCCAACAGCGCTCTGTTTAACCCTTTGCGTGCCAAACCGGCAGCGCTGTGTGTATTACGTTTATGCTCCGAGTCAGTAGCGCTGTGTATTGCCTTACACGCCAGCCACGGCTGGTAGCGCTTTGTTCCCAAAGTGGGGGGGGGGCTCGCTCGGATGCAGTCCCCTGCCATTGGTTATAGTCTGAATTTGGCTATAGGCCAGGACTTTCCAGCGGTTATTTCAACGGCTGATTTCGTACCTGTAAAGGCAGGCGCCAGGAAGCCAGGAGTTAGTTCTTGACCAGAGGGGTTCACCGATGGGCTGGGTTGTGATCAGTGCCATGGACGGAGGCAGAGAGAGAGTGAGATGTACTGCTGTAAGATGGGCCCCGAGTATTGTTTTTGTTCTCTTGCCAATAAATCTGAATTGCAACTTAACGGACGAGCGTGCCTTTTGTCAGATGCTTGAACCTGTTCCCATGTAACAAGAGTGGATGCGGTGAGGATGTTTCCACAAGTGGGGGAGTCTAGGGCCAGAGGCCATAGCCTCAGAATAAAAGGATGTACCTTTAGAAATGAGATGAGGAGGAATTTCTTTAGTCAGAGAGTGGTGAATCTGTGGAATTCATTGCAACAGACGGCTGTGGGGGTAGTCATTGGGTCTTTTTGAGGCGGAGATTGGCAGATTCTTGATTAGTGCAGGTGTCAGAGGTTACGGGGAGAAGGCAGGAGACTGGGGTTGAGAAGGTGTTCGGTGAACTTTAGTAACTTAGTCGATGCCAGAAACGTGGCAATTCTTGTGTACCGCCGCGATGAGGTCTGCTGTATGATTTTACCGGGTTGTATGCAACACAAAATGCTTCACTGTACCTAGGTGCATGTGACAATGAAGTATTATTGAGTTGAATCCAGCACTCTGTGTCCTTTTGTGAAAACCAGCATTTGCAGTTCCTTGCTTCTACATATTACAATACTATTCAAGCTAAGTGTTAAACCTCTCAATGTTTGTAAATGCCACTAAAATGCTATCTACTTTTTTAAATATATAATATATATACACACTAAAGCAATATATGGCAAGATTGTGTGTTTTAAATGCAGAATACAAAATTAAACGTTGCTTTACAGTGGATAGTCAAACATATATCAGTACAAAAATCATTTATCAGTACATATTAATGATTTGGAAGAGGGAATTAGGAGCAATACTAGCAAGTTTGCGGATGACACAAAGCTGGGTGGCAGTGTGAACTGTGAAGAGGATGTTAGGAGGTTGCAGGGTGACCTGGACAGGTTGAGTGAGTGGGCGGATGCGTGGCAGATGCAGTATAATATAGATAAATGTGAGGTTATCCACTTTGGCGGAAAAAACAAGGGGGCAGATTATTATCTCAATGGGGTTTGGTTAAGTAAGGGGGAGGTGCAGCGAGACCTGGGCGTCCTTGTACACTGAAAGTTGGCGTGTAGGTACTGCAGGCAGTGAAGAAAGCTAATGGAATGTTGGCCTTCATAACAAGAGGATTTCAGTATAGGAGTAAAGAGGTTCTTCTGCAGTTGTATAGGGCTCTGGTGAGACCACATCTGGAGTATTGTGTACAGTTTCGGTCTCCTAATTTGAGGAAGGACATCCTTGTGATTGAGGCAGTGCAGCGTAGGTTCACGAGATTGATCCCTGGGACGAGGAAAGATTGAAAAGACTAGGCTTGAATTCACTGAAGTTTTGAAGGATGAGGGGGATATCTTTTAGATACATATAAAATTCTAAAAGGACTGGACAAGCTAGATACAGGAAAATGTTCCCAATGTTGGGCGAGTCCAGAACCAGGGGCCACAGTCTTAGAATAAATACAATACAATACAATACAAATTTATTATCATTTGAGCCCCAGTGAGACTCAAACGAAATGTTGTTTCCACAGCCATACAAACAAAGACACTGTCTTACAGACATACACATAATTAAATTCACACAAACATCCATCACAGTGAACCCACTGTGATGGAAGGCAAGTCTTTTCTCTCCCCTGTTCTCCGTGTCTCTCCCGATGTCCAAGCCCCAGGTGGGCGATGATGAGTCCCACGGCCATTTTAGGCCGCGCGGGGCGATTTACGGCCCCGCTCCCGGTCTGAAAGTCCAAGGTTGGAACCCCCACGGGCGATGGTGAGTCCCACGGCCATGAAGCCGCGCCGGGTGATGTACTGTCCCGGTCCGGGTTGTTCCAACCCCGTGACACGGGCTGGAGAAGTCGCGTTGCGGGAGCTCCAGGAAGCGGTCTCTCTCTCTCCTCCCAGACCCGCGAGCTCCCGATGTCACAGTCCACCGGACCTGCGGCTGCGTTGCTGGAGCCTCCGAGCCCCAGGAGTCGAGCCGCAGCAGCGAGTCACCGCCGCTCCCCACGCTCCGAGGCCGGCCAGCCCCGACGATGGTGAGTCCGCAGATCCGCAGCTCCGCAGCTCCGCAGTCTCCGGGACTGGAGCCCCCGGGTCGTTCAGGTTGGAGGCCGCTCCACGGTGCTAGGCCCCAACGACAGCCGAGACCCGACAGGGAAAAAGTCGGGTCTCCCGGACAGGGAAGAGATTTAAATAGTTTCCCCCTCCCCCCCCCGCCCCCCACATTTACACATTTAAAAATACTATTAAAAAACACCAAGCACTACATTTAACTAGACAAAAAATAAAAAAAAGACAGACAGGCTGTAGGGGCCGCTGCAACGGGTGAGTCGCGCCGCCAAAGGGCAGGTCATTTAAGACTGAGGTGAGAAAAAACTTTTTCACCCAGAGAGTTGTGAATTTATGGAATTCTCTGTCACAGGGGGCAGTGGAGGCCAAGTCACTGGGTGGATTTAAGAGAGAGTTAGATAGAGTTTTGGGGGCTAGTGGAGTCAAGGGATATGGGGAGAAGGCAGGCACGGGTTATTAATAGGGGACGATCAGCTATGATGGTGGTGCTGGCTCGAAGGGCCGAATGGCCTCCTCCTGCACCTATTTTCTATGTTTCTATGTTTCTAAAAAGATAATCTAATATATTTTTTAAAGTATTGCTGCTCAGATGTAGTTGGCCAAATGTTTATTTTGTATTCACAAAACACACTTACCCATTGCCAGCTTTGAGAGTAGGTTGATCCATAATTTAATTCAATGTTCAATTGGATGACAATTCAATGTTCTCTTTGGTTGAAACATTAAATTTATGCTTGAGGACATGAGAGTTAGTAATGGCTACGCCTTTAATGACCGCCAGAATATTAAGCACGCAGTGATGTAGAAGATATCACTATGTCAGAGACCAGTATAAATTACAGATTAGGATGCATTCTATTGTACACAATAATCTTAACTTCTGATCTACCAAAGAAACTGGGACAAAACTAATTCAAAAGCTTTTTCGTCCTTTGCTGTTCAACAGACTTCATTAAATGGATGGAAATCTTCACAGTCTGCTCCATATTTTTTTAATGAATACAATGAAAATATCTTCAGATAAACCTTACTTAAATTAGAAATTAATGTAAATTGCCATATGGTACCAAAGGCCGTGTAAGTGGGAGGAGAGGAGAGGGCAACAGTGAAGGAGGGAGTGCAGCGTAGGTTCACGAGGTTAATTCCTGGGATGGCGGGACTGTCATATGTTGAAAGAATGGAGTGGCTGGGCTTGTACACGCTGGAATTTAGAAGGATGAGAGAGGATCTTATTGAAACATTTAAGATTATTAATGGTTTGGACACGCTAGAGGCAGGAAACATGTTCCCGATGTTGGGGGAGTCCAGAACCAGGGGCAACAGTTTAAGAATAAGGGGTAACCCATTTAGAATGGAGACGAGGAAACACTTTTTCACACAGAGGGTGTGAATCTGTGGAATTCTCTGCCTCGGAAGGCAGTGGAGGCCAATTCTTTGGATGCTTTCGAGAGAGAGATAGATAGAGCTCTTAAAGATACCGGAGTCAGGGGATATGGGGAGAAGGCAGGAATGGGATACTGATTGTGGATGATCAGCCATGATCACTGTGAATGGCTGGCTCACAGGGCCGAATTGGTCTACTCCTATTGTCTATAGGACAGCTTGTGGGGTTATGCACCACTATGAATTGCTGCCTTACAGCGCCAGAGACCCAGGTTCGGTCTTGACCTCAGATGCTTGTCTGTCTGGTTTCTTCCCACCCTCCAAAGACGTACAGATTTGTAGGTTAATTGACTTGGTATAGTTATAAATTGTCCCTCGTGTGTAGGATATTGTTAGTGTGCGGGGATCGCTGGTCGGCGCAGACACGGTGGGCCGAAGGGCCTGTTTCAATGCTGTATCTCTAAACTAAACTAAAGATGGAAAAGCGAGAAGATAATATGACATTAGCATGAAGATGTGGTGGTGACAACAGCTCAGAAGTAGCTGGTTCATTCTTTGAACCTGAAGCGTAATTTTGTGTGTGAACAGATTGTGATAGGAAGGGTGGACCAAAGGCCAGCTTTTGGGGTCATTCACCAGTTTGCATCAGAGTGTTTACACGGCCCTTCCTTTTCCAGTTTGGTCACTGCTTTTGAAATGGGTTCAAATCAATGGAAACTATATACAGAAACAGATGGGAACATGTCAGAGAGGACCGCAGCAAGGACATCATATGTCAGCCAACTTTCTATTGATTGTGAAACCTTTTTGCCAACCAGTCACTGCCCTTGCACGAAAAAAGTGGTCATCAACTTTAAGGTCATTGACACCAAGCTACTATGGCAGACAAAGGCAAATTGAAACCGAGTTGAGGCATTCTGACAGAGTTAGTAATCCGATACATTAAAAAGGCATTCGGCAGTACTCCAGTTAATAATTGGCCAGCCAGCTTGACTCGCATACGGCATTTGAAGAACTAGCCTCATTATGGCAGGACAACTGATCCCCATGTTGGGGAAGTCCAGAACCAGGGGTCACAGTTTAAGAATAAGGAGTAGGCCATTTAGGACTGAGATGAGGAAAAACATATTCACCCAGAGAGTTATGAATCTGTGGAATTGTCTGCCACAGAAGGCAGTGGAGTCCAACTCACTGGATGTTTTCAAGAGAGAGTAATGGGCCTGTCCCACTTAGGCAATGTTTCAGCGGATTGCCGGCGACTGTCAAGTTGCTGGCAGTCGCCTGAAAAACCGGCAACTGGAGTGGTGACTGTCAGAGTGGAACACACACACACACACACACACACACACATACCTCGGTGACTGCCAATCACCCCCCCCCCCCCGGACACTTATTATTTTTTTAATTCAAATCGTTTGCTATGTCGCTCTTCAAGGGAGATGCTAAATGCATTTCGTTGTCTCTGTACTGTACGCTGACAATGACAATTAAATTGAATCTGATCTGACATACACACACACACACACACACACACACACACACACACACACACACACACACACACACACACACACACACACACATCGCTTCCATCACCATCCTGTTACGCAGTCGGGGACAGGGCAAGCGGGGGGAGCGCTGTCTAAAAAATTCACACGGTGCAAAGCCAAGGTGAAACAGACACACACCGCGATGAACAGGAAGGTTGGCGCTGTAAAAAGACGGCTAAAGCACAGTGTACGGTAAGTCCTTTAAAAGAGGCGGGAGAGGGGGGAGAAGGAGTGGAGACAACTTTTAAGAAGCCAGAGATACACGGCTGTGAAGCTCGGGGGACATTTAACATTACCGGTCGGTTATCCTTGGTTCTGAAAACTACTGCTTACCTTTTTTTTCCCAATGAGCCAATGAAATTCACTGGTGAGCACCAGCTACAACCTATGAGAACGTCCGAGGACCTTTGACCTCCTGGCATCTCATTAGGACCCACCTACGGCTCGAGAATTCTCGCTACACTCCATGGCGGCTTCATTCTAGGCACCGCTAATTTTTCAACATGTTGAAAAACTCACGGTGACCATAATGAGGCCGTGACTAGTTTCCAGAATGTGGGAACTCCTCACAACTCCCCGGCAACTCCCCGCAAACATGTGACGACCATGTGGCGACTGCAAAGTCTCTGCAGTCGCATAAAAAGTCGCCCGAGTGGGACAGGCCCATGAGATATATTTCCTTGGACTAACGGAATCAACGAATATGGGTAGAAAGCAGGAACAGGGTACTGAATTTGGATGATCAGCCATGATCATATTGAATGGAGGTGCTGGCTCGAAGGGCCGAATGGCCTACTCCTGCACCTATTTTTCTATGTTTCTATTGTGGGCTGACATTTCCCCCGTTGGTTCAGGTATTTTGCAAAGTAATAGCGTAATAAAGATTAATTTAGCTTACTTTAGAGATCGTGCAGAACAAGCCCTTCACCCAATCGAGTCCGCGCCGACCAGCGATCCCCGCGCACTTACACTATCTCACACACTAGGGACAATTTACAATTATACCAAGCCAATAAGCCCTCAAACGTGTATGACTTTGCAGTGTAGGAGGAAACTGGAGATCCCGGTCAAAACCGTGCAGGTCACGGGGAGAACTTACAAACTGTCTACAGACAGCACCTGTAATCTCCAGTCTCTGACGCTGTAAAGGGCGTGTCCCACGAGCATGCGACTCCATGCGGCAAGCGCGACGTAACGTGGTTGCTTGAGCCGTGCGGCCTCGCGGGGCCGGTCCCACTTCGATCACCGGAGCCGTATGGAGTTGTGCAGAGCTGGTCCCGACATCGCTGGGGCTCCGAAAAACTGATCATGTTAAAAAATTCCACCCGGTAACAGCGTGCCGGCCTGCAGCCGCCTCGATGCTGTATGCACCGCCTCGACGGGCATACGCAACGTCTCGATGCCGTACGTCACGCGCGAACTTTTCGCGGACTTCGCTCGAACTTCACGTCACTCACTCGACCTCCGCGCGGCCCCCGCTTCCGGTTTGGTCTCGCTTGCCGCATGCAGGTCGCATGTTCGTGGGACAGGCCCTTAAGGCAGCAACTCTACTGCTGCACCACCATGCTGATGGGATGGACAAAGTCAGCAAGCCAAAATTAACATTATTTTACATTTAGGAGATTGAGAGGGGATCTTATAGAAACTTACAAAATTCTTAAGAGGTTGGACAGGCTAGATGCAGGAAGATTGTTCCCGATGTTACGGAAGTCCAGGACAAGGGGTCACAGCTTAAGGATAAGGGGGAAATCCTTTAAAACCGAGATGAGAAGAACTTTTTTCACACAGAGAGTGGTGAATCTCTGGAACTCTCTGCCACAGAGGGTAGTTGAGGCCAGTTCATTGGCTATATTTAAGAGGGAGTTAGATGTGGCCCTTGTGGCTAGGGGGGATCAGAGGGTATGGAGAGAAGGCAGGTACGGGATACTGAGTTGGGACATTCTATTTAACTGAACTTTTTTTCTTGAAATTAATTAGTGCTATAAGCACTCAATTAGGGCTAATGAAATTCAAAACACAACCTATTGATGCTGAAAATCTGAAATCAAAACAGAAAATATTCAGCAGGTCAGGCCACATGTGTGATGTAAGAAACAGAGCCTGATGAAGGGTTTTTGAATGGTCTGGGTAATGGTTCCGATCTGAAACGTCACTGATCCATGTTCTCCAGATATGTGGGTTGAACGGCTGACACACTCCAGCACTTTGCGTCTTTTTTTTTTTAAAACAGCATCTGCAGTTCCTTCTTTCTATGTGAAACATTAACTTTTCCCAAAAGATCTGCCGAATATTTGTAGTATTTTTCTGTTTCGCTCCATTATGCAGTATCAGGGTATCACAGTTTGAGTTTAGTTTATTGTTGCGTGTGTACTGTGAAAAGCTTTTGTTGCATGCTAACCATTCAGAAAGACAATATATGATTACAATTGAGCCATTCGTAGTGCATAGATACATGATAAAGGGAGTAATGTGAATAACGTTTAGTGAAAGAAAACGGCAGTAAAGTCCGATCAAAGATAGAACCATAGAAAATAGGTGCAGGAGGAGGCCATTCGGAAGACCATTGAGACCACTCATTGTGATCATGGCTGATCGTCCCCAATCAATAACCTGTGCCTGCCTTCTCCCCATATCCCTTGATTCCACTAGCCCATAGAGCTCTATCTAACTCTCTCTTAAATCCATCCAGTGATTTGGCCTCCACTGCCCTCTCTGGCAGGGAATTCCACAAATTCACAACTTTCTGGGTGAAGAAGTTTTTTCTCACCTCATTCTCAAATGCACCCCCTTTATTCTAAGACTGTGATCCCTGGTTCTGTACTCGCCCGACATTGGAAACATTTTTCCTGCATCTAGCTTGTCCAGTCCTTTTATAATTCTATATGTTTCTATAAGATGCCCCCTCATCCTTCTAAACTCCAGTGAATACAAGCCTAGTCTTTTCAATCTTTCATATGACAGTCCCGCCATCCCAGGGATCAATCTCGTGAACCTACGCTGCACTGCCTCAATCACAAGGATGTCCTTCCTCATATTAAGATACCGAAATTGTACGCAATACTCCAGATGTGGTCTCACCAGAGCCCTATACAACTGCAGAAGAACCTCTTTACTCCTATACTGAAATCCTTGTGTTATGAAGGCCAACATTCCATTAGCTTTCTTCACTGCCTGCTGTACCTGTAAGCCAACTTTCAGTGACCGGTGTACAAGGACGCCCAGGTCTCGCTGTACCTCCCCCTTACCTAACCTAACCCCAAACTTTGTCATCCGCAAACTTGCTGGTGTTGCTCCTAATTCCTTCTTCCAAATCATTAATATATATGGTAAACAGTTGTGGCCCCAACACCGAGCCTTGCGGCACTCCACTCGCCACTGCCTGCATTCACCCCTACTCTTTGCTTCCTGTCTGCTAACCAATTTTCTATTCACGTCAACACCCTACCCCCAATACCATGTGCTCTAATTTTAGTCACCAGTCTCCCATGCGGGACCTTATCAAAGGCTTTCTGAAAGTCTAGATACACTACATCCACTGGCTCCTCTTCATCCATTTTACTTGTCACATCCTCAAAAAATTCCAGAAGATTAATCAATGATTTCCCTTTCATAAATCCATGCTGACTTGGACTAATCCTTTTACTGCTATCCAAATGCCCCCTTATTCCCACTTTAATAATTGACTCCAGCATCTTTCCCACAACCGAAGTCAGGCTAACTGGTCTGTAATTCCCCGTTTTCTCTCTCGCTCCTTTCTTGAAAAATGGGGTAACATTAGCTATCCTCAAATCCACAGGAACTGATCCTGAATCTATTGAACATTGGAAAATGATCACCAATGTGTCCATTATTTCTAGAGCCACCTCCCTGAGGAACCTGGGATACAGACCATCAGGCCCATGGAATTTATCATCCTTCAGTCCCATTAGCCTACCCAACACTATTTCTCACCTAATGAAAATTAATTTCAGTTCCTCGACCCCCTTAGATCCTCTGTCCTCCCGTACTTCTGGGAGATTGTTTGTGTCTTCCTTTGTGAAGACAGATCCGAAGTACCTATTCAACTCTTCTGCCATTTCTTTGTTCCCCATAATAATTTCACCCGTGTCTGCCTTCAAGGGACCAACATTTGACTTTGCTATTCTTTTTTCCTTAACATATCTAAAGAAGCTTTTACTGTCCTTCTTTACATTCCTGGCCAGCTTCCCCTCGTACTTCATCATTTCATCGCATATTGCCCGTTTTGTTTCCTTCTGTCGTCCTATGAAAGTTTCCCAATCCTCCGTCTTCCGGCAATAGTCCAAGGGTCTCCAATAAAGTAGAGAGCAGTTCAGGACTGCTGTACAGTTGCCCGAGAACAACCGGGAAGAAACTGTCCCTAAATCTGGAGGTGTGGGTTTTCACACTTCTATACCTGTTGCCCGATGGCAGAGGGAGTTGCCAGGGTGTGACTCATCCCTGATTATGCTGCTGGCCTTGCCGAGGCAGCGTGAGGTATAAATGGAGTCAATGGAAGGGCAGATAGACCAAAAACATTGGTCTTATCAGGACAGGCAGCATCTCTGGAGAGAAGGGTTGGGTGACGTATCAGGACGAGAGCCTTCTTCAATGGAAGGGAGGTTGGTTTGTGTGATGTTCTGGGCTGCATCCACAATTCTCTGTAATTTCTTGTGGTCTTGGATGGAGCTGTTCCCAAACCATGCTGTGATGCATCCGGATAAAAATGCTTTCCACGGCGCATCTGTAGAAGTTGGTGAGAGTTGTTGGGGACATGTCGAGTTTACATAGCCTTCTAAGGAAGGAGAGGTGTTGGTGTGCCTTCTTGATCCTTCTTTCAATATGGGTGGTCCAGGAGAAGTTGTTGGTTCAACAGAAGAAGAGAAGTTCAACCATCTCTTCTTCATTGCCGTCATTGCAAACCGGAGCATGTGTACCCCTTTGCTTCCGGAGGTCGAACACTGTGTGGTGACTGTGGTGGCCATTTAGTAACCCAGCAGTTCCAATCTCACAACAGCAAGCTGACAAAGTCATTACGTTGTCAAACTGGCAATGATGGATTCGTGCTTCATTCTAGAAAAGAGTTTAGTGCTGTGATTACTTTTTGCTGCCAGCATTCCAATAGATATAGATCATAGGTAAAATAAACATAGGTAAAATGAATGCATTATGATAGCAAAATATAGAGCACACAATGCTGTGGGGGTGATTATTCCCACAGATGATATATGTGCTTGTACATTCGCAATCAATTTTGAGCAACATTTCCTGCTAGTCAAATGTAATGAAATTAACTTATTTTAATCATGCTGTCATCACTTATTCATTCAATGAACTCCATTTCATGCATGTTACAATTAATTACATTTTAATCAAGACTATCAACATGCTTTTATAAATGGAACATATCGTGCACATAAAACATTGCATTATATTTTAATTAGCTGCATTAACATGCAATTCCGAATGAAACATTTATCTTCCCATTATTTTATTGCATGCTGCTAAATGAGAAAACAGATAGTCCCATAATGTGCGAGAGTCTAATTAAACCATTGAGAAATAGAGGAGGTATAATGTTAGGAAGCCTGATTTAATATCGGAACTCCTACAAAGACAGTGGATATAATCGGAAAGCCACAGAGCAGAGAGAAGCATTGAGCCATTGTCTCTACGATGACCAAATTGAAGCGCTATAAGAAATTCCCCATTTCTGTCCCCGGCCTCAGGACATATTATTTCACTAATTCATATTCTCATTTCAGATGTCTTTTAAATGTAATGAAGATTTCTGCCTCCATTACCTTTCTTGCTGTGAATCTCATATCCCCACTATACTCCAGCTAAAATTATTTGTGTGCACCATTCCACTAGCAAGCTATTAAACCTGGCTCGGACAAAACTCTGATTATTAATAATTAATGGTTGTCATTGGCAAAGCCAGCATGTATTGCTCATGCCTATTTGCCCATGGGAAAGTGATTGAGAGTTGCCTGCAGTCTTTCTGATGAAGGTGGTCCCACATCAGTGTTGGGGATGGAGATCTTGGATTTACACCCAGTGACTATGAAGGAAGCATAGTAGACTTCCAAGTCAGAACTGTCTGAGACTTGGAGAGGAAGTTGCAGATTGATGGTGTTCCCAATTGCCTGTATCCACACCCTTCTTGGGGGTAGAGGTTATATATTTGAGATGTATTGCTGGAGTAGCCTAGACAAGTAATTAAAGTTTACCTCGTAGAAAGTGCACTATGTAGCTACTGTGCACTGGTACTGTAAGGAATGATTTTTTACAGTGGTGGATGAGGTACCAAGCGAGCAGGCTGCTTTGACTAAGTGGACACAAAGTGCTGGACTCAGCGGGTCAGGCAGCATTTCTGGAGAACTTTAAATTCTCCAGCATTTCGGGTCGAGATCCTTCTTCAGACTGCTAAGTGGCATTTCAGATCGAGACCATTCTTCACACGCAGACCACATGGTTCTGAGCTTCTTGAGTGGTGCTGGAGCTCCACTCATCCAGGTAAATCTCACCCAACTTGACCTTGCGGACCAAGATATCCTGTACAAGCTAGTCACTGGTCACACACTCATCGCTAGAACATCGATATACGATATAATACAATAGAACTTTATTTATCCCAGGAGGGAAATTGATCTGCCAACGGTCATAAAAAACACAAAATACATGAAACGTGAACTTAAAGTGACGAGTGGAAAGGATTGGGGATGTGCAAAGATTGGGGAGGTTGGGGCGTGGGGGGTGGGAGGAGTCAGTCTACCCCACAACCAAAGGAGGAGGAGTTGTACAGTTTTAGTACGATATTGTGCATAACAAGCAGTCTTACGTCAGGCAGTCTAAAGAAGGGGCCTGACCTGAAACGTCACCTATCCACGTTCTCCAGAGATGCTGGTTGAGTTACTCCAACACTTTGTGTCTTCTTTTGTAAACCAGCATCTGCGGTTCCTTGACAACATATTTAATGACTGCAGCTCTGCCTTCAACACATAATCCCAACCATACTCATCTCCAAAATCCTGGACCCTAGTAGTCAGCACCCCTCTGCCACTGAATCTTGACATTCTGAACCATAGACCACAATCAGTGGGGAGAGGCAACAAAACATCTTCCACGATAATTCTCAGCACCGCCGTCTCTCCAGGCTGAAATGTTTTAGTTTTTAGCTTTAGTTTTAGGGATACATCGCGGAAACAGGCCCGGCAGCCTACTGGGACCGCACAGACCCGCATATTGACACTAGCCTACACACACCCGTGACAAATTTTACATTTACCAAGTCAATTAATCCACAAACCTTTGTAACCATATAACCATATAACAATTACAGCACGGAAACAGGCCATCTCGGCCCTACAAGTCCGTGCCGAAGAACTTTTTTCCTTTAGTCCCACCTGCCTGCACTCATGCCATAACCCTCCATTCCCTTCTCATCCATAAGCCTATCCAATTTATTTTTAAATGATACCAATGAACCTGCCTCCACCACTTCCACTGGAAGCTCATTCCACACCACTACCACTCTCTGAGTAAAGAAGTTTCCCCCTCATGTTACCCCTAAACTTCTGTCCCTTAATTCTGAAGTCATGTCCTCTTGTTTGAATCTTCCCTATTCTCAAAGGGAAAAAGCTTATCCACGTCAACTCTGTCTATCCCTCTCATCATTTTAAAGACCTCTATCAAGTCCCCCCTTAACCTTCTGCGCTCCAGAGAATAAAGACCTAACTTATTCAACCTATCTCTGTAACTTAGTTGTTGAAACCCAGGCAACATTCTAGTAAATCTCCTCTGTACTCTCTCTATTTTGTTGACATCAATGTAATGTGGGAGGAAACCAAAGATCTCGGAGAAAACCCACACAGTTCGCAGGGAGAACATACAAACTCCGTACAGCCAGCGCCCATAGTCGGGATTGAACCCGGGTCTCTGGCGCTGCAAGTATGTCAGCAACACTACAGCTCCACCAGCATGCCGCCTTTTACAAATGGTGCTAAAACCTGCCGACTGCTGCGTGTAGACTCACTGGTCTGTTTCTACGTATTATGTACTTATTGTACTTATGTATGGCAAGAATCTCATGAGTTGTATGTAAAAAAGTGTTTCACTGTTCATTGGTACATGTGATAATAGCAGAAGCAATGAACAATTGCTTGAGGTTGCACTCAGTCCCTTACTGTGCTCCCTATCTCATGATGGTGCAGCCAGATTCTGCTCTAACTCCATTTACAAGTTTGTGGATCTCAAACAATGATGAGATGGAGTACAAGAAGGAGATAGAGAGCTTCGTAACATGGTATCAATACAACCACCTCGCCCTCAAAGTGAACAAGACTACTGAACGGTCCTCCCTGTATGTTAGGGTGTGGTCCCAATCTTCCGATCTACCCCAGACTTTTTCCCATGCCTGTATTGTGCTAATGCTGTAACACTATATTTTGCACTTCGGGAATTTTTGTTTATTTTGCACGACATGTTGTACTTGTGGAAACAAGGAATGGCAGATGCTGGTTTAGAAACCAGACGCCAAATGCTGGAGTAACTCAGAGGGCTAAACAGCTGTGTCTGAAGAGACATCTGAAACGTCACCCACACAAGTTCTCCAGAGATAC
The DNA here is from genome assembly GCF_028641065.1 of Leucoraja erinaceus. Classification (NCBI taxonomy): domain Eukaryota; kingdom Metazoa; phylum Chordata; class Chondrichthyes; order Rajiformes; family Rajidae; genus Leucoraja; species Leucoraja erinaceus. Next base: position 13,537,173 of record NC_073379.1, on the reverse strand, counting down.
TGCCTGACCCGCAGAGTTACTCCAACACTTTGTTTCTTTTGTTGTACTTGTGTATGGCCTAATTATACTCATATATCGTATGCTTTGATTTTACTGGATAGCATGCACACAAAAGGGCGGCACAGTGGCGCAGCGATGGAGTTGGTGTCGGGCCACGGACGAGGACGGACCACGTGGATTGAGGACCCCGTTGCCGAGGGAAATAACAGTGGGGACCCGGCGTGGGGGGACCACCATGAGGGGGGGGGGGGTGATGAGGGGGATTACAAAGGGGGATTACAAAGTCAGCAGGCCGCGCTGGACGGAGCTCCACTACTGGCGATCTCGCTGAGAGATCCCAGGCTCCCGATGTTAAAGTCAGCGCCGCCAAGACCCGCAGCTCCGCGATGTTCAATCGGCGGTCTCAGCAAACCGGAGCTCCACGACCCGGGCAAGGCATCGCCCGCTCCGCGATAGCGCTCCAGTGTGGATCAGGCGCGGATACTGTGGGAATTTTGTGACTTGGTCAGCGTCCTTATATGGTGAGCATTTGCACACCTTGCGTATGCAAGCAAAGAATTTCACCGTGACTTGTCACATGTGACAATAAAGTATTCATTAATTCATCCATTCATTCATTCATTCATTCATTTATTACAGCGCCAGAGACCTGGCTTCGATCCTGACTACAGGTGCTGTCTGTATGGAGTTTGTACATTCTCCCTGTGACCGCGTGTGTTTTCGCCGAGTGCTCCGGTTTGCTCCCACATTCCAAAGACATGCAGGTTTGTAGATTAACAGGCTTCATGGGCCTGTCCCACTTAGGCAATTTTTTTGGGCGACTACAGATGACTGCCATAAAATTTTCAACATGTTGAAAACATTTTCGGCAACAGTGGCGACAATTTTTGCTGTCGTAGGTTGACGTAAATTGACATAAGTGTTATTGTAGGTGCTGTCGTAGGTTGTCGACAGATGTCGTAGGTGAATTCCATTAAAAATAGTTCCTGGCAGTCGCCTAAAGAGCCACCTAAATAGAACAGGCCTATTAGTGTGTAGGATAAAACTAGTGGATCACTGGTCAGCGCGGATCCACTAGTTCCACGCTGTATCTCTAAAACTACAAAAGCTTTTCACCCTTTCTTGGTACAAGTGACAGTAATAAACCAATCCTAAAACCAACTCACCAGGTCTAGTATCCATCATTACTTTTCAATTTACTGCGTCTCTGTTTCCTGCACTCCCTTTAAGCTCACGTTTCCTGCAATCCTATTTCCTGTGTTCCTTTCACTCACCTTGTTATTTCCCTGGTTCCTGGAAAGGCTTGGATAGAGTGGATGTGGAGAGGATGTTTCCACTCGTGGGAGAGTCTACAATTAGAGGTTAAAGGACTTTCTTTTAGGAAGATGAGGAGGAATTTATTTTAGTCAGAGGACGGCAAATCTGTGGAATTCTTCTCCACAAAAGGCTGTGGAGGCCGTCAATGGATATTTTAAAAGCAGAGATAGATAGATTCTTCATTAGTACGGGTGTCAGAAGTTATGGGGTGAAGGCAGGAGAATGGGGTTCGGAGGAAGAGATAGATCAGCCATGATTGAATGGCGGAGTAGAATTGATGGACCGAATGGCCTAATACTGCTCTCATCACTAATGACCTTATGATCTTTCCATCCTACTGTGTCCCTGTTTCAATCCAACACTAAGATCGAGGCCCTAATATTTCCCTTTGTTGATGCACGTCAGGATTCCTCCAGCACACGTGACAAACCTTTAAAATGAACATGGCGACTGAAATATTGATCATAAAAATCATTAAAAAACGAGCATGTGAAGAATAAATGCATCTAATGGATCTTTATAAGCTTTTCCCTGGAGCCTGTGGTTGGCTTATTTGCAATTATTTGCTCATTTATTCTGATATGCTGTCAAATATCTAGCCAGGATCTAATTTGTAGACAGTGCTCCGAGTTCATGTCTCAGATTTCCAACGAGCTATTAAATTATATTTGTATTAATCAAACCTTTAACCCCACTACAGAGATGTCATAATAACATTGTTCATGTATTACATCTGTCCACTGATGGTCATGTGGTACCGTTGGAGCCTTGAGTCAGAAGTCTGCGACTTCCACCAAATTAGCCACGATCGTAAAATCTACCGTCGCTCCCTGTGGGGCGCAGGCACGACCTGACTGCACTGTTGGAAGCCGAGGAGAGGAGCAACCCACATGCTGAAGCAATCCGATCATCGCTATGATGTCAAGTCGAGGTTATTGTCAAATGCACAAATACAGTGAGGTGCAGGAACTGTGAAGCATCAGCTGCACAACCACATAGACCTATACCAACAAGCAAAAACATAAATCAAATGCATAAATCATACTTGCAGCAGCACAACAGAATATGTTAACATAGAACTGTTATATATGCTAAATGCATTTCGTTGTCTCTGTACTGTACACTGACAATGACAATTAAAATTGAATCTGAATCTGAAATATATAAATATAAAATATAAAAATTATTACATTATATTTTGCTTAGTAGGTGTGTCAGAGGTTATGGGGAGAAGGCAGGAGAATGGGGTCAGGAGGGAGAGATAGATCAGTCACGATTGAATGGCGGAGTAGACTTGATGGAGATAGATAGATGGATAGATAGAGTATATATATATATATATATATATATATATATATATATATATATATATATATATATATATATATATATATATATATATATATATATATATATATATATATATATATATATATATATATATATATATATATATATATATATATATATATATACTAGACACTAGACTATGTGGGACCCGTTGGGTCCCAGCATCACACAGGAGGGCTGGTCATCCAACGCAATATTCCACCTCTCCACCAATTCTAATATTGGTGGCCAGTTGGGGGGGGCTTTCTGGAGCGCTAGTATGGGTGTTGTGGGCTGAAGGGACTGGTTTCCGGAGGGCTAGTATGCAAATTGTGCACCAAATGGATTCTTGGGCTGGCGTCTCAGTCAATCAAGCTTGTTGTGCTGGCAACTCACTCACTCACGGCTGGTGGGCTGGTAATTGACTCACGGCTAATCCTTGAAATTCTATTTCAAGCAGGGTATAAGGCCACCAAATTCAAGTGCAGTTTCTTACCGCTTCTAGCAGTGTGCAAGGCCACCAAATTCAAGTGCTGTTTCATACCATTTGAAGTAGGGTGCAAAGCCACTAAAGACAGCGAGTCGTGACCTCTCCCTCCTCCATCTTGCAGAGACTGAGCCACACCCACATTTCCGGGTTTTATAACCAAAGCTCCCAAGCCACCATTTGCAGTAAGTACGTTTATAACCAATAGACATTTTTTTGCAAGCTTTGGAACCAAGAGACATTTTTTTTTGCAAGCTTTAGAACCAATAGACATTTTTTTTTGCAAGCTTTAGAACCAAGAGACATTTTTTTGCAAGCTTTAGAACCAATAGACATTTTTTTGCAAGCTTTAGAACCAATAGACATATTTTTGCCAGCTTTAGAACCAATAGACATATTTTTGCAAGCTTTAGAACCAATAGACATATTTTTTGCCAGCTTTAGAACCAATAGACATATTTTTGCAAGCTTTAGAACCAATAGACATTTTTTGCAAGCTTTAGAACCAATAGACATTTTTTGCAAGCTTTAGAACCAATGGACATTTTTTTGCAAGCTTTAGAACCAATGGACATTTTTTTGCAAGCTTTAGAACCAATAGACATTTTTTTGCAAGCTTTAGAACCAATGGACATTTTTTTGCAAGCTTTAGAACCAATAGACATTTTTTTTGCAAGCTTTAGAACCAATAGACATTTTTTGCAAGCTTTAGAACCAATAGACCTTTTTTGCAAGATTTAGAACCAATAGACACTTTTTTTTTGCAAGATTTAGAATCAATAGACACTTTTTTGCAAGCTTTGGAACCAATAGACATTTTTTGCAAGCTTTAGAACCAATAGAGACACTTTTTGCAAGATTTAGAACCAATAGACATTTTTTTGCAAGCTTTAGAACCAATAGAAATTTTTTTGCAAGCTTTAGAACCAATAGACATTTTTTGCAAGATTTAGAACCAATAGACACTTTTTTTGCAAGCTTTAGAAACAATAGACACATTCTGCAAGCATTTTAGAACCACTAAGGGCACTTACATTTGAGTTGACATGTGTTCAGTGTTATTCACAGCTCAGAGAACCGTGACCCTCTGCCTTCCTCCATCTTGAATAGTGAGTGAGGCACACCACTTCCTGGTTTTATAGTCCCTCCCCCCATGCCGCCAGCAGGGGCAGCAGAGAGAATGGGGAATTTTGTAAAAAACATTAATATCTCTGTAACTTTTAATCGACGGGAAAAATCCTCAGCACACATGCAGCGGAGGGGGGCTTTGAGCAAGGTTGCCAAAAATGACAGCCATAGGTGGCGGCATTCTCTCGAAAATCGCAGCACAGATGGCCAAAACCGGTCAAGAACAGACTTTTAGTAATATAAGATATATATATATATATATATATATATATATACACACACACATATATATATACATTATATATATATATATATATATATATACACACACATATATATATATATATATATATACATATATATATATATATATATATACATACACACAAGGGAAGGAACAAACAGAGACCGTATCTCCCTATATCCCTTGATTCCACTAACCCCAAGAGCTCTATCTAACTCTCCCTCAAATCCATCCAGTGATTTGGCCTCCACTGCCCACTGTGGCAGGGAATTCCACAAATTCACAACTCTCTGGTGAAAAAGTTTTTCTCACCTCAGTCTTAAATGGCCTCCCATTTATTCTAAGACTGTGGCCCCTGGTTCTGGACTTGCCCAACATTGGGAACATTTTCCCTGCATCTAGCTTGTCCATTCCTTTTAAAATGTTATATGTAATTTATATTATAATTGGCTTTGGTAAAATTGTAAATTGTCCCTAGTAAAGTGCCAGTGTGCGGGGACCACTGGTCAGCCAGGACTCGATGGGCCGAAGGGCCTGTTTCCTGGCTGCATCTCTAAAAATTCTTGAAAAAAACTTAAATGGCTGACCCTCCATCCTGAGAGGCTGTTCCTAGCTGTGGGGAAATAGTTTCCCAGCAACTACCCGTCCATGTAGTTTGAAATCTTCCATTCCTCCAAACGCTACTAAACTTATTCAATCACTTCTCATAGAATAACCTTCAATTTAGGAATTAAACTAGAAATGTTCACAATGTAGGCAAGTATATCTGCACATGCGTACGATCATAAGATCATAAGATCAAAAGTGATATGAATAGAATTAGGCCATTTTGCCCATCAAGTCTCCAGTGCTGTTCAATAATGGCTGATCTACCTCTCCCTCCTAACCCCATTCTCATGCCTTCTCCCCATAACCTCTGTATGTGGACTAAATTGCAGATAATGCTCTTGGTGGATTCTCGTAGCATCCAAACACAAATGCATCTGATTTCAACTTTCTTGTACGCATTCAATTACCTTGTTACAAAGGCCAACAATGCCTGCCATCCACATTGATTGCTTTGCCTGCAAGTCTACTTTCTGCTCTTTAACTGATTGTTTGATTGAAAGAATGAAAGGTACAGCATTGAAACCGGCCTTTCGACCCACTGAGTCCACGCTAACCATCGAGCAGCCTATCACGCTAGTTCTACTTTATCCTAGTTTGGCATCCACTCCCTGCACACTACTGGCAGTCTCAGAGGCCAATTAACCAACAACCAACCCTGCACGTCTTTGGAATGTTGGAGGAAACGGAGCATCCCGTAGTAAACCCACAGTCTCAGGAAGATCATTCAAACTCCACACAATACAGTCAGCATGGGAGCCAGTTCTCTGGTGCCGTGAGACAGCAACTCTACCAGCTGCACCATTATGCTGCCCTTCAGCCAACACAGCAGGCCATGTTTCTGAAGAAGGATCTCGACCCGAAACATCCCTCATTCCTTCTCTCCAGAGATGCTCCCTGACAAGTTGAGTTACGCCAGCTTTCTTGTGTTTATCTTCAGTGTAAAGCAGCATCTGCAGTTCCTTCCCACACAAGCCAACCACTTGCTCACATCTACAGTGCGGTGGCGATGAACGGTGATGTGATATTCCGTATCTAGCCGGCTTGGCAGCACTGTGAAAGGAAGTTGTGCTTTACAGGGGAGCCTATCATTGAGTTATGCCAGACAGCATGTCTGAAGAAATACTGTCTGAATGGAGTCTGAAGAAGGATCCGGACCCAAAACCTCACCTATGCCATTTCTCCAGAGATGCTGTCTGACCCGCTGAATTACTCCAGCATTTTGTGTCCATCTTCAGTGTAAACCAGCATCTGCAGTTCCTTCCTACACGTTCAGTTATGCCATACGTTGCAACTTAACCTATAGCCCAAATGTCTCTATTTTTAGTGCAGCCAGTTAATTTATCAACTTCCCAGTGGACGGCTGGAATCAGCATGTCAGGAAGCTGCAATTTCACGGAGAAGCTGAATTGCCTCAGGTGCAAGGGGTCACAAATTGAATCTATTTGTCCATCAATGCTTCCTTCATCAATCACATTGCGTGTCCCTTAGAGAGGATTACGCTGGTTCAATGCCTGCCGCACAAGGGCCAAGCAACATCAGATCGTGGAACATAGTGTTCTCCTTCCTGGAGACTTCCACAATGCCTTTATTCACTTTAGACTGTTTAGACTTTACAGAGATACGGCACGGAAACAGGCCCTTTGGCCCACCGAGTCCGCGCCGATTGGCGATCACCCCATACTCTAATGCCCCTGTCCCACTTAGGAAACTTGAACGGAAACCTCAGGAGACTTTGCGCCCCACCCAAGGTTTCCGTGTGGTTCCCAGAGGTTTTTGTCAGTCTCCCTGCCTGCTTTCACTACCTGCAACCTCCGGCAACCACCTGCAACCTCCGGGAACCGCACGGAAACCTTGGGTGGGGCGCAAAGTCTCCAGAGGTTTCCGTTCAGGTTTCCTAAGTGGGACAGGGGCATAATACCGGTGGGGGCGCTGCACTGGCAGCAGCCCTGTCAGCAGCGTGTTAGTCTTTTTCAACTTTTTTTATTTTTTTAGTATGTCTTAAAGTCTGTTTTTAGTGTTTCTTAGTGTGTTTTGTGTGGGGGGTGGTGTGGGGGGGTAAGGGGGAAACCGTTTCGGCCGCCTCCTCAATGGAGAGGCGACTTTTTCCAGGTCGCCTCCCCCGTGGCCTAACAGCGAGGATCGGAGCGGCCTTTCCCGGAGACGCGCCCGGGGCTCGGGGCTCCGGCGGCGGGTACAGCGTGGACTGTCAGCACGGAGCTGGGGCTCGCTGGAGGGGAGCGCTCCGTTCCGTTGGCCCGCAGCAGACGACAGCCCGGCTCTGCACAGCTCCAGCTGGCGCGGCGTCTACAGCCCGGGATCCCTCGTGGGGGACCCGGGGGGAAGAAGAAGCTTCCACCGCCGGCCCGCGGCCATCTTCTACCGCGGGTCCGGTATGGACTTAACATCACCCCTGGAGGGGAGCTTCGACCGCCGGCCCTGCAGACTGCGGTGCTTATAGCTGCGACGTGGAGGGAACTTTAAATCTTCGGCTGCCGGCCTGCGGCCTACACCAACTAAAAGCCGCCGTCTCCGGTGGGGAGGAGCCGACTCTGGACTTACCTGGACTTGTACCTTGTCCTTTTACCATCTGGACGCCGGCAGCAACGGCTGCGGAGGGTTGAGGTCCCGACCACGGGGGGATATGGAGGAGGACTGGCCAAATTGTGTGCCTTCCACCACAGTGATGAATGCTGTGGTGGATGTTTATGTTAAAAATTTATTGTGTTTTTGTGTGTGCCCTTTATCATTGTATCGCTGCTGACGTATCATTTCACTTGCACTTTTTGTGCAATGTGACAAATAAACCGTTGTATTGTATTGCATTGTATAATACTGTCCTACAAACTAGGGACCATTTACAATCTTTACCGAAGCCAATAAACCTGCAAATCTGTACGTATTTGGAAAGTGGGTGGAAACTGGAGCACCCGGAGAAAACCCACGCAGGTCATGGGGAGAATGTACAAACTCCGTACAGTCAGCACCCGTAGTCAGGATCAAACCACGGTCTCTGGCGCTGTAAGGCAGCAACTCTACCGGTGTGACTCTGTGCTGTCCCTCTTTTATAAAGGCCAACTTCCTCTTTCCACTCTGAATGTTAGTATTTACTGTAGGTAGTTCCTATGAGCCCAAATCTATTCTCTACAGTAGTTGCTGTTATACCAGGCAGACACTATTGTAAGTTTGAGTTTATTTTATTGTCACGTGTACCGAGGTACAGTGAAAAGCTTTTGTTGTGTGCTAACCAGTCAGCGGAAAGACAATACATGATTACAATTCAAGCCATCCACAGTGTACAGATACACGATAAAGGGAATAACGTGAATAGAAGCATAGAAAAATAGACATGGAAAATAGTTGCAGGAGGAGGCCATTCGGCCCTTCGAGCTAGCACCGCCATTCAATATGATCATGGCTGATCATCTAAAATTAGTACCCCGTTCCTGCTTTTTCCCCATATTCCTTGATTCCGTTAGCCCGAAGAGCTAATTTTAAATCGTTCTTGAAAACATCCAGTGAATCGGCCTCCACTGACTGTAACAAAGAATTCCACAGAATAACAACTCTCTGGGTGAAAAAGGTTTTTCTCATCTCAGTCCTAAATAGCCTCCTCCTATTCTTAAACTGTGATCCCTGGTGATCCCTGGTTCTGTCCAATCCCTTAAGAATTTTATATGTTTCCAGAATCAGGTCTTAGAATAAAAGGGAGGTCATTTAAGACTGAGGTGAGAAAATACTTTTTCACCCAGAGAGTTGTGAATTTATGGATTTCCCTGCCACAGAGTGCAGTTGAGGCCAAGTCACTGGATGGATTTAATAGAGAGTTAGATAGAGCTCTAGGGGCTAGTGGAGTCAAGGGATATGGGGAGAAGGCAGGTACGGGTTATTGATAGGGGACGATCAGCCATGATCACAATGAATGGCGGTGCTGGCTCGAAGGGCCGAATGGCCTCCTCCTGCACCTATTTTCTATGTTTCTATAGGATCCCCTCTCATCCTAAATTCCAGTGAGTACAAGCCCAATCGGCCCATTCATTCCTCATATGACAGTCCCGCCATCCCGGGAATTAACCTAGTGAACCTACGCTGCACTCCCTCAATAGCAAGAATGTCCTTCCTCAAATTAGGAGACCAAAACTGCACACAATACTACAGGTGCGGTCTCACCAAGATCCTGTACAACTGCAGTAGGACCTCCTTGCTCCTATTTTAAAATCCTCTCGCAAAGAAGGCCAACATGCAATCAGCTTTGGTAGACAAAAATGCTGGAGAAACTCAGCGGGTGAGGCAGCATCTATGGAGCGAAGGAAATAGGCAACGTTTCGGGTCGAAACCCTTCATTAGCTTTCTTCACTGCCTGCTGTACCTACATGCTTACTTTCAGTGACTGATGTACAAGCACATCCAGGTCTCGTTACACCTCCCCTTTTCCTAATTTGACACCATTCAGATAATAATCTGCCTTCTTGTTCCTGTCGCCTTCTTGTTTTTATCACCAAAGTGGATAACCTCACATTATACTGCATCTGCCATGCATCTGTCCACTCACCCAACCTACCCAAGTCACCCTGCAGCCTCATGGCATCCTCATCGTGGCCCACACTGCCACCCAGCTTTGTGCCATCCACAAACTTGGAGATGTCACATTTAATTTGCCTTGGCTAAATCGCTAATATATCCCCTAATCCAAGCTATCCCCAGTTCTCGCAGTGAGCCAGCAATGATCTAGTGCTGTGCTACATCTGCCCACCGTTTGGTCCTCAATGCCACTGATCATCACTGATATGTGGGGAATGCCGTGGTGGTGTAGGCCGGACTGCACCAGCGGGGGAGGGTTGTCACCTGGTGCAGTCCATTGTCACCTGGACTGAGGGAGTTTAGTTTAGTTAATTTATTGTCACATGTACTAAGGTTGTTTAATTTAATTTAGAATAGAATAACGCTTAGTGCAAGATTAAGTCCGATCAAAGTCCAAGTGTCTCCAATGAAATAGATAGCAGCTCAGGACTGCATGTTGGTGCGATGGCTCATTGCTTCATTATAATTATCCTCTTTATAAATTAAAGATTCTGCATTAGGTTACTAAATTTAGCCTAGAGTGATCAACAATTTAGCCTAGAGTATAGGAAGGAACTGCAGATGCTGGGTTACATAAAAAAAAGACACCAAAAGCTGGAGTCACACGGTCATAAGGTCATAAGTGATAGGAGTAGAATTAGGCCATTCAGCCCATCAAGTCTACCATTCAATCATGGCTGATCTATCTCTCCTTCCTAATCCCATTCTCCTGCCTTCTCTCCATAACCTCTGACACCCGGACTAATCAAGAATCTATCTATCTCTGCCTTAAAAATATCCACTGACTTGGCCTCCACAACATTCTGTGGCATCCATTGCTTTCTCTGTTCTGCCCCTGCATGAATAATCTTGCCCTGTGATTCCTCTTTCCTGCAATTGTTTTGTTTTTGGACATCTAGTAGCAATTCTACTGGAGAGGGGATTCCAGGCTGCCAAGCCAGGAATGGGTGAGGGGAGGGACGCCAGTTCCCTGGGCGATCCAGATGTCCACGGTAGGCATTGGCTGGAGGCCCTGCAGCAGCCTGGGGCTCGCCTGGACCGGGCACCGCTCGTAAGGCCTAGAGCGTGGACTGGACTTTGGAAATGGTGCCAAAACTTGGTAACTCTTGCATGTGGACTATTTCTGTACACTTAGCTAATCGGGGTTGGTGAGTAGGTATGGCAATATTTTACTGAACTCTGTGCAAAAAAAGAATTTCACTGTGCGTATGCACATGTGACAGTAAAGCACCTTTGACCATTGACCTTTGACCATTGGCCTTCCAAATGAATCAGAGCCAAAGGGAACAGATTAATTTCAGATCAGTCTCTGAAGACTAATCTCTCTCAATGTCAGCAAGACAAAGGAGACAGTGATCAACTTCAGGAAGCTAAGTGGTTCACATACGTCAGTTTGCATTGACGGCACCAAAGTAGACATGCTTCAAAGCTTCAAGTTCCTAGGAGTAAATATCACCAACAATTTATATTGAAGCAACGACCAAGAAAGCAAACTCTACTTCCTTAGACTGCTTAGGAGGTTCGACATGTCCCCACCAACACTCACTAACTTATGCGCCGTAGAAATCATTTTATTGGGATGCATCACAGCATGGTTTGGGAACAGCTCCTTTCAAGACCGCAGGAAATTGCAGAGAATTGTGGACGCAGCCTAGACCATCACGCAAACCAACCTCCTTTCCATTCACTCCATTTACACCTCAAGCTGCCTCGATAAAGCCACCAGCTTAATTAAGGCAGAGTTGCACCTCGGGCACTCCCTCTTAACCCCTCTTCCATCAGGCAAAAGGTATAGAAGTGTGACAACGCACACCTCCAGATTCAGGGACTGTTTCTTCCCAGCTGTTATCAGGCAACTGAACTGTCCTACCAACAACTAAAGAGCTCATTGGAGACCCTCAGACTATCCTTGATCAGACTTTACTGAACTTTATCTTGCACTAAACGTTATTCACATTATTCCCTTTATCATGTATCTGTATGGTTCGATTAGAATCACATATTGTCTTTCTGCTGACCAGTTAGCACGCAACAAAAGCTTTTAATTGTACCTCGGTACACGTGACAATAAACTAAACTCAACTCAACCAATTGCTCAGACTTATCCCGGATCACAAAGTGCTCAGTGACCATCAATTGCTGTACGATTCTACTGCTTGGAATCTGTAACGCTGTGGCACTCGTTGTCAGGAGGTTACGACTTTAAGGCCTGTCCCACTTACGTGACCTCGGCACACAAATTACGCGACCTTGTGGTCGTGTTGAGCCGCGATGGTCCCGCGAAGGTCGGGTGCGATTACATGCGTACGCACGGCCGTCTGGAGCGCGTGACGTCATTTGAAGATGGACACAAAGCTGGAGTAACTCAGCGGGACCGGCAGCATCTCTGGCGAGAAGCAATGGGTGACGTTTCGTGTTGAGAATCTTCTTCAGTCTGAAAAGAAGGGTCTTGACCCGAAACGTCACCCATTGCTTCTCTCCAGAAATACTGCTGGTCCCACTGAGTTACTGCTGCCTCCAAAGTCCCCATGGACACCGCGTGTTCCCTCTCCAGGGACAGGCGGGCACGGACGTAGACCCAGAAAAAGCTCAAGCAATTTAAAAAAACACTTAAACAAAATTATCAAATTAAAATATGAACATTTTTATCTATAATATATTCAACCTCCTGTGGTAACCAGCGTTCACAGAAGGCCTCCACCGTCCCCATGGACACCGCGTGCTCCTTTTCTAGGGACACGCGAGCTCGGACGTAACCCCGGAAAAGGTGCAGGCAGGCGACCGCTGTGCGGCCATCGACTGCCCGCTGCCTGGACCCGCGAATGGCCATCTTGGCCAGGCCCAGGAGCAGACCGACAGGGAGACCCCCTCCTCCCTCCCATCCATCACCACGAGGTTGTGTAATTTGCGTGCCAAGGACACATAAGTGGGACAGGCCCTTTAAACTCCACAATTTGGGCTTGGGCAAATTTCCCTTGGGCACAGAAGGCAAATCTGCCAGTCTCATTGTGTCAATGGCTGTAATAATTAGCAGCAGTGATTAAGCAAACACAGTTTAGCCTGGCTGGCCAGAAGTGGCACGGGAGATGCCCTCTATGCTGGGACATTCACCATAGTGCACCCTGACGATTCCAACGTCCTGAGTCGAAAGTTTAATTGCCAGCATTATAAAAAGAACGTTACTTCCAGTAACAGTAATTTGATTCGGATATAAATCTGACATTTGCTGGATGTCTCTTCCCTGAAGTTTAATCCGTCAGAGGCAAAAGAAAAAAGAACCTTCAATTAACATTTGGAATGGGTTTTTTTGGACATGAGCCATCCCATATGGTTAACCTGCGCAAGTTGGTACTGTTACTTAATTCTGTGCTTCACTGCTCCACGCGGATGTACTGTATGAATCCCTCTGTAATTTATGGTACAGATGCCACACAGTGTCATTGTGAAGCCAGTTTCCGAGACGATTTCTTGATGGATTTTGTCTCCCGTGTCTCATTTATTCCCAGACATTGCATTTAATGTGGATAGATTTGATTCAGCTTGCGGCTGAACTGATGTTAAGGCCTGGCCAAATTGCAACTGTGCGGCAAGTCGTATGAGGGCTGGCTCGCATTGAATCAGCCTTTCTCAACCATTCAGTCTGACTAAGTCAAGATCAATAGGCCCCATGTCAATACGGTTCGGGGCAGTGAGTTGTGAAAGAGCCGAGACACAAAGGCAAAGAGGTTCAAAAGATAAGGTGCCCAGAATCACTCCTTGATTTAACCTGAAGGAATCAAGGCATAGACCACTTCCGAAATGGGGAGATAATTCAAAAAAGGGAGGTGCAAAGAAACTTGGGAGAGCTGGTGCAGGATTCTCAAAACATTAATTTGCAGGTTAAGTCGGCAGTCAGAAAGGTACACAAAAAAAGTCAGCATCAAAGGCTAAAGGTAGGAAGCAGAAGAATAGGGTTGAGAGGGTGAAAATGGATCAGCCATGATTGAATGGCGGAGTAGACTCAATGGGCAGAATGGCCTAATTCTGCATCTATGTAGGCGGCGTGGTAGGCGGCGCGACTCTGGTCAGCAGCGGCCTCTGCAGCCTGTCCGCGTTTTTATTATTTTTTGTCCGTGTTTTAATGTAGTTTTTGTTATTTTATGTTGGGTGTGTCTGTTGTGTGTGGGGGGCGGGGGTGGGGTGGGTGGAGGGGGGGGGGAAACTTTTAACTCTCTCCCTGCACTGGAGACCCGACAATTCTCGTCGGGAATGGGTTGTTTTGAGGCCGCAACGAGGAGCGGCCTCCAACAGGAAGAAGCCGGGGACTCAGGTGCCGACTCACCTCACCACGCGGATGTACTGTATGAATCCCTGGCCGAGACCGGTACGGATGGAGCGGTGGAGGAGTGCTGCCGCTGCTGCTGCTGAGACGATTTCTTGATGGATTTTTTGGCTCTCCGTGCTGCTGGGTTCCCAGACGGCGGCACCATGTGGATAGATTTGGCTCCTTGAGGCTGAACGATGTTCGGGCCTGGCCAAATTGCAACTGTGCGGCAAGCCGTATGTTGCGGGCTCGCAATCAGCCTTTCTGGACCATTCAGTCTGACTAAGTCAAGATCAATAGGCCCCATGTCAATACGGTTCGGGGAAGTGCCGCGGGACTCTGCCGAGCGCACAAAGGCAAAGGGTTCAAAAGATATGGTGCCCAAGACCACTCCTTGATGCGACCTGAAGGAACCAAGGCATAGCTTTAATGGCCGCGGGAGATAATTCATCGCCAGCCGGGGGCTTTGACTTTGACTCTGGTGCAGGGGGGGGAAACATTAATTTGGAGAGATAAGTTTTTTGGCCTTCCATACACAAAAAAGTCAGCATCAAAGGTAAAATGTAAAAGGTAGGAAGCAGGGGAATTTGTGTGTAATGATGGCTGTGAGAAATGGCATCAGCCATGATTGAATGGCGGGTCCAAATGACAAATAGACTCAACTGGACTATTGACTAATGGCCTATTGACTGCACCTATGTCTTATGGTCTCATGGTCTTTAGACTTCAGAGATACAGTGTGAAAACAGGCCGTTCGGCTCTTTGGCCCTCCGAGTTCATGCCGACCAGCGCTACGCCTGTACACTAGCACGATCTTACACACTGGGGACAATTTCCAATTTACAGAAGCTAATTAACTGACAAACCTGTACATCTTTGGAGTGTGGGAGGACCCAGAGAAAGTGTGAGAGCACCCAGAGAAAACCCATGTGGTCATAGGGAGAATGTGCAAACTCCATACAGGCAGCACCCGTAGTCAGGATCGAACCCTAGTCTCTGGTGCTCTAAGGCAGCAACTCACCCATTTTGGTCACATCTTCAAAAACTCAGACTCAATCCCACTTGCAAATTCGTACTGAATATCCCTAACCACCCCTGTCCATCTAAATGCATGTATATCTTATCGCTAAGAATACTCTCCCGTAGCTTTCTGGCCACATGTGTTAGATTCACTAACCTATGGTTCCCAGGCTTTTCCTTGCAGCCCTTCTTAAATAGAGGCACAACATTTGCCACCCTTCAGTCTTCCAACACCTCCCCCGTATTTAATGATGACCCATAAACCTCAACCAAGACACATGCAATTTCCTCTCCAGCTTCCCACAGTGTCCTCGGATACATCTCATCAGGCCTGGGAGATTTGTCAAGATTCAAGAGTGTTTGTATTGTCTTATGTCCCAGAACAGAGGAATGAAATTCTTACTTCCAGCAGCACAACAGAACATGTAAACATAGTCCTCTGTAAACAATGTAATGAACTAAATACATTTCAATATATATTTCAGTATATGTAATATGACTGAAAAAGGATCGAACCTGAAGAAGGGTCTTGACCCGAAATGTCACCCATTCCTTCTCTCCAGAGGTGCTAACTGTCCTGCTGAGTTACTCCAGCATTTTGTGTCTACCTTCTATATATATATACTAGACTAAGTGAGACCCGTAGGGTCCCATGATCGCATGGGAGGGCTGGTCCCAAAATGCAATATTCCACCTCTCCACCAATTCCAATATTGGTGCCCAGTGGGGGAGAGGGGGGATTTCTGGAGCGCTAGTATGGGTGTTGTGGGCTGAAGGAACTGGTTTCCAGAGGGCTGGTATGGACATAGTGGACCAAATAGATTATTGGAGTGGCAGCTCAGTCACTCAAGCCTGATGTGATGGTAGCTCACTCACGGCTGGTGGGTTGGCAGTTGACTCTCGGCTATTCCTTGAAATTCCATTTCAAGCAGTGTGCAAGGCCACCAAATTCAAGTGCAGTTTCCTCCCACTTCAAGCAGTGTGCAAGGCCACCAAATTCAAGTGCAGTTTCTTACCACTTCAAGCAGGGTACAAGGCCACTGAATGCAGGTGCAGTTTCCTCCCACTTCAAGCAGGGTGCAAGGCCAACAAATTCAAGTGCCGTTTCCTACCACTTCAAGCAGGGTGCAAGGCCCCCAAATTCAAGTGCCGTTTCATGCCATTTCAAGCAGGGTACAAGGCCACGAAATTCAAGTGCAGTTTCATGCCACTTCAAGCCGGGTGCAAGGCCATCAAAAGCACAGCCATTTGCATTGCTTCACCTCAGACCAACCACCATCTACAGCCATTTGCAGTGCTTCATCAGACCAACCACCACCAACAGCCATTGCAGTGCTTCACTTCAAACCAACTACCACCAGCAGCCATTTGTAGTGCTTCACTTCAAACCAACCACATTTTCATTTTCAAAACACACTAAGGGCACTCAAGGTCAGTAAAAGCACACTCACAGTTTAGCAGACATGTGTTCAGTGTTATTCACAGCTCAGACTGAGAGACGTGGCCCTCTTGCCCCCCCCCACCTTGCAGAGACTGACTGAGGCACTCAACACATCCAGGTTTCATAGTCCCTCCGGAAGGAGTGTGGCCATCAGGAGAGAGGATCTAAACATGTTTTAAACACTAATAATTCTATTATTTTTAATCGATGGGAAAAATCCTCTTGTCCTGCACAGCGGAGGGGGACTCAGAGTAAGATGGCCAAAAATCACAGCCGTAAGTGGCAGCATTATATCTAAAATCAATATACAGAACAACAGGAAGTGGTCAAGATCAGACTTTTAGTAATATAGATTAATGTGTGTGTGTGTGTGTGTGTGTGTGTGTGTGTGTGTGTGTGTGTGTGTGTGTGTGTGTGTGTGTGTGTGTGTGTGTGTGTGTGTGTGTGTGTGTGTGTGGTGTGGTGTGTGTGTGTGTGTGTGTGTGTGTGTGTGTGTGTGTGTGTGTGTGGTGTGTGTGTGTGTGTGTGTGTGTGTGTGTGTGTGTGTGTGTGTGTGTGTGTATGTAAAACCAATGCCATCATATGCATTCGGACCTTCAGCATCTCCTCGACCATAACACCAATGCCCTGAAGCCACTTCCATTGATTCAATTCAATTCAATTCAACTTTATTGTCATTGCACAGATACAAGTATGGGTACAACGATATGCAGTTTAGCGTCAGTCCGTAGTAATAGTGCAATATCGAAATAAAAATACAGAATAAGCAAACAATGTGGACGGAGAGACTGGAGAAATCTATCGGCGGGACTCCGAGTTCAGCAATGTGATAGTGTTGTTGTAGAAGCTGTTCCTCATCCTACTAGTATGAGACCTGAGGCTCCTGTACCGCCTCCCTGATGGGAGGAGGGCAAACAGTCCATGGTTAGGGTGGGAGGGGTCTTTGATGATCTTCCCGGCCCGTCTCAGACACCGTTTTAGGTGGAGGGCATCCATGGCAGGGAGCGGGGCACCGATGATGTACTGCGCGGTTTTCACCACCCGTTGTAGTGCCTTCCTATCCGCTACGGTGCAACTGCTGTACCATACCGTGAAAGCAGGTGGTCAGGATGCTTTCGATGGTACAGCGGTAAAAGTTGGTCAGGATCTGGGGGGACAGGTGAGCTTTCTTGAGCCTCCTCACGAAGTAAAGGCGCTGCTGCATCTTTTTGATCAGCTTGGAGGTGTTGAGGGACCAGGACAGATCCTCCGAGATGTGTACCCCGAGGAATTTGTAGTTGGAGACGCACTCCACCTCAGTCCCGTTAAATGACTACTCCAAGTTCCCTAGTCCTCATGTCTTTCTCAATGGTGAAAACAGAGACTGAAAACATACATGAAGATTTAGTAACCTGGACAATGTAATGGTAATGCCTTGAGGACGGTCCATCAAGGAGGTGTTAGATGTCATGAGATAGGTAAATCTCCCAGGCCTGATCAGATATATCCTACGACACCTTGGGAAGCTAGAGAAGAAATTGCAGCAATCCTGACTGAGATGTATAGATCATTGTTAGATGTGGCTGGGTGCTGAAGGACTGGAGCGTAGCTAATGTTGTGCCTCTGTTTAAGAAGGGCTGCAAAGAAAAACCTGTGACCAGCAAGTCAGAAATTCAGCATGTCTCCAGTGACTCTTACAAATTACTGCAGACACACCAAAGACAACATACTGTCAGATAGGTTGACAGCTCGGTTTGGGAACAGCACACGACATTGCAGAGATTTGTTGATGTAGCCCAGTTTATCACACAGACCAGACTCTCCACCACTGACTCCATGGTGAAGCTGGTTAATACCGAAGATAGACACAAAGTGCTGGAGTAATTTAACGAGTCAGGCATCAACATCTCTGGAGAAAAAGTATGGGTGATGTTTCGGGTGAGAACCCTCCCTCAGACTGAAGAAGTCTGACAAATGAATGAATGTTTATTGGCCAAATATTCACATACAAGGAATTTGCCTTGGTGCTCCGCCCACAGGTGACAACATGACATACAGTGACAATTAGAAATGACACATAAAACATTAAACATTAATAATAAAACATTATTGATTAAACATGTGAATTAAATAAAATACCAGAGCAAAAGGAGGCTACAGATTTTTGGTTATTGAGAAGAGCTACTGCTCGAGAAAAAAAGCTGTTTTTATGTCTGGCTGTGGCAGCTTTGACAGTCCGGAGTCGCCTTCCAGAGGGAAGTGATTAAAAGAGTTTGTGGCCAGGGTGAGAGGGGTCAGAGATGATCTTGCCCGCTCGCTTCCTGGCCCTGGCAGTGTACAGTTCATCAATGGAGGGAAGGTTGCAGCCAATAACCTTTTCAGCCGATCGGACGATTCGCAACCCGTCTCAACCCGAAATGTCACCCATCCTTCTTTCTCCAGAGATGCTGCCTGACCCGCAGAGTTACTGCAGCACTTTCTGTCTATCTTTCTTTTGTGTCTATCTTGGATCTTAATGGTGTCATTCCCACGTCATCAGCTTGTCTTAATGTACAGCTGTGTAGGCTTCCCATGTGAACATTGGGCAATTTGAACGAAACAGTGCGTCTCTTGCTCTGTGTTTCTCTGTGTTATGTTAGTCCAAGCCACTGCCAATCACCTCATTGAACAGCTGAGAAAGCAGAACCGTGTGAACGGATGGATTGAGAAGTTAACAAACCACCACTAATCTCCATGACTGTCACAACAGCACCGCTGATAGAATTTTCCACCTTCCAGAGAGATAAACCATTAACCTTGCAGTCCCTGCACTACAACCTTAAGGAAGCATTAAGGTTTGCGCTTGGCAGGGGGTCTGAAGGTGTTAGCAAACACTTGCAAATATCTCAGCTGTTTGCTAAATAGGAAAGTTGAAGTTTGTTGTCAACTGGCTGAACACAAAATGCATACAGCTGGATAAATGCAACAGTTAAGATTGAGTAACCCAGGTGGGACAGGCAGCATCTTCTCGATGAGAAGACCGCTCTCAACCTGAAACGTCACCATTCCTTCTCTCCAGAGATGCTGCCTGTCCCGCTGAGTTACTCCAGCATTTTGTGTCTATCTTCGGTGTAAACCAGCAGCTGCAGTTACTTCCTACACAGTTAAAATTGTTTGATTGAATTTACGGAAAGGTACAGCATGGAAACAGGCCCTTCGGCCCACTGAGTCCAAGTTGACCATTGATCATCCGTTCACACTAGTTCTATGTAGAAACAGGAACTGCAAATGCTGATTTACAAAAAAAAAGACACAAAGTGCTGGAGTAACTCATCGGGTCAGGCAGTCTCTGGAGAACATGAATAGGTGACGTTTTGGGTTGGGACCATCTAAAGAAAGGTTTGGACTCGAAATGTCACCTGTCCATGTTCACTAGAAATACTGATTTTTTTCCTTGTGTGCACATTTGCCACCACATTACAATAGTGACTAGAATATATTTATCGGTTGTAAAATGCTTTGGAGCATTCTCAGATAGAGAACCTATATGGTCTGAAGATAGTTATTGGCCTGAAACATCACCTATTCCTTCTCTCCAGAGATGCTGCCTGACCCGCTGAGTTACTCCAGCCTTTTGTGTCTCTGTTTGGTTTAAACCGGCATCTGCAGCTCCTTCCTACACAAGTGTTCCTTCAATGTCTCTTCTTAAACACGTTGGCGTTAATAAATATGCTTGAAGGGTAGAGACTTGTAAATGTCTAATTCTGAGCCCACCTCCATTAAACTCCCAACTCTGTAGAGCAGCAATTAACATATTCCCGGCCCCTCTCCCTGATGTTCTCACCTGGCCACCATGAGATTCGGCACCTTTCATTCCTTGTGGAACAATTATATCCAAGCCTTGCAGCACCATTTCACACTGACAATCATTCAGCCCCATATGGGACCAATTCTCAGCATTTGCTGAAAACCTCAGCGTGGACTCAAGCTTCCGCCAAGGATGCTCCAAAAATGCTGCCGGACCAATCTGACATTGTGATTAAATGATAAATCGGATCCAAGATGGCGGCGCGCACGGTCGCAGCGGCTCACGGCTCCCGGACTCGGTGCTCTTTTTTGTTGTTTGTGTACGTTGTGTTGTCCGTGTACGTCTTTGCAGTCGGTTCTGAAGTCGGCTGCAAACACCCGCTACACCCGCTACTCCCGACAGAACCTCGTGGATATCGGGGATATCGTTGTACAGCGTCAGCCTGCGGTTTCGGGTGCCTTCCACCGCAAGTATAACATCCCGGGCGACATAGCAAGACCACCGGGGTCCCCGTGGATTGTTGTCGGGTCTAGGAGGCGGCGCAGACGGAGGAGGGAGAGGAAGCAGAAGCGAGGCCGCAGGTCTGGAGCTTTGCTAAGGCTAAGGAATCGACCACACAAGCCACCTCTACCGAGCCTGTATCTCTCCAACGCCAGATCCCTGGTTCACAAAATGGACGACCTGGAAGTGCAACTCGCTGGGAATCGATATGTCCGTGACTGCTGTGTTATGATCATCACCAAAACCTGGCTTCACCCGGGGATACCTGATGCTAGCATGCAGCTAGCAGGCCGCTTTCTGCTCCGCGGGGACAGGACTATGGACTCCGGTAAGAGCAGGGGAGGGGGTCTCTGTATATACGTGCATGAGAATTGGTGCAACAACGGGACAATCATAGACAATCATTGTTCCCCTGACCTCGAGTACATGTCTGTAAGATGCCGGCCTTTGTTTCTACCGAGAGAACTAACAGTCGTGATTGTCACGGCTGTGTATATTCCACCTGACGCCAATGTAAACAAGGCGCTCTCTCTCCTGCTGAACACCATTAACGAACAGCAGCGGGACCACCCCGAAGGTGTTCACATAATCGCAGGGGACTTTAATAAGGCCAACTTGAAGACTGTACTGCCGAAATTCTACCAACATGTCAAGTGTTCTACTAGAGGGGTGAACACGCTGGATCATGTTTACACCAATATCAAGCACGCGTATAGAGCCATCCCCCTCCCCCAACTCGGCCAGTCAGATCATCTCTCCCTCCTGCTCTCTCCAGCCTACACCCCCCTCAGACGCAGTGCCAGGCCCACCATAAAATCTGTTACAACCTGGCCTGAAAATGCACTCTCCAATCTACAGGACTGCTTTACCCAGACAAACTGGGACATATTCGAACACCAGGACCTGGAAACTCTCACAGAATCGGTGCTGGACTATATCAAGTTCTGCATCGGAAATGTGACTGTAGACAAAAACATACGGGTTTTCCCAAACCAGAAACCCTGGATGTCCAGTCAGGTCCGCACACTCCTCAGAGCCCGCGATGCTGCCTTCAGGTCAGGTGACAGAGCTCTGTACAGGGCTGCTCGAGCCGACCTGAAAAGTGGTATTAAAAAGGCCAAGGCGGATCACAAGAGGAGCATAGAGTCCCACTTGTCCAGCAATAATACACGGGAGGTATGGCGGGGCATACAAGACATTACCAACTACAGAGGCTGTGCCACAAAGTCAGAAGACCTGAGTGCGCCGCTGGCAGAAAAGCTAAATTGCTTCTTCTCCCGCTTTGAAACATCACAACAGCAGCACTCACCTGCTACAGCCCTGTTCCCACCCTCACCTGGCTCCTGTACTACCCCACTCACTGTCGGGGAACACGATGTCAGACGGGTGCTCCTGGCAGTGAACCCCAAGAAGGCTACCGGCCCAGATGGAGTCCCTGGTAAGGTGCTCAAAGCGTGCGCCCACCAGCTCACTGCCATCTTCACCAGAATTTTCAATCTCTCCCTGGCCCAGGCAGTTATTCCGTCCTGCCTAAAATCAGCCACAATCGTCCCTGTGCCGAAGAAGTCTCCCATCACCAGCCTTAATGACTACCGTCCTGTTGCCCTCACTCCGGTAATCACGAAGTGCTTCGAGAGATTGGTCCTCCAGCACATCAAGGACTATCTACCACCAGACTTCGACCCCCACCAATTCGCTTATCGCCAAAACAGATCCACAGAAGACGCCATCACCGTAGCTCTCCACTCTGTGCTGAGCCATCTGGAGCAGGGGCAGAGCTACGTCCGGATGCTCTTTGTGGATTTTAGTTCAGCCTTTAACACAATCATCCCGGACATCCTCATTGGTAAACTGGTCACTCTCGGCCTCCCCACTGTCACATGTGCCTGGATTAAGGATTTCCTCACAAACCGGCCCCAGACTGTGAGACTTGGCCCCCACCTCTCCTCCACTCGCAGGTTGAGTACCGGTTCCCCACAGGGCTGTGTGCTAAGCCCCCTCTTATACTGTCTCTACACCTACGACTGTAGTCCGGCCCACAACAACAACCGCATCGTCAAATTTGCTGACGACACTACTGTGGTCGGACTTATTTCAAAGGGAGACGAGGCAGCCTACAGAGAGGAAGTCCTGAAGTTGACAACCTGGTGCTCAGAAAACAATCTGGCTCTGAACACCAGGAAAACAAAAGAGCTCATTGTCGACTTCAGGAGGCACAGCACCGACTTAGTCCCCCTACACATTAACGGCGAGTGTGTGGAGAGGGTCAACACCTTCCGGTTTCTCGGCGTCCATATCGCGGCTGACATCTCCTGGACGGACAACACGACGGCGGTCATCAAGAAGGCTCAGCAGCGGCTGCACTTCCTGAGGGTCCTCAGGAAGCACAACCTGGACTCTAACCTGCTGCTGACCTTCTACCGCTCGTCCATCGAGAGCCTGCTGACATACTGCATTACAGCATGGTATGGCAGCTGCACCATGGCAGACAGGGAGAGGCTTCAGAGGGTAACCAGGACAGCGCAGAGGATCATTGGTTGCCCTCTCCCCTCCCTGATGGACATCTACACCTCCCGCTGCCTTAGCAGGGCAAAGAAGATCACCAAAGACAGCTCCCATCCTGCGTTTGGACTGTTCGACCTGCTGCCCTCTGGAAGGCGCTATAGGTGCATCAAATCCAGGACAAACAGACTCAGGAATAGCTGCTTCCCGAGAATTATATCTACCATAAATTCAAATCCACACATGCACTGACTACACCGCCCAACACGGACTTCCATCTGTATATATGTATATATGTATGTAGCGCCGTAGAATTTGTGCACCTATTCCCCCCCCCCCCATCTCCCTTCTGTTTTGTTTTTCTGTTTCTTGTTTTTTGTGTAAAATTGTATGTATGCACTGAGTACGAGCAGCTTTCAGTTTCACTGTACATGTATAGTGACAATAAATGGCATATCATATCATAAATGAAAAATGATAAAATCACGCGTGAACTTAAATCGGGTTAGGAAGGAACTGCAAGCGCTGGTTTATACCGAAGATAGACACAAAGTGTCAAGGGTCAAGGGTCAAGAGTGTTTTAGTATCATAATTCCCAGAATTGAACAATGAAATTCTTACTTGCTGCAGCACAACAGAATATGTGAACATGGTACACCGTAAACAATATAATAAACGAGAGGAAAAAAATGAACTGGACAGGTACATGGATAGGATAGGTTTAGAAGGACCAAATACATTTATTATAAAGTATATAAGTATATGTACACACACACCCAAACAGTAGTGGTGCAACAAGACAAAACTAATGCCCCTTGATCTCTGAGGCTCAGTGCTGGAGTAACTCATTGTGTCAGGCAGAATCTATGGAGAAAAAGGGTGGGTGACATTTTGGGCCAGAACCCTTCTTCAGGCTGAAAATAGAGAGGGGGGCATGGGAGGTTACACAAAAAAGCTGGAGAAACTCAGCGGGTGCAGCAGCATCTATGGAGCGAAGGAAATAGGCAACGTTTCGGGCCGAAACCCTTCTTCAGAAGGGCATGGGGTTGGGCGGGAGGGAGGAATTGCATTTATTTAATAAAAGAGCTGTGGAAAGGTCAAGGAAAAGGAAGCACTCGTTAGAGCTAGAGAATGACCACATTGTTATTCAAAAAGACTGTCAGTTCTTAATCCTTTGCAAGACTCACATCAGCCTTTCATTCCCTGAGGACAGCGCAACTCATTTACAAGATGTGTATCATTATGTAAATATAACTTAATGATTTAGCCATATATCCCATTACAGTTTATTGGATTTTTCAATGTGCAAATTTCTTGCAGATTTTTTTATATTTCAACTGTGGGCCCATTCAACAAAATAACTTTATTATGAAGTGCCCAACCCCAAACCATAGCCCAGCCATGTTCTCCGGAGATGCTGCCTGACTCGCTGAGTTATTCCAAAACAGTATCTTTTTTTAGTAAACCAACATAGAGTCATAGAGTCATGGAGCATGGAAACAGGCCTTCCAGTCTTTCTTGCCCACGTCAACCAACACACCTCATCTACACTTGTCCCAACTGCCTGCATTTGACCCATGTCCATCTAAACCATTCCTATCCATATACTGTACCTGTCCAAATGTTTTTTAAACATTGTGATAGTACTTGTCTCATCAACCTCCTCTGGCAGTTCTTTCCATACACCTTTGTGAAAAAAATTGCCCCTCAGGTTCCTATTAAATCTTCACCCCTCCCCTCACCTTAAACCTCTGTTCTCTGATTCTGGATTCTCCTTCTCCAGACATTTATCCATCCATTCCCCTCGTGATCTTATTCATCTCTATACGATCACCCCTCATTTCCTGCGCTCTAAGGAATAAAGTCCTAGCCTGCTCAACCTCTCCCTATTACTCTGGCCACATCCTCATAAATCTTCTCTGCACGCTTTTGAATATAGCAACATCTTTCAGATAACAGGGTAACCAGAACTGAACACAATACTCCAAACGCAGTTCCTTGTTTCTTTGTTAAATATAAAGGGCTTTTGAACAGACTATGTTTGTGAAAGGGACTACTGAAGAAGAGTCTCAACCCGAAACATCACCTATTCCTTTGCTCCATAGATGGTGCCTCACCCGCTGAGTTTCTCCAGCATTTTTGTCTACCTTCGATTTTTCCAGCATCTGCAGTTCTTTCTTAAACGTAAAATAAAGTCTTTCAACTACCCTTTATATTCAATATAATTTCCAAGAGTCCGGAAACCTTTGGCCCACCGAGTCCGTGCTGACCAGCCATCCCTGCACACTAGCACTATCTTACACGCATCAAGGACAGTTTACAATTATACCAAGCCAATTAACCTACAAACCTGTATGTCTTTGGAGTGTGGGAGGAAACGGAACTCCCGGAGAAAACCCACGCAGGTCATGGGGACAACGTACAAACTCCTTACAAAATTATAAGGGGCGTCTCTAAATTGCAATGACTGGAGGCATGATTCAACCTTGCAACAACTGGTGTCATGCAAGTGTCCATGACACACTGGTCAACCTGAGGAGTATCTTCAGCAACAGACTGGTTCCACCAAGATGCAATACAGAACGCCACAGGAAATCCTTTTTCCCAGTGGCTATCAAACTGTGCAACTCCTCCCCCTTCTGTAGTGCAACTCCTCCCCTCCCCACCTCTCCCCAATCTTTGCACATCCCCAATCCTTTCCACTCGTCACTTTAATTTCATGTTTCATATATCTTGCTTTTATGACTGTTGACAGCTCAATTTCCCTCCTGGGATCCATAAAATTCTATTGTATCGTATCGTACCGTAGAACTTTATTTATCCCAGGAGGGAAACTGGGCAGTATGTCTGAATTGAAGGATGTTAAAAGAACCTCTTGAATTTACAGTAGATCAAGGCTTCTATTTGCTATAGGATTTCCTCCATGATATGTGGCTGGGGTCTGAATCATCAGCAGGATTGCACCAAGGATTTGTTAGTCCTTGAGCCAGATTTGCATTTCAATGACAGACCCTAGGATGTGCTTCACTATCATTTCTCAATCTAATCACAGCAAGGGAAAAGTTTCACATAATTGGTTTCCTTGCATGTCAATTCCTTTTTTTCAGATAGCATCATTGTCTGAAATTGCGCCCTTCTAATGCAAATGCCACATTTGTTCAAGCTCACAGCAAGTCATAGGAAAGAGAAACACAAAGTGCTGGAGTAACTCAGCAGCATCTCTGGAGGATGAAGATTAGTGATGTTCCGGGTCAGGACTCAGACTGATTGTAGCAGGGGGGGAGGAAGCTGGGAACAAAGTGGAGGGGAGGGACAAAGCCTGACAATAGATGGACACAAACTGCTGGAGTAACTCAGCGGGAGAGGCAGTGTCTCTGGAGAGAAGGAATGGGTGACGTTTCCAGTCGAGACCGTTCTTCAGACCCAACCCGAAACGTCACCCATTCTTTATTTCCAGAGATGCTGCCTGTTCCGCTGATTACTCCAGCATTTTGTGTCTATCTTTGGTTTAAACCAGCATCTACAGTTCCTTCCTACACAAGTTAGGTAGATATTGATGGGGGAAGATAGTGGCATTTAAGAGGATTTTGGATACATGTGTATGCAATGAATGGAGGGATATGTATCACATGCAAGGAAAGGAGATTAATTCCACTTTGTATCATGTTCAGCATGGATATTGTGGACCAAATGTCCAGTTACTGTGCTGTAGTGTCTATGTTCTATGTTCTCTATGTAATGCTCTGAATTCAACCCTCTATTGGTGCTGGTGTTGGTTTATTATTGTGATGTGCACTCAGATACAGTGATACAATTTGCCAGCTACACCAAAAGGCACAAAGTGCTGGAGTAACTCAGCAGGTCAGGCAGCATCTCTGGACGGCATGGAGAGGTGACGTTTCAGGTCGAGAATAGACAAGAGACAATAGACAATAGGTGCAGGAGTAGGTCATTCGACCCTTCGAGCCAGCACTGCCATTTAATGTGATCATGGCTGATCATCCTCAATCAGTTCCCCCGTTCCTGCCTTCTCCCCATATCCCCTGACTCCGCTATCTTTAAGAGCCCTATCTAGCTCTCTCTTGAAAGCATCCAGAGAACCTGTCTCCACCGTCCTCTGAGGCAGAGACAGGCTCACAACTCTCTATGAGAAAAAGTGTTTCCTCGTCTCTGTTCTAAATGGCTTACTCCTTATTCTTAAACTGTGGACCCTGGTTCTGGACTCCCCCAACAACGGGAACATGTATCCTGCCTCTAGCGTGTCCAAACCCTTAATCATAAACCCAAAAATCTTATATGTTTCAATGAGATCCCCTCTCATCCTTCTAAACTCCAGAGTGTACAAGCCCAGCTGCTCCATTCTCTCAGCATATGACAGTCCCCCATCCCGGGAATTAACCTTATAAACCTACGCTGCACTCCCTCAATAGCAAGAATGTCCTTCCTCAAATTAGGGGACCAAAACTGCACACAATACTCCAGGTGTGGTCTCACTAGGGCTCTGTACAACTGTAGAAGAACCTCTTTGCTCCTATATTCTATTCCTCTTGTTATAAAGGCCAACATGCCATTTGCTTTCTTCACTGCCTGCTGTACCTTCATGCTTACTTTCATTGACTGATGAACAAGGACCCCCAGATCCCGTTGTACTTCTCCTTTTCCCAACTTGAGAGTTTAGAGAGTAATCTGCCTTCCTGTTTTTGCTATCAAAGTGGATAACCTCACATTTATCCACATTAAACTTCATCTGCCATGCATCTGCCCACTCCCCCAACCTGTCCAAGTCACCCTGCATTCTCATATCATCCTCCTCACGATTCACACTGCCACCCAGCTTTGTGTCATCTGCAAATTTGCTAATGTTACTTTGAATCCCTTCATCCAAATCATTGATGTATATTGTAAATAGCTGCGGTCCCAGCACCGAGCCTTGCGGTACCCCACTAGTCATTGCCTGCTATTCTGAAAGGGACCTGTTAATCCCTACTCTTTGTTTCCTGTCTACCAATCAATTTTCTATCCATGTCAGCACTCTACCCCCAATACCATGTACCTAATTTTGCCGACTAATTTCCTATGTGGGACCTTATCAAATGCTTTCTGAAAGTCCAGGTACACTACATCCACTGGCTCTCCCTTGTCCATTTTCCTAGTTACAACTTCAAAAAATTCCAGAAGATTAGTCAAGCATGATTTCCCCTTCATAAATCCATGTGGACTCGGACAGATCCTGTTACTGCTATCCAAATGTGCCGCTATTTCATCTTTTATAATTGACTCCAGCATCTTTCCCACCACCGATGTCAGGCTAACTGGTCTATAATTCCCTGTTTTCTCTCTCCTGCCATTTTTAAAACATGGGATAACATTAGCTACCCTCCAATCCATAGGAACTGATCCTTTTCAGATCTTCAGAGAACCTTCTTCAGATCTTATAGAAGGTAGACAAAAATGCTGGAGAAACTCAGCGGGTGAGGCAGCATCTATGGAGCGAAGGAAATAGGCAACGTTTCGGGTCGAAACCCTTCTTCAGATCTTATAGATGTGTATTTTTCCCTGCTACACTGACTTGAGAGCACTGACGATGCTTTGTTTCAATTGTGGTACACTGGTATATTCTATTGTAGAACATAATGCATGTGTAGGAATGTATTGGTTGCACCCATGTCTATCGACAACAAAACTCTATGTATTGTTAATACTTGTTGCCAATAACATCTGTCAAAAATCATTCTGCTGTTTTGGACTGTCACTGCAACATTATTTTGACACATCAGCACATCTTGAAACTGTCAAACAATTACATGGGAGCATCAGGATCATGTCTACATTTAGCACCGTACATGTTATCAATAACCAACATTTACTTATTCGTCAACAAGCATAACAGATAAATAAATTTCTCAAGAATGCAAGACGCATGAATAGGCCTTTCAGTTGTTCCACCATTCGATTCGATCATGGCTTACCTTTCACCTCACCTCCACTTACCACCACCAACCCCATAACCTTAGATAACCCTAATATCCGGAGGATCCGGCTTGGGGCACCGCCGTGAGGCAGGGGGAAGAACAATGGATAATGGAGGATCTGGCGCGGGGGACCACCATGTGGGAGGGGGGGGGGGGGGGGGGAGAACAAATGGGGACCTGACACTGGGGTACTTTGTAACTTTGTCAGCGCCCTTAATGAGCGACTATTTGCATACCTTGGGTAAGCAAGCAAAGAATTTCACCGTGACTTGTCACATGTGACAATAAACTCAAGCATTCATTCATTCATTCAATCATTCATTCATTCATTCATTCATTCATTCATTCAATCACTTACTCAACCATTCATTCATTCATTCATTCATTCAATCATTCATTCATTCATTCATTCATGCATTCAATCATACATGCATTCATTCATTCATTCATGCATTCAATCATACATGCATTCATTCATACATTCATTCATTCATTCATATTCAAAAATCTTTGTCTTGAATATGTTCAGTGCCAGAACATCCACAGCCTTCTCAGATGCAGATTTCCAAAGATTCAAGAGTCAAAAACCTTCATTTGTCATATGCATCAGATATGAAGGTAGACAAAAGTGCTGGAGAAACTCAGCGGGTGCAGCAGCATCTATGGAGCGAAGGAAATAGGCAACGTTTCGGCCCGAAACGTTGCCTATTTCCTTCGCTCCATAGATGCTGCTGCACCCGCTGGGTTTCTCCAGCACTTTTGTCTACCTTCGATTTTCCAGCATCTGCAGTTCCTTCTTAAACACTGCATCAGATATGAATCAGTACAATAAAATCCCCACGAAACGTCACCCATTCCTTCTCTCCAGAGATGCTTCATGTCCCGCTGAGTTACTCCAACTTCTTTGTGTCTATCTTCGGTTTAAACCAACATCTGCAGTTCCTTCCTACACAATGAAATTCTTACTTGCTGCAACCTCACAGGCACATTAGTCACAGCAACTACAATCGCAGTTTAACAAATGCAAAAATAAATATCCAATAAATGATCCATGATCCCAAGTAAACGACCACGACAGTGTAAAACCAAAATATGGAGACCAAGCATAGGGGTGCAAAGCCGGGAGTGGTTTTGGTGCTGAGGTAAGGTTGTGATTAGGGTTGTACAGGGTGATTAAAGAACCTGATGATTACATGGGAGGAATCCTTCTTGAACCTTGAGGGAGTAGATCTCAAACTCCTGCACCACCTCCCTGAAGGTGGCAGTAAGAGAGACCATGGCCAGGGTGGTGTGATTCCTTGATGATATCAGGGTGATTGAAGCTGTTGACTGACTCCACTTTCATCCTGCCAATGAAGACAGATGGGGGCTTGTGTTGCTGCATATTGTTCTCCCTTTCAAAGAGTGCGTAAAAGGCATTGAACTCATCCAGAAGTTTAGTTTAGTTTAGTTTAGTTTAGTTTAGTTTAGTTTATTATTGTCACGTGTACCAAGGTACAGTGAACATTTTTTGTTGTTGCATGCTATCCAGTCAGCCGAAAGGCTATACATGATTAAAATCAAACCGTCCACATTGTACAGATACAGGATAAAGATTAGTGCATATTTAGTGCAAGATAAACTCCAATAAAATCCGATTAAAGGTAGTTTGAAGGTCCCCAATTTTGCAGTTGGGAGTTCAGGACCAATCTTTATTGCGTTCCAAAGAAGAATTCTGTTCTAAAGCAGTTAATGTTTTTCAGTATCTTATTCTCTCATATACTAAAACTACAATGAATTTATTTAATAACCTCACATTAGAAATAGCAAACAAGATCTGGTGCAGAACTAATAACCTAATTATGTGACAAACATACATCAAACTTCAAAGGAAACATCTTCCCTTGAGGTGTTATAGGAAAGATTGCAAAATTTACATAATGTTAAGTATGTGTTTTGTTAATTGTATTATGGAACTAATGACTATAAGAACTATAATTATATAGACCACTACATAAGAATTATAATCTGGCAGAGTTTGACAATATAGATGCCAGGGGAATATATCTCCTGTTTAAGAAGGAACTGCAGATGCTGGAAAATCGAAGGTAGTCAAAAGTGCTGGAGAAACTCAGCGGGTGCAGCAGCATCTATGGAGTGAAGGAAATAGGCAACGTTTTGGGCCAAAACCCTTCTTCAGACTGGCCAGATTATCTCCTGGCCAGAATATCTAGAATCAATTGATGAGAGACACTTCAAATTATGTGTAGGAAGGAACTGCAGATGCTGGTTTACACCGAAGATAGACAGAAAATGCTGGAGTAACTTTTCACACCCTTCTTCAGACTGAGAGTCAGGGGAGAGGGAGACATAATAATAATAATAATAATAATGTTTATTTATATAGCACTTTTAAACAAAATCACTTTGAACCAAAGTGCTTTACAGAGATTGATTAAACTAATTGAATAGATTGAATGTCAATAAACCCATACAAAATAAAAAAGAAAAAGAAAAAAAGACACAGAACAGTACATTATAGAAATCAACAAGAAACGTCCCCCCACAGCAGAATTCACTGTGAGGGAAGGCACTAAAAATATCCAGTTCTCCCCCTCATAGTCCACCCGAGGTCGGGGTCTATATGTGGCCTCCTCAGCCAACCCGATGTTTTCAGGCCCTCTGCCGCGAAGCTGGATCATCGGCGTCGGGTGAACATTCTTCAGCGGCCTGAACTGAAGCGGCCGCTTCCTCCCCGAAGACTGCAATGTCCAAATTTCTCAGGCCGCGCTGGCCGGACCTCTGACTCTGGACATAGAGGTAAGGTGTGAAAACACAGATCAAAGGAGCCGATGATCAAGGAAATGTGAGATGGTGCATTGTTAGCTGCGGGTGAAGGTGACAACGAGGCATACACAGAGTAGTATTTAATCAGGAGGACTATAAACTGGTCAGAGAACTAGGATGGGGGAGGGATGGAGAGAGAGGGAAAGCAAGGGTTACTCAAAATATGGAGCTCCCCGTGACTGCGTGGGTTTTCTCCGTGTTCTTCTCAGTTTCATTCCCCATTCCAAAGAAGTGCAAGTTTGTAGGTTTGTAGGTTAATTGGCTTCTGTAAATTGGCTCTCGTGTGTAGGTTAGAACTAGTGTACGGGAATCGGTGGGCAGCGCGGACTCAGTGAGAACAAATACCTGTTTATACATTGCATCTCTCGACTAGTCTAATAGAATTTATTTTTGTCTATAATGTTGTTCACAGAGTACTATGTTTACATATTCTGTTGCAAGTAAGAATTTCATTGTTCTGTTTGGGACATATGACGGTAAACCTTTCTCTATTCTGTAGGTTACAATGAGATCCCCCCCCCGCATTCTTCTAAACTCCAGCGAGTACAGGCCCAGTGCCCTCAAACCCTCATCACATGTTAATCTGGGATCATGCTTTGCTAACTCATCCTCCCATTCCCATGTCAGTCTCACGAAGGGTCTTGACCCGAAACTTCACCCATTCCTTTTCTTCAGAGATGCTGCTGGACCCACTGAGTTACTCCTGCATTTTGCGTCAATCCTTGGTGTAAACCAGCATCTGCAGTTCTTTCCTACCCATACCAACCTTTGGGTCTCCTCCATTGCCAGAGTGAGGCAAATTGGAGGAACAGCACCTACTTGGTATTCTATGGTACATTCTACGGTATGAACATCAAATGCTCCAATTTTAGGTAATAATCCCCTCTTTGCCCTTCCCCTTTGGTGCATCCCCACTCACACCTGGCTGTGCACCTATTTCTCCCACTATATCACCCTCTTTCCCCTTCTCACCAGCCCTTCCACCCATTTCCCACCCTCAGGCTTCACACTTCATCCTTATCTGACACCCTTTGTCTCCTTTCCATCTCCAGCCTTTGCTCACTCATCCATCAATCAAACCCCACCCTCCCCCTTTTCCATATCCACCTGTTACTTGCCAGACTTTGTCCTGCCCCCACCACTTTTCCAGCTTTCTCCCCCCTGAAGAAGGATCCTCACCCAACACTTTGGAAGGGGAAGGATGAGGACCCACAATCCTGCTCCTATCAACGGGTCGACGGTGGAGAGGGTCAAAAACTTCAAACTCCTGGGCGTGCATATTTCCGAAGATCTTTCCTGGACCCAGCACACCGATGCAATTATAAAGAAGGCACATCAGCGCCTCTACTTCCTGAGAAAGATTACGGAGAGTCGGTATGTCAAAGCGGATTCTCTTGAACTTCTACAGGTGCACAGTAGAGATCATACTGACTGGCTGCATCCTGGCCTGGTTCGGCAACTTGAACGTCCAGGTGCGGAAAAGACTGCACAAAGGTGTGACCACTGCCCAGTCCATCACTGGCTCTGACCTCCCCACCATCAAAGGGATCTATCGAAGTCGCTGCCTCAAAAAGGCAGACAACATCATCAAAGACCAACACCATCCTGGCCACACACTCATTTCACCATTGCCATCGGGAAGGAGGTACAGGAGCCTGAAAACTGTAACGTCCAGGTTCAGGAACAGTTTCTTTTCTACAGCCGGCTATTAAACACGACAACAAATAAGCTCTGAACTACACCAGACTATTATTATTATTGCACTATATTTGTTATTTATTGAGCTGGAGTATGCGTGCTGAACTTTTTTTCTCCCATTATGTATTCTGTTGTGCTGCAACAAGTAAGAATTTCATTGTCCTATCTGAGACATATGACAATAAAACACTCTTGACTCGTGACTGCCCGACCTGGTGAGTTACTCCAACACTTTGTCCATGCCGACCAGTGATCTGCACACACTGACACTATCCTGTACACACTAGGGACAATTTATAATTTTACCAAGCCAATTAACCGACAAACCTGCTTGCCTTTGGAGTGTGGGAGGAAACTGGAGAAAACCCACGCAGATCACGGGGGTAACGTACAAACTCCGTACAGACAGCACCCATAGTCAGGATCGAACCCAGATCTCTGGCACTGTGTAAGGCAGCAACTCTACCGCTGCGCCACCGTGCCGCTCGATTTACTCAAGATTCCAGCATCTGCAGTACATTGCGTCTTAGAATTCCTTCTCCTTTAACTTTAAAGGGCGGCACAGTGGCGCAGCGGTAGAGTTGCTGCCTTACAGCACTTACAGCGCCAGAGATCTGGGTGCGATCCTGACTACGGGAGCTGTCTGTACGGAGTTTGTACGTTCTCCCAGTGACCTGTGTGGGTTTTGTCCAAGGTCTTTGGTTTCCTCCCACACTCTATTGACAAACAGGTTTGTAGGTTAATTAGCTTGGTATACATGTCAAATTGTCCCTAGTGTGTGTAGGATAGTGTTAGTGTGCAGGGCCTGTTTCCACTCTGTACCTCCAAGCTAAACTAAAAAGCTGAAGTGTTCCCTCTGAATAATGAATCGACAGTTGCAATGGTTCAGTAGGCTGTGTTCAAACACTTCATAATCTTGGTGATTGTTAGTTTTGCATTCACAAGCTGCAAACAGTGTTCCTGCCCTCTGGTTAAATGCTGCTGTTGTAGATATCAAATCTGAAATGGCAGCCTTCCAGAGGCAGCTGTGTCTGCTCTTTGCACTGACATTTACATTTCCACTCGTCTCAAATGTTGCTTAATTTCCTTAATGGTTTTATTAAAATTTTAAGTTATAAATTGTGCAAAAGTTTCGCTGAGGTGATGGGAATATCGTATAGATATAGCTCATTTATCCATTGAATAACCCAATGGACATTCAAAATGGATCCAGCATCCCTTCCTCATAGAGAGTTATGCCCCCGTCCCACTTAAGAAACCTGAACGGAAACCTCTGGAGACTTTGCACCCCACCCAAGGTTTCCATGCGGTTCCCGGAGGTTTTTGTCAGTCTCCCTAATGGTCGAAAGTGGTTTCCGCTTCTTCTATGTTCCGGCGATTATTTCAAAAAATTCAAAACCGGCCGCGACTAAAAATAGGTTGCCGTTTCAAAAATCGGTAATTTTTTGCTCGAAGCCGGTTACGATGCTAGTTGAAGGTGGTTGCCGGAGGTTGCAGGTGGTTGCCGGAGGTTGCAGGTAGTGGAAGGTAAATCTCCACAGGTTTCCGTTCAGATTTCCTAAGTGGGACGGGACATCAGAGAGTCTTAAAGCACAGAAACAGGCCCTTCAGCATGTTGACCAAAATGCCCCATGTACCGCTAGTCCCATTACAGCGTGTCAGGAGGAACTGCAGATGCTGGTTTCATCCAAATACAGAAATCAAAAGCTGGAGTAACTCAGCGGATCAGGCAGCATCTCTGGAGAAATGGAATAGATGATGTTTCTGTTCGAGACCCTTGTTCAGACTGAGAGGTAGGGGAAAGGGGAACGAGAGATATAGACGGTACTTAGGACAAATTAATGGAAGGTATATGCAGAAAGCAACGATAATCATGGAAATAGGAGCCCACAATGGTCCAGTGTTGGCTGTGGGATAGTTGATATCGAGTTAATACAGACATGGAGCTGCATTCCGAATACAGTAATACTGCATTAGTCTCTGCACCAAGTCGCATATCTGGACTAACCTTTCCAAATCCATCTAACTCTGCAAGAAGAACACTGATTTAGTTTAGTTTGGTTTAGAGATACAGCGCGGGAAACCTTCGGCCCACCGAGTCCGCGCCGACCAGCGATCTCCGCACATTAACGCTACCCTACACACACTAGGGACAATTTTTACACTTATAACAAGCCAACAAACCGACAAACCTGTACGTCTTTGGAGTGTGGGAAGAAACTGAAGATCTCGGAGAAAACCCACGCGGTTACGGGGAGAACGTACAAACTCCGTACAGACAGCACCCGTAGTCGGGATCAAACTCAGGTCTCCCGTAAGTGCTGTAAGGCAGCAACTCTACCGCTGCGTTACTGTGCCGCCACTGAGGAATTCTCAACTGCACTCAAGTCCATTAACACCTCCCGTAACTTCAATGCAGTAACCACATGCCACTTGCAGGCCTGTCAATGAAGAATGTGTTTTTTAAATTTAATCTTTAACTGTTAACTAGTTGCCTGAGATGAGAGTCATTGCATTGGGAGGAACAGTGGGATTGCTTGGCATGTCTTAGCATCACTCCAGCCACATTATAAGTTTGAATTGCCTTCCACAATATCTATGTCATATGAATATCAACCCCATTAATAGATCTTCCCTGTGAGCCGTTTAATAAGAGCACTGGGCTAATTGCAGCAAAACAAATAATTCTATGCAGGAAGGAACTGAAGATGCTGGTTTTCACCGAAGATAGACACGAAAAGCCGGGTTAACTCAGCGGGTCAGGCAGCATCACAGGAGAAAAGGAAAAGGTGACATTTCGGGTCGAGACCGTTCTTCAGACTGATCGTCAGGGGAAAGGGAAACTAGAGATAGGAGCAGGTATAAAACAAATCGGAGCCAGCACCGATGACCAAGCAAAGGTGAAGCCCACAATGGTCCATTGTTGGCAGTGGTAGAGGTGATAACTACGGAATCTGAACAGTGAAACTAGCAGGACAGCAGATAAACTAGGGTGGGGGGAACTTGGGTGGGACAGAGAGATAGGGAAAGCAAGGGGTACTTGAAACTAGAGAAATCAATATTCATACCACTGGGTTGCAAGCTGCCTTAGTGAAATATGCAGTGCTGTTCCTCCAACTTGCGTGAATTCTTGAGGGTTTACGTTTGAATCACAGATTGTTTTCATTTGACTTCAAAAGTTTGCATTTTCACCTTCTGCTGTGTCGAACAGGCAAATCACATTAATACCACAACAACCTTTGTAAAGTGTGGGCACTGTATAGTATCTCTGGAGTTTATTAATTAAAGCTGTACCACATTTCAGCACAGAACACCGATAAAACATCACATTATTTATCCATTGACCAGCTGGGACATTCCTTTACAAGAATTTTGTGAAGTTGAATGGCAGGAAACCCAAGTTCTACACACAGGTTGGCCCAACTAAATGTAAACATTGAGCTGATGAAGTCCGTGAGGTGTAAAAATAAAGATCAGTTAGCAGCTGTATGATGTTCTTCTGAAGCGTTGATTAAAAAGTATACCTTAAACCTGAAAATTACAGTAGGCAGCGATTTGGGTCAAGGTTTCAGATTACATGGAATATATGTGGGTGTCTCAATTTGAAGCATATTACTTACTTTATTCTCTGATGTTGAAATATCTCCGTTCTGTGCCATCTGGCATCAACCCAATTGATTCTGGCATCTGGCTATAGTTTTGTGCTCAGCATTCATCCTGCACAAATCCAGGAGTTTTGCATTTGCAATGGTGGGCTCTTGCAAGCATTCAATTTGGTAACCATTAAATTGATCCCTAACAAATATAAGATACCATCTGAAAGTGAACAATCATTTGCCATGTTTTACAAGTGGCACAAGTCAGCTGCCATGAGCAATGGGATCGTTCTTGAGCATCAGATCAAACAATAAGGAGATTTAAGGGCTTTTAATTCATTAAAGGAGTGTATCGTGGAGGTTCAATCTGTTCTAGACTAACCAAGATCAACCTGTAACTCTCTGCATCTCACCCATTTTGCCAAATCAACCACTCATTTCCCCGCAGTTAGCCATGCCCACTTTTCTATATATGTGTGTGTGCGTGTGTGTGTGTTTACATGCACACACAATAAAGATAGACATATATAGATGCAGACTCACACACTATATATTTATATGCACACACACTCCCTCTCTTCCTCACCCTCTCTTTCTCCCTCTCTCTCTCCCCCTCTCTCTCCCCCACCCTCTCTCTCTCTCTCTCTCTCTCTCTCTCTCTCGCGCAGACACAGAGAGAGAGAGAGCGAGAGAGAGAGAGAGGAGAGAGAGAGAGAGAGAGAGAGAGAGAGAGCAAGAGAGAGACAGACAGAGACAGAGGTAGGCAGAGATAGACACAGAGAGAGAGGTAGACAGATAAAGAGAGAGAGAAAGATAGACAGAGAGAGAGACAGAAAATATAAATATATTGAGAGATAGAGATAGAGAGATAGAGAGATAGAGAGATAGAGAGATAGAGAGATAGAGAGATAGAGAGATAGAGAGATAGAGAGATAGAGAGATAGATAGATAGAGAGATAGATAGATAGAGAGATAGATAGAGAGAGATAGAGAGATAGATAGAGAGATAGATAGATAGATAGAGATAGATAGATAGATAGATAGATAGATAGATAGATAGATAGATAGATAGATAAGCTTTTTTTGTTGTTTATTATCAGTTTTAAAGAGTACGATGTTTACATATCTGAAGTAGGGTTTGGACCCGAAATGTAGCCCTTTCCTTCCCTCGTGAGATGCAGCCTGTCCCGCTGAGTTACTCCAGCATTTTGTACTGCCTTTGATTTCAACCAGCATCTGCAGTTCTCTCTTACGTTTATGTTTATATATCTGTTGTGCTGCTGCAAGTAAGAATTTCATCATTCCGATACGGGACATCTATATATATATAAAACTCAAATCAGTCCGCCTGCAGTACGGATCCCTTCCTGCCTTTCGATTTGTTGATGGCTGCTCCTTCCTCAGCTTCCAACACACTTCGAAACAATGTTGCAAGACAGGAACACTGAACTTTTCACTGCTGCAGCAGGCAGGGATTTTTTTTAAAGAGGCAGGGCAGTGCTGGAATCTTCCTTTTGAGAACGGCTTCAGTTCCATTGGAGGAGACGGGTGCATGGTGGAATATTGGGTTGGGGGATCACACCATTGGGGGAGCAGACAAGTCTGCACTTGGTCTAGTATGACCAATAAAACTCTCTGGACTCTTGGCAAGATATGATGGCAAATTTCCATCCCTGAAGAACATCACAACAACTCAATAGTTTTATGGTTACAGTTGAGATGACTAGCTTTTTATCCCCCCACCTCACTATTCCTCCCTCCCACCTCCCTCCACAACGCCCCTTCTGCCAC
The DNA here is from genome assembly GCF_028641065.1 of Leucoraja erinaceus. NCBI lineage: Eukaryota > Metazoa > Chordata > Chondrichthyes > Rajiformes > Rajidae > Leucoraja > Leucoraja erinaceus. The sequence continues at coordinate 13,498,065 of NC_073379.1, read as the reverse complement.
CCCTATCTCTGCTAATTCCAGTTTCATTTAATTACTAGAACTTAAATTCCACAGCTTCTCGTGTGGGATTTGAAATCATATTCCTGGATCAATCATCTACAATGGGGGCATGGTGGAACAGCGGTAGAGTTGCAGCCTAACAGAGCCAGAGCCCTGGGTTCGATCCTGACTACGGGTGCTGTCTGTATTGAGTTTATATGTTCTCCCTGTGACCATGTAGGTTTTTTACCAAATGCTCCGGTTCCCTCTCACACTCCAAAGACGTACAAGTTGGTAGGTTAATTGGCTTCGGTGGGCCGAAGGGCCTGTTTCCGCACTGTATCCGTGAATTAACCTATACTAAACTACCGCTGTTAGACAAGCAGGTTTACCACTACACAACTATTTAAATTCTGTAGATAGACACATAGTGCTGGGGTAAGTCAGCGGGTCAGGCAGCAACTTTGGAGAAAAGGAATAGGTGACGTTTCGGGTCGAGACCCTTCTTCAGACTTGTCCTGTAAATTAAAAAGGCTGTTTTTACACCATCCCTTTTTATGCTTTTGTTGTTCAATCTGCAATTCAATTCATTTCCCTGCAGTCCAAGTAAAATACCAATTTGGGTAATTTGAACATGCGTCATATCGCTGCTCAGTCAACGTTGGCTTCAGCCCAGCTGATTTTGGCACCTTGCTGGGGATTTGTGCATTGGTTGCTTTAGTTCACAGTTAATAGCTAACCTGCATGAATGAGGAAACCATTATAACCTTAACGAATTGTTCCAATCATTGGAACATTCATCATATGCTATTTCTAGAACTAAATAAATCCTCCTTGTAGGCCTTCAAAATATTTCTTTTGTCCTGAGGGTTTGTGGTTTATGTAACCAACACCAATCATTTTACCAATAGGTGATTATGAAATAAATGTAGAATGCAAAATGAGGAGATTTGTTTAATCGTAAAATAGCTGCTTTGTAGCACGGTGGCGCAGCGGTAGTGTTGCTGCCTTACAGTGCCAGAGACCTGAGTTCGATCCTGACTATGGGTGCTGTCTGTATAGTTTGCACGTACTCTCCATGATCGTGTGGGTTTCCTCTGGGTGGTCTGGTTTCATCCTACTAGGTATGTTACAAAACTTACCTTCAGCGGCGCTGCAGTTCTGCCACTGGCCGTGTGCGCGACTTTGGCGTCTTTGAGAGGGGGGCGGGATTAAAATGCAGTTTTCTCCTGTCTGTCGAAGTCGATTTTCTCAGGCTGTTTAGCTGCTGCAGAGAAATCGCTTCGACATCCATTCTATCAAGTTTTTTAAAACAGCGCTGGATAATTTAATTGCTGGAGAAAAATAAAAATCGACCTCTAACGCTGTCAACGCCGACAACGGGACGGATCTCCCGTACAGGTCAGATAAAGGTAAGCCGTTTATTTTACATATAAACGTGCTTCTTAGGATTACTTTAATCCACATTTTACATTGCGAAAAGGTGATTTAGGCCCCATACGAACCGGCAGTGTTTTTCCTGCCAATATGCGGTTTAAATTCACCGCAAACCGCAACGTTCCAATCAATCCCGTTCCACAAAATCCCACTCGCAAGATGATTAAAATGGCCATTAATTTATGGGAATTAAACACTAAATTTCTTCCATTTGGCCTATAAATTCATGACAATGAGATTTAAAGATCATGTTATATTTTGAATTCTTGTATGAATGTTATTTGGACACTTAGGCAATTTAAAAATGTTAACCTTTTCTTAAGAAATGGATAGATGTTTAGATCTAGTAATTGAATTTTTAAATTAGCTACAATTAGGTAACTAACTAATTATATGCTTTAATTTCAGGTCATTCAAGTAAGATTGTTTCATATGTGTTTCAGAATGCTTCAATCTATAATAACTGACATTTTCATTCAGTTCTCTTGATTTTTAAGAAAGTTATGGGCTTTTGACTGTCCTTAATCACAGCTTTTGAGTTAAGTCAATGGAAAAGCAATAGGGAACAAGATGCAAATTTCCGATTATGAAAATGGCCATAATTTTTTTTAATGCTAAAGATATGAAAGTGAATTAGGTGTCAAATTACATTTATTTTTATGCTTTATCTGACGGGATAAATTGCAGACTTGATTTTAAAAATCTCAAAATTTTGTAACATTGCTACATCCTACACTGTGGGTTTGTAGGTTAATTGGCTTCTGTAAATTTTCCCAGAGAGTGGAGGATAGAAATAATGTATGGATTCTTGGTCGGTGTGGACTTGGTGGCCCGAAGGGCTGTATCTCTAAAAACTAAAACTAATGTGGAGTTTTGTGCTACGTTTTTGGTCTCCTTACTGAGGAAGGATGTTGGTGCAATGGAGGGAATGCAATGGAGAATTATTCGACTAATTCCTGGGATGGTTGGACTGTGTGGAGAGATTTGGTGACATGAGGAACTTATAGAAACTTACAAAATTCTTAAGGGGTTGGACAGGCTAGATGCAGGAAGATTGTTCCCGATGTTGGGGAAGTCCAGGACAAGGGGTCACAGCTTAAGGATAAGGGGAAAATCCTTTAAAACCGAGATGAGAAGAACTTTTTTCACACAGAGAGTGGTGAATCTCTGGAACTCTCTGCCACAGAGGGTAGTTGAGGCCAGTTCATTGGCTATATTTAAGAGGGAGTTAAATGTGGCCCTTGTGGCTAAAGGGATCAGGGGGTATGGAGAGAAGGCAGGTACGGGATACTGAGTTGGATGATCAGCCATGATCATATTGAATGGCGGTGCAGGCTCGAAGGGCCGAATGGCCTACTCCTGCACCTAATTTCTATGTTTCTATGTTTCTATGTTTCTATGAACTGTGGTTTCTGGAATCTTGAGCAAAATACAAAGTGCTAAAGGAACTGAGTGCATCAAGCAGCATCTGTGGAAAGAATGCTCAAATGATGCTTTGTGTTGTGACCTTTCTTCACACTCATCGAGCAGCAGGAATCACAGAGGGGGAGCAGTGAGGGAGGGTCTCACAGAACCCCCTCTAAGAGAAGCGTTCCAACCAATAATGGCAGCCGCCCACATCCCTCCACGGATACTGCCTGACCTCTGAGTTTATTTTAGTTTAGTTTATATAAACAGTGTAAAAACAAGCTCTTCGGCCACCGAACAGCGATCCCTGCGCACTAGCATTATACTACGCACACTAGAGCAATTTTACCTAAGCAAATTAACCTACAAAAGTGCACGTCTTTGGAGTGTGGGATGAAACCGGAGCACAAGGAGAAAACCCACTGCGTTACAGAGACGACGTGCAAACTCCGTACAAACAGCACCCGAAGTCAGGATCGAACCCGGGTCTCTGGCACTATGAGGCAGCAGCTCTAACAGTGACACAGTACTAAAGAAATCCAGAGGGCAACTTTTCAGTTGGCCATTCCACGTGAAAGTTTATTGCTGAATGAGGGAGGGCTGCGTTAATGCAGGAAAATAAAAATCTACCCATTTGCATAAATCGTAATTAAAAATATTCCCCTTGGAATAGTGCAGAAGTGTTTAACAACATCATAAAAGTGATTTCATGAGAAATGAAATAGTGAAAATCTGTGCCAATGTTACAAATGAATCAGCTGAGTATAGAAACAAGGATATGCAGATGCTGGTTTACCAAGGAAAGACACAAAATGCTGGTGTAACTCAAGCAGCATCCCTGGCAAACATGGATTGGTGACGTTTCAGGTCAAGCCCCATCTTCAGACCGGACATTTCAGATCAGAACCCATCTAGAGATTGTAGTATGAAGATGGATCCCAAAATGTCATCCCAAGATGGCACCTCTTGCCATAGTGTACTAACCAGGAGATTGTGCTTCTAGAAACATAGAAAATAGATGCAGGAATAGGCCATTCAGCAACCACCATTCAAGGTGATCATGGCTGATCATCCAAAATCAGTCCCCCTTCCTGCTTTCTCTCCCTATCCCTTCATTCCATTAGCCCTAAGAGCTACAGTATATCCAAATCTCTCTTGAAAACATCCAGTGAATTGGTCTCCACTGCCTTCTCTGGCAGAGAATTCCACAGATTCACAGCTCTGTGGGTGAAAAAGTTTTTCCTCATCTCAGTCCTAAATGGCTTACCCCATTCCTATTACCATTTATATGTACAGGGATAATCTTGCTGCGCTGCAGGCAAACAGCGTATGTCACTGTACATGGTACACATGACAATAAAAAAACCATTGAAACATTGAGCCCTGAAACATCATCAACCTGTGTTCGCCAGCGATGCTGCCTGACCCATTATAGATTCAGCATTATAGACAATAGACAATAGACAATAGACAATGGATGTAGGAGTAGGCCATTCAGCCCTTCGAGCCAACACCACCATTCAATATGATAATGGCTGATCATCCACAATCAGTACCCCGTTCCTGCCTTCTCCCCATATCCCCTGACTCTGCTATCTTGAATTATCTGCCTCAGAGGGTAGCGGAGGCAGGTTCTCTGGATGCTTTCAAGAGAGAGCTAGATAGCGCTCTTAAAAATAGTGGAGTCAGGGGATATGGGGAGAAGGGGAGAAGGTAGGAATGGGTACTGATTGGGGATGATCAGCCATGATCACATTGAATGGCGGTGCTGGCTCGAAGGGCCGAATGGCCTACTCCTGCACCAATTGTCTATTGTCTATTGTCTATCTTTAAGAGCCCTATATAGCAGACAAACATGTTACCTGAGGTTGGAGAGCTTGATAGAATCATAGAGTGATACAGTGTGGAAACAGGCCCTTTGGCCGAAACCTGCCCACACCGGCAAAACATGTCCCAGCTACAGTACTCTCACCTGCCTGCGTTTGGTCCGGTCTATAACCCTCCAAACCTCTCCTGTCCATGATCTTGAGGGGCAATGTCTCATCCTCTCTCCAAGAAATATTGCAGCCTCATAGACTCAACATTGAATTCTACAATCTAAGATAACTTGCTATATATTCTGCCGTAAGCTATCTGTCTGTGAAATTGGCTCAGTATTTGTTCTCCCCAGTGCATAGCCTGACCTACTAGGCATGTAGGCTAACCTTATTTTCATAAGGACAGAAGTGATAGGAGCAGAATTAGGTCATCCGGACCATCAAGTCTACTCTACCATTTCAATCATGGCTGATGTATCTCTCCCTCTCAACCCCATTCTCCTGCCTTCTCCCCATAACCCCTGGCACCCGCACTAATCAAGAGTCTGTCAATCTCCACCTTAAAAAGACCCAATGGCGGCCCCCACAGCCGTCTCTGGCAATGAATTCCACAGATTCACCACACTCTGACTAAAGTAATTCCACCATCTCCTTTCAAAAGGTATGCCCTTTTATTCTGAGGCTATGACCTCTGTGACCTCTGGTTCAAATTTTACGCTGCTTTTCAGCCTATAAATCCCATATAAAATGCAAGGGGCCTGTATTTTGATGAGGTGAGACGGTAAAACACAAAGTATGTAGGAAGGAACTGCAGATGCTGGTTTACATCAAAGATAGACAATAAGTGCTGGAGTAACTCAGCAGGTCAGGCAGTGTTTGTAGAGGGAATGGCTGGACAACGTTTTGGGTCAGGAGCCTTCTAGAGCCTCGATCCAAAACGTCACCTATTCCTTTTCTCTAGAGATGCTGTCTGATCTGCTGAGTTACTCCAGGTTTTTGTATCTGTCTTCAGTTTAAACTAGCATTTGTGGTTCCTTCCTACATAAGTGATGGAGTAACTCAACCTGAATAACGAAGAAGTGTCCTGACCAGAAATGTCGCTTATCCATTCCTTCCGCAGATGCTGCCTTATCCACTGTGTTGCTCCAGCATTCTGTGTTTCATTCAGGATTTCAGTATCTGCAGATAGGCACAAAAGGTAACTCAATGAGCCAGGCTGCATCTCTGGAGAGAAAGAATGGGTGACGTCTATGGGTCTGGACCGCACTTCAGTGTCAATACTTAATCAGACTGAAGAAGGGTCCCAACCCGAAACGTCACCCATTCCTTCTCTCTAGAGATGCCGCCTGTTCCGCTGAGTTACGGCAAACACTTTGTGTCTCTCTTCATTCTAATCCAGCATCTGCAGTTCCTTCCGACACATTCCAGTATCAGCAGTTCTTTGTGCCTCAAGGCAGAGATAGAAGCTGATGGTTTTTAATCAAAAATATTTTGAAACTTTATGCTGCACCTTTTAATGAATTAAAGTCTTTGAACCTCATTATGTGCTTGTTATAACAATATTAAATCATGCCCAAATATGAACCTTTCACATCATCTGAGCTGTTTTTGATGAAAAAAATAGATAGAATGCTAATAACATGTTTTGTACTTTGTGGGGACTAATTTAATGGTTAGCTCATGGAATTTTATTTTTGGAAAATATACCATTGCAAATGCTGCAGGTTCCTGGATTTTCACCAGATGAACACTGAATACAAACCCGCAAGAAGTTGCCAAAAACAATTGAGTTAATGCCAAACTACAAAAAACAGAGATGCAATGTCTTTTCCAATTATCACAGCGATCTTTTGGAGTTAAAACAGCTTTTGCATTAGCATAGGTTCGCTGATTAAAGGAATCAACATTCATCCCAGTTTCAAATATAATTTTCTGAGATTTTAGGGAGGTTTCAATGGTTCGAATGCAGAACCTTGATCACTGGTGTTAATTGGTTTGTAAATTGGTTCCTATCAGCATTAGCTAGTTTTGTATACGTTGAAACATAGCTAATGCCAACAGGAACCAATTTACAAATAATTTGTAGAGAAAAAAAACAGTGCAATTATTAATGCAAAGCACTAATGTAACATGTAACTGAGGTATAAATCTGATAACCGCCATGCATAAACATCCATTTCTGATGCACTCTTTGCCCGACCAAACCGAACTTCCCTTCGAATTCCACACGAGACACACAATGGAAGCGAGTTGTGTGATATTTAATTGGATTTGATAAGCTCCAAATAAGCTCTGAACTACATAGACTCGAGGGCATTAGTTTTAGCATTAGTCTTGCATTATTATTGTTTTTCTTTTATGTGTATGTATGTGAGCATGTGTGTGTACACACACATATATATATATATATATTTATATATATAATATATTTTGATTTTTTTTTTTCTTCTCATTTATTTAGTGTACGATGTTTACATGTTCTGTTGTGCTGCTGCAAGTAAGAACTTAATTGTTCTATCTGGGACATATGACAATAAAACACTCTCGACTCCCTTTGAATTTTCAAATTCCCAATAAATAGTATTTGCATGGTGCTCTGAAATTTAGAATGTACTCAGACGGTTTACTATTTCAATTAATATATCTGTAAAACATCTTTCCCTTTTCTCTTTGTCGTGTTTCAACTACGGATATTTGGTACACGTCTGTTAAAATTCTCCCAGTGGCCGCCATTTAGCTAACTGGTGCGTGGATTTCAGGATAACGGCATGTTTTTTTCTCTTTTAAAATCAGAAACATTTGTTATTTCTTTAATCCTTTGATAGTCCCCTGCTTCCAATGTACTGGAAAATCTCAGCCCAGCCCCCTCCTATTTCCTTCTTTTAATATAGTTGGGCATATTCCACTGGGACCTGCTACGCTATTAGCCTTCATATCCCCAGATTCCGAATAACGACTTCCTGGCTAATCTGTGTTTCTGTTAAACGCTCTGCGGGTGCCCTTGAGAACTTACCTCCAAGACCTGGAACACTGCTTTGTTTTCTCTGTGGCTACTGATGAAAAGAAATGATCAGAAATGTTGTGATGCCCTGCTCTGGTACCACTACATTTCTTAACTGATCCTACCAGTCCTTTAAAACTCCGTTAACATTGAATGGAACAAAAGAGAAAATTTGCTGCTCCTACCAACTTTATTTGCACATTTCTTTTTCTCCCAACTGATTGCTTTTTAACAACCCTTCCTGTTTACTTTTATTCTTGGTACAATCCCACTTCCCTGCTCTCTTAAATCTTTTTAAGTTTGCCTTTCATGACCACGTTAAATTTTATATCATAGCATCTGGGTATCGTTTTGAAATTATCCTCCTGTTACTCCAGCGAAGAATGTTTTTCAAATCTTATGGAACTATAACAGAATCAATGCCAAAAGAACATTTTGTGTTTGCTGACCAATTTTCTCCTCTACAAAGCTGTTTTATCTATTGATTCAGTACCATATGTTTTTGATAACTTTTCAAAGAATTATAGTCATACACCATGGAAATAAGCCTTTTGGCCACCGTGTATGTGTCTTCTATTAAGTTCCCCTCTACACTAATCTCATTTACCTGTAATCTCCCATACCTTAGTAACTCAAGAGCTCATACTGTCTGTGGGTTTTTTTTAACGTGTGAAACTCTCAACTTTTTAGACTGTAAACTTTAGAGATACAGTGCGCAAACAGGTCCTTCGGCCCACCGAGTCCGCGTCAACCAGCGATCACCCTGTACACTCAGCACTATCCTACACATTAGGGATAATTTGCATTTTTTACCAATACCAATTAACCTACAAACCTGTACGTCTTTGGAGTGTGGAAGGAAACGGAGCACCCGGAGAAAACCTACGTGGTCACAGGAACAACGTACAAACTCATAGACAGCACCCGTTGTCAGGATCGAACATGGGTCTCTGGCGCTGAAAGGCAGCAACTCTACCGCTGCGCCACTGTGCTGCCCTTAAAGATTAAAGGCTTAAGGGCGCCCTTAAAATTCCTCAGGATCTTGTGGGGTTATTGTGTATATCACAGTGTTATTAGTCCTCTCAAAATGCAACACATCAACTGTTTTCAGGAATAAATTACATCTGATATTTATCTTCCCATCTCACTAACTCATTAATATTGTTCTGTCGATGAAGACTACCTTTCCCACTGTCAACAACAGCACCATTTTTATATCATTTGCAAGATTATTAATTATGTCCTAAATATGGACGGCTTGAGTTTTATCATGTACTAGACTAAGTGAGACCCGTTGAGTCCCAGCATCACACGGGAGGGCTGGTCCCCCAATGCAATATTCCACCTCTCCACCAATTCCAATATTGCTGGCTAGTGGGGGGGGAGGGCTTTCTGGTGCGCTAGTATGGGTCTTGTGGACTGAAGGGACTGGTTTCCAGAGGGCTAGTATGGACATTGTGGGCCAAATGGATTCTTGGGCTGGTGGCTCAGTCACTCAAGCCTGTTGTGCTGGCAGCTCACTCACTCACGGCTGGTGGGTTGGCAGTTGACTCACGGCTATTCCTTGAAATTCTATTTCAAGCAAGGTGCAAGGCCACCAAATTCAATTGCAGTTTCTTACTACTTCAAGCGAGATGCAAGGCTATCAAATTCAAGTGCAATTTCATACCATTTCAAGCAGGATGCAACACCACTAAAGACAGCGAGTCATGACCTCTCCCTCATCAATCTTGCAGAGACTGAGCCCACACTTCTGGATTTTATAGTCCCTCCCCTTCCCCCAGAAGGGGCGTGGCCTTCATGACGTGATTGACAGGAGAGAGAATCTCTACAGTTTTTAAACTCTAATAACTTTTATTTTTCATCGATGGGAAAAATCCTCGGCACCTGATGAGCGGAGGGGGACTCTGAGCAAAAAATCACAGCCGTAAGTGGTAGCCTTTTTCTAAAATCAATATACAGTGCAAACAGGAAGTAAGTGCATTTGCAGTAGTGCCTTCAACTTCAAACCAAAGCACCCAAGCCACCATTTGCAGTAAGTAGTGCCTTTCAACTTCAAGCCAAAGCACCCGCCACCATTTGCCAAAACTAGTGCCTTTCAACTTCATGCCACCATTTATAGTAAGTAGTGCCTTTCAACTTCAAGCCAAAGCACCCGCCACCATTTGCAGTAAGAAGTGCCTTTCAACTTCATGCCACCATTTGCAGTAAATAGTGCATTTCAACTTCAAGCCAAAGCACCCAAGCCACCATTTGCAGTAAGTAGTGCCTTTCAAATCAAGCAAAGCACCCAAGCCACAATTTGCAGTAAGTAGTGCCGTTCAACTTCCAGCCAAAGCACCCACGCCAACATTTGCAGTAAGTAGTGCCTTTCAACTTTATGCCACCATTTGCAGTAAAGAGTGCCTTTCAACTTCAAGTCAAAGCACCCAAGCCACCATTTGCAGTAAGTACTGTCTTTCAACTTTAAACCAAAGCTCCCAAGCCACCATTTGCAATAAATAGTGCATTTCAACTTCAAGCCAAAGCACCCAAGCCACCATTTGCAGGGAGTAGTGCCTTTCAACTTCATGCCACCATTTGCAGTAAATAGTGCCTTTCAACTTCAAGCAAAGCACCCAAGCCACCATTTGCAGTTAGTGCTTTTCTACCTCAAGCCAAAGCACCCATACCACCATTTGCGGTAAGTAGTGCCTTTCAACTTCAAGCAAAACACCCAAGCCACCATTTGCAGTAAGTAATGCCTTTCAACTTCAAGCCAAAGCTCCCAGGCCGCCATTTGCAGTAAGTAGTGCCTTTCAACGTCAAGCCAAATCACCTGCCACCATTTGCAGTAAGTAGTGCCTTTCAACTTTAAACCAAAGCTCCCAAGCCACCATTTGCAGTTAGTGCCTTTCAACTTCAAGCCAAAACACCCAAGCCACCATTTGCAGTAAGTAGTGCCTTTCAACTTCAAGCCAAAGCACCCGAACAACCATTTGCAAGCAGTGCCTTTTTACTTCAAACAAACCATATTTTCATTTTCAAACCACATTAAGGGTACTCACAGTTGTGTAGACATTTGTGCAGTGTTATTCAGAGCACACAGAGACGTGACCCTTGTCTTCATCTATCTTACAGAGACTGAATGAGGCCCACCACTTCCTGGTTTTATAGTCCCTCCCCCTCCCTCCAGCAGGTGCAGCAGAGAGAATGGTGAATTTTTTTAAAACATTAATATCTCTCTGATTTATCATCGATGGGAAAATTTCTCCACATGCGTAAGGCGGAGGGGGGCTCTGAACGAGGTGGCCCAAAATGACGGCCGTATGTGGCGGCGATCTGTCGGAAATCGCAGCACAGTGGGCCAAAAGCGGTCAAGATCAGAGATTTTGTAATATAGATTGTTTAGTTCTGGGCACCATGTTATAAGAAAGATATTGTCAAGCTTGAAAGGGTTCAGAAAAGATTTACAAGGATGTTGCCAGGACTAGAGGGTGTGAGCTATAGGGTGAGGTTGAGTAGGCTGGGACTCTATTCCATGGAGCGCAGGAGGATGAGGTAAGATCTTATAGAGGTATACAAAATCAGAGGAATAGATCGGGTAGATGCACAGAGTCTTTAACACAGAGTAGGGGAACCGAGGACCAGAGAACATAGGGTCAAGATGAAGGGGAAAATATTTAATAGGAATCCGAGGGGTAACTTTTTCCACACAGTGGGTGTATGGAACAAGCTGCCAGAGGAGGTAGTTGAGGCTGGGACTATCCCATCGTTTAAGAAACAGTTGGACAGGTTTAGAGGGATATGGAGCAAGCACAGGCAAGTGGGACTAGGGTAGCTGGGACATTGTTGTCCGGTGTGGGCTAGTTGGGCTGAAGGGCCTGTTTCCACACTGTATCACTCTATGAATCTATGACTCGAGAGAAGCAAAATGCTGGAGTAACTCAGCAAATTAGACAGCATCTCTGGAGAAAAGGAAGAGGTGACGTTTCGGGTCGAGCCCCTTCTTCAGACTGAGAGTCATTCATTTTTCTTACTTTGCATCTTCCTCCCTTATCCTTTTGTAACATAGCACAGTACAGCAAAGGAACAGGCCCTTTGGTCCACAATGTCCATGCTGAACATGATGCCAATGTAAACTAATCTCCTCCACCCGCACATAGTCCATAACTCACTATTCCATGCATATCCATGTGCCTATCCAAGAGCCTCTTAAATGCCACATTCGTATCTGCCTCAAACCACCACCATTGGCAGGACCCTCTATGGAACCACCTCTCTTAAGAAGGTAGGGGGCATAGATTTAGAAGGGTCTGCCAGAAGAGTCTGCTGATTGTTGCAGTATCGTCCAAACTGGCAGAGAGAGTGGGGGTTTAAGATGTCTGACCTGCTGGTTTATTTCAGAAGACCAAATAAGTGAGTTCAGTATTCTGACTGCGCATACCCAGGTCAAAGGTCACTCTGCATAAACATTGCAGTGGAAACAGTGGAGCTGTGGAGACATTTCATCTGTTTTTTGCTGATTTGATTCTTCTAGGTAAGAAAATACGTTTTCAAACTATGAATTAGTTGTATTTATTGTTCCTTTGTTAAAAGCTAAGGTTATTTTGTAGTTTTTATTGCTTTCTGCTTTGGTGAGTGAGCGAGGTCAGGGTCCATAGTCTCCGGCGCTGTGGGTGCTGTTGAACTGCTGCTGGGTTGTCCCCATCCCCTCCTAGATGTGTCCCTGTCCGGGGGCGGCCTGAGGTGGCCGGAGGTGTCGGGCCGGGCTTGCAGCCGGCGCCTCTCTCCTTGTCCAGTGCCGGCGGAGGCCGAGCGCTGGTCATCGGCCTGTGGGCCGCTGCTGCTCCGGGCCGCAGTCTCGTCGGTCTGGGGCTGTGGGTTGGCTCGGCGGGAGAAGTAGAGTTGAGCTGTGGTAGGCACTTCTTCTCTGCTTGGCTGTGGGGCGCCGCTGCTCCGGGATTGCCCCGGACGTCTCTCGCCGCCCCACGGACGGGGGGGGGATAGTCCAGTGGCAGTTTGGCAGCACTTGTTGCGCCAGGGACCCAGGTTCGATCCTGGCTGCGGATGAGGCGCGGGTCTGTGTGCGTGCAGCTGCCGAGGTTGCCTCTCCGCTGGTCCAGTTTCCCCCCCCCCCCCCCCCGTCTCCCACTCGCATCTGCCTCCTCTATCTTGCTGTTATACCCTGCTCTCCCGCTACCTGGCACTCCCATTCCTCAGATTTTTACACGTAAATCATGAATAAAGATAAGAATTTATACAGAGTTTATACAGTCATCACTTCATTCGCTTTTTCTTTTTGGTGAATGACCTTTAACAAATCCCATGATTCCTTGCGTTTTTCAGAATACCGAACTCGCTTATTATCAGTAATGGGAAACTAGTTCTGAAACCTGTTTTTAATTGTGCATGGCATTTCCCTGCTGGTAGAATATCAAACTAAAGGACTATCCTTCCTTAATTGTGAAATTCTGCATTCTACGTGTCTTTAAAAAACAACAAGCTCTCAACTGCATTTCTAAATATTTCAACTGATTTCCATTTTCACATTACGTTCTTGCATCATTTTGTTTAGATCCAACTATCATCAAATTGCTGGTAGACACAAAATTCTGTAGTAACTCAGCGGGACCGGCAGCATCTCTGGAAAGAAGGAATGGGTGACGTTTCGGGTCGAGACCCTTCTTCAGACTCAAATTATCAAATAATCCTCAAATTGTTACTATAAATATGCGACTAAAAAAATCATTTTCTTTTCCAATTAAAACTCCATATTGCCCGGGGCAATATAATTCTTGGCCGCAAGTAATGCATTCAATTAAAAGTATAACCTAACTATTTACACCTATCTTCAAAAAGACTTTAGATTAGCCATCTCTGCAGTTGTCAAAAAAAGCAAAATGTCTTTGGTAGGAAGGAACTGCAGATGCTGGTTTACACTGAAGGTAGACACAAAATGCTGGAGTAACTCAGTGGGACAGGTCATGTGAGCAAAACCATGGACGCTGAAAAGCTGAGAAGAAAAACGGAACATCTTAGGAATACCTTTAACAGGGAAAGGAGGGATATGAATCAAGTGCAGGCAGGAGAGATTTGTTTAGCATTAGGTTCAGTACGGACATTGTGGGCCGAAGGGCCAGTTCCTGTGCGCTACTGTTTTTATATTCGATGTACTTATTTTTATAGTCTACAAAGTTAAATGCTGATGACCTTAGATTGGAATAAAAATAATTCTAAAGTAAGTTCCTGATTTCAAGTTGGCTTAATTACTTCTGTAAAGAAATCCAGCAAAGTCCCTTGGAAGGGATTGTCTAAATGTAATGTTGGGGACTTAACAGAATGACATTCTAGTGCATCATCCAAACTGCATTCTACAAGGTTCAATGGTTCCTTGGACTGCCTTGCACATTTGGCAAAGCAGATGTTGTGATTACTATTATCCGTTTTAATAGGTCTGTGCATCCCAGTTGGTACTTAGACACAGAGATTTACCAGGCCCAATTAGTTCCCATTAAAACAAGCCTAAAATAAAATGTATTCTGCCAAGTTAAGAGATATTCTTTAATAACAGTTGCAAAACAACAGCAGTGCATGAATGCACCAAGTGCTGGTGTAACTCAGTGGGTCAGGCAGCATCTCCAAATTCTGGGACAGTTTCTTCCCTGTTGTTTACTTTACACTTTACCTGCGACTTTAGAGATACAGCATGGAAACAAGCCCTTCATCCCATCCAATCCATGCTGACCAATGATGAGTCCTATCCTACACACTAGGGACAATTTTTTACAACTTCCCAAAAGCCAATTAACTTACAAACTTGGATGATTTTGGAGTATGGGAGGAAACTGAACAACCGGAGAAAAACCCACATGGTCACGGGGAGGAAACGATCAAACCCTGTACAGACAGCACCCGTAGCCAGGATCGAACCCGGGTCTCTGGCGCTGTAAGGCAGCGACCCTACCACTGTGCCACCGTGCCATTATCAGGCAACTGAACAGTCCTTTCATCAGCTAGAGTGCATTCCTCACCTCCCGTCTTCCTCAATGGAAATCTTTGAACTGTATCTAATTGGACTTTATGGGACTTCAATGTTATATCTGGCGTTAAATGTTGTAGTCTTTACCCTGAGCACTGTGGATAGATTGATTGTATTCATACATTATCTTTTCATTCACAGCATAGCATGCTAACAGAAGCTCTTCACTGCACCTCAGTGCACATGATAATAATAAACTAAACTAAACTGAACGTTGCTGGAGAACATAGATAGGTAACATTTTGGATCGGGACCCTTCTTCAGACCCAAAACATCACCCACCATGTTCTCCAGAGATGCTGACTGACCCGCACTGGTCAGCACTGAGCCTGTACTCGCTGGAGTTTTGAAGGTTGAGGGGGAATCTCATTGAAACCTACAGAATAATGAGGCATAGATAGAGTGGATGTGGAAAGGATTTTTCCACTGATGGGAGAGTCAAGGACCAGGAGTTATAGCCTCAGAATTAAAGGCGCTCTTTTAGAAAGGTGAGCAGGAGCTTCTGTAGTCAGGAGGTAGTTAATAGAAACATAGAAACATATAGAAATTAGGTGCAGGAGTAGGCCATTCGGCCCTTCGAGCCTGCACCGCCATTTAATATGATCATGGCTGATCATCCAACTCAGTATCCCGTACCTGCCTTCTCTCCATACCCTCTGATCCCCTTGGCCACAAGGGCCACATCTAACTCCCTCTTAAATATAGCCAATGAACTGGCCTCAACTACCCTCTGTGGCAGAGAGTTCCAGAGATTCACCACTCTCTGTGTGAAAAAAGTTCTCCTCATCTCGGTTTTAAAGGATTTCCCCCTTACCCTTAAGCTGTGACCCCTTGTCCTGGACTTCCCCAACATCGGGAACAATCTTCCTGCATCTAGCCTGTCCAACCCCTTAAGAATTTTGTAAGTTTCTATAAGATCCCCTCTCAATCTCCTAAACTCTAGAGAGTATAAACCAAGTCTATCCAGTCTTTCTTCATAAGACAGTCCTGACATCCCAGGAATCAGTCTGGTGAACCTTCTCTGCACTCCCTCTACGGCAATAATGTCCTTCCTCAGATTTGGAGACCAAAACTGCACGCAATACTCCAGGTGTGGTCTCACCAAGACCCTATACAACTGCAGTAGAACCTCCCTGCTCCTATACTCAAATCCTCTTGCTATGAAAGCCAACATGCCATTCGCTTTCTTTACTGCCTGCTGCACCTGCATGCCTACCTTCAATGACTGGTGTACCATGACACCCAGGTTTCGCTGCATCTCCCCCTTTCCCAATCGGCCACCGTTTAGATAATAATCTGCTTTCCCGTTTTTGCCACCAATATGGATAACCTCACATTTATCCACATTAAACTGCATCTGCCAAACATTTGCCCACTCACCCAGCCTATCCAAGTCACCTTGCAGTCTCCTAGCATCCTCCTCACACCTAACACTGCCCCCCAGCTTAGTGTCATCCGCAAACTTGGAGATATTGCCTTCAATTCCCTCATCCAGATCATTAATATATATTGTAAATAGCTGGGGTCCCAGTACTGAGCCTTGCGGTACCCCACTAGTCACTGCCTGCCATTGTGAAAAGGACCCGTTTACTCCTACTCTTTGCTTCCTGTTTGCCAGCCAGTTCTCTATCCACATCAATACTGAACCCCCAATGCCGTGTGCTTTAAGTTTGTATACTAATCTCTTATGTGGGACCTTGTCGAAAGCCTTCTGGAAGTCCAGATACACCACATCCACTGGTTCTCCCCTATCCACGCTACTAGTTACATCCTCGAAAAATTCTATAAGATTCGTCAGACATGATTTACCTTTCGTAAATCCATGCTGACTTTGTCCAATGATTTCACCACTTTCTAAATGTGCTGCTATCCCATCTTTAATAACTGACTCTAGCAGTTTCCCCACTACCGATGTTAGGCTAACTGGTCTGTAATTCCCCGTTTTCTCTCTCCCTCCCTTCTTAAAAAGTGGGGTTACGTTTGCTACCCGCCAATCCTCTGGAACTACTCCAGAATCTAAAGAGTTTTGAAAGATTATTACTAATGCATCCACTATTTCTGGAGCTACTTCCTTAAGTACTCTGGGATGCAGCCTATCTGGCCCTGGGGATTTATCGGCCTTTAATCCATTCAATTTACCCAACACCACTTCCCGACTAACCTGGATTTCACTCAATTCCTCCTCCTCCTTTGACCCGCGGGCCCCAGCTATTTCCGGCAGATCATTTATGTCTTCCTTAGTGAAGACGGAACCAAAGTAGTTATTCAATTGGTCCGCCATATCCTGGTTCCCCATGATCAACTCACCTGTTTCTGACTGCAAGGGACCTACATTTGTTTTAACTAATCTCTTTCTTTTCACATATCTATAAAAACTTTTGCAGTCAGTTTTTACGTTCACTGCCAGTTTTCTTTCATAATTCATTTTTCCTTTTCTAATTAAGCCCTTCGTCCTCCTCTGCTGGTCTCTGAATTTCTCCCAGTCCTCCGGTATGCTGCTTTTTCTGGCTAGTTTGTACGCATCATCCTTTGCTTTGATACTATCCCTGATTTCCCTTGTTATCCATGGATGCACTACCTTCCCTGATTTATTCTTTTGCCAAACTGGGATGAACAATTTTTGTAGTTCATCCATGCAGTCTTTAAATGCCTTCCATTGCATATCCACCGTCAACCCTTTTAGAATTAATTGCCAGTCAATCTTGGCCAATTCACGTCTCATACCCTCAAAGTTACCTTTCTTTAAGTTCAAAACCATTGTTTCTGAATTAACAATGTCACTCTCCATCCTAATGAAGAACTCAACCATATTATGGTCACTCTTGCCCAAGGGGCCACGCACAACAAGACTACTAACTAACCCTTCCTCATTACTCAATACCCAGTCTAAAATAGCCAGCTCTCTCGTTGGTTCCTCTACATGTTGGTTTAGATAACTATCCCGTATACATTCCAAGAAATCCTCTTCCTCAGCACCGCTGCCAGTTTGATTCACCCAATCTATATGTAGATTGAAGTCACCCATTATAACTGCTTTGCCTTTGTCGCAAGCATTTCTAATTTCCTGTTTGATGCCATCCCCAACTTCACTACTACTGTTAGGTGGCCTGTACACAACACCCACCAGCGTTTTCTGCCCCTTATTGTTTCGCAGCTCTACCCATACCGATTCCACATCCTCCAAACTAATGTCCTTCCTTTCCATTGCGTTAATCTCCTCTCTAACCAGCAACACTACCCCACCTCCTTTTCCTTTCTCTCTATCCCTCCTGAATATTGAATATCCCGGGATGTTCAGCTCCCAGCCTTGGTCACCCTGGAGCCATGTCTCCGTGATCCCAACTATATCATAATCATTAATGGCTATCTGCACGTTCAACTCATCCACCTTATTACGAATACTCCTTGCATTGAGACACAAAGCCTTCAGGCTTGTTTTTACAACGCTCTTACCCCTTATACAATTATGTTGAAAAGTGGCCCTTTTTTGATTTTTGCCCTGGTTTTGTCTGCCTGCCACTTTTACTTTTCACCTTGCTACCTATTGCTTCTGCCTTCATTTTACACCCCCCTGCCCCTCTGCTCTTGTACCCAATCTGTGGAACTCATTGCCACAGAGGGCTGTGGAGGTCAAGTCGGTGGATATTTGTAAGGCAGAGATAGACAAAGTCTTGATTAGAATGGGTGTCAAGGGTTATGGGGAGAAGGCAGGAAAATGGGATTTGGAGGGAGAGATCAGCCATGATTGACTGACGGAGAAGACTCGATGGGCCGAATGGCCTTATTCTGCTTCAGTAACTTGTGAACGTGAACTAGTGAGGCCGCTGAGTTACTCCAGCATTTTGTGCCTTTTTCTTGCTTTAGTAACGGTTGAAAAACAATAGCAGTCTGAAGAAGGGTCTCAGCCCAAAACGTCACCCATTCTTCTCTCCATAGATGCTGCCTCACCTGCTGAGTTACTCCAGGATTTTGTGTCTACCAGCAGTGCATCAATGTTTGGCAGAAATTTCAGAGCATTTGAAGTCATCGATAAACGTTAATATGTAAAGCATTTCAAGACATTCCCAAATTTTCAGAACTCCTGATTTACTCTTGGTGAGATAGCCAACGATATGCATACGAGTTCCTCTCAAAACAATGAGAATAAACAAGAAAAAAAACCCACAAAGTGCTGGAGTAACTTAGCAGGTCAAGCAGCATCCCTGGAGAACATGGATAGGTGACGTTTTGGGTCGGCATCTTTCTTCAGACTGATTGTACGGTGGAGGAATGGGGATGTGGTGGGGGTGGGGGGGGAAGCTATAAGAGAGGAGGGGCAAGAATAATCAAAAGTTGCCTTGCGTATTAAATGTAATGTTCTTTTCTGTACTGGGGTGACATGCACAACTTTTCCTATTCAAACAGGATTTCTATATCACCGGTTCATTCTTTTAAACTGTCTTCAGAGTTCACCTTTCATTTCCTTAACGTCAGACTAAGAGAGATTTCACTCTCCTGTGGCACAGACATATCAATAAATGTATCTTTGCTGTCAAACCCAGTTCCTGCACTGAATCAATGAACAATGAAGCTAAAATATTCACTCTAGAGTCTTCTTTTCACTCTTTGTCTCTCCTTTCCTGAGGCAATGAAGTATTTCAGGATACAAGTCTCCCTGGATAACTGAATCCCCAAATTATCCAGGTTCGATTACCATGGTCCCACAGTCTAGCACAAGCTATTTAATCTCAGAGGTCATCGCAGTGATATTCCAACTCCCACTCATCCAACGATGACAAGCATGTAATCCCACCAACACTCACTGCGAACGCAGAAAATCAGTCTGAAGAAGGGTCTCGACCCGAAGCGTCACCCATTCCTTTATTCCAGAGATGCTGCCTGTCCCGCTGAGTTACTCCAGCATTTTGCGTCCATCTTCCATAGAAAATGACATTACGCTAACAGGCCCTTCGGCCCACAATGTCTGTGCCCAACATGAGGCCCAGCTAAACTAATCTAAATTTACAGCACCAAAGACTTGGGTTCGATCCTGACCATGGATGCTGTCTGTACGGAGTTCGTATGTTCTCCCCGTGACCCCGTGGGTTTTTATTCGGGATCTCCGGTTTACTCCCACAATCCAACAACGTACAAGTTTGCAGGTTAATTTGCTTTGGTAAAATTGTAAATTGTCCTGAGTGCGTGGGGGATAGCGTTAGTGTGCGGGGATCGATGGGCGGCATGGACTCGATGGGCCGAAGGGTCTGTTTCCAAGCTGAACTAAACTAAACTAAACTAATCACATCCAACTGCCCATGATCCACACCCATGTAGACGCCTCTTAAACACCACTATCGTATCTGCCTCCACCACCACCACACTTGGCAGCACGTTCCAGGCACCCACCACTCTCTGTAAAAAACTTGCCTCCTTGCCCCTCATCAAAAATGACATTGCCACCCAAGGAACATTGCTGTGACTGTCTACCCTACCCATGCCGAAGTGATCAAAATCAAGATCTCTTGCCGGGCATTTGCTTTCTGTGCCTGGTAACCGCTGAGATCTAGTGTCTGGCCAGCTGAGCTAGCGGAGGCTATATGAGGCCGTACTGTGTCAGCCCCTCATCTCACAAGTTCACAAGTTCACGTTACAGGAGTAGAATTAGATCATTCAACCCATCAAGTCTACTCCGCCATTCAATCATGGCTGGTCTCTGCCTCCTAATCCCATTTTCTTGCCTTCTCCCCATAACCCTTGACACACATTCTAATCAAGAATTTGTTCAAGAAAGAACTGCAGGTGCAGGAAAAATCGAAGGTAGACAAAAATGCTGGAAAAACTCAGCGGGTGAGGCAACATCTATGGAGCGAAGGAATAGGTGACGTTTCGGGTCGAGACTTAAAAATATCTGCCTTAAAGATATCCACTGACTTGGCCTCCACAGCCTGTTGTGGCCATGAGCCTCACCGAGTTACCAGTACAGAAGACTTGCAGAACCTCAGCACAAACTCTGAGATGGCCTTCTAGCACAGATCCTTGGAGCCCTGCATCTTGGTGGAGTTGTTTCAAATGTAACTCAGCTCAAATGTAATTTACCATCTCATGAATGTCAACGATCCAACAGCAGCATTTCATGGGAAAACAGTGGAGTTTAGAAACAAGGAACCGCAGATGCTGGTTTACACAAAAGGACACAAAGTGCTGGAGTAACTCAGCGGGTCACGCAGCATCTCTGGAGAAAGATACAAAAACCTGGAGTAACTCAGTGGGTCAGGTAACATCTCTGGAGAACATGGATAGCTGACCTTTCGACTCAGAACCCTTTTTCATACTGATTAAATGTTGGGGTTGAGTTTAATTTTGTTTAGAGATACAGCATGGAAACAGGCCCTTCCACCACCCACTCTGACCATCGATCACCAGTTCACACTAGTTCTGTGTTATCCCACTTCCCATCCACAGGGACAATTTTACATAGGCCAATTAACATAGAAACATATAAATTAGATGCAAGAGTAGGCCATTCGGCCCTTCGAGCCTGCACCACCATTCAATATGATCATGACTGATCATCCAACTCAGTATCCCGTACCTGCCTTCTCTCCATACCCCCTGATCCCTTTAGCCACAAGGGCCACATCTAACTCCCTCTTAAATATAGCTAATGAACTGGCCACAACTACCTTCTGAGGCAGAGAATTCCAGAGATTCACCACTCTCTGTGTGAAAAATGTTTTTCTCATCTCGGTCCTAAAAGACTTCCTCCTTATCCTTAAACTGTGACTGTTCTGGACTTCCCCAAAATCGGGAACAATCTTCCTGCATCTAGCCTGTCCAACCCCTTAAGAATTTTGTATTAACCTACAAACCCGCACGCCTTTGGGATGTGGGAGGAAACTGGAGCCGGAGGAAACCCACGCGGTCACAGGGAGAATGTGCAAACTCCACACGGAACACTATCCGAGGTCAGGATTGAACCCGGGTCTCTGGCGCTGTGAGGCAGCCACTCTACCAGCTGTGCCACTATCCTTGGTGTCCTGGGAGATGTTTACTTTTCAAACAACGACCGTTGGGCTGCATGGTGGCCCAAGGGTAGTACGGTGGCACAGCGGTAGAGTTGCTGCCTTACAGCGCCGGAGACCCGGGTTCAATCTTGACTATGGGTGCTGTCTGTATGGAGTTTGTACGTTCTCCCTGTGACCTGTGTGGGTTTTCTCCGGGTGCTCTAGTTTCCTCCCACACACTAAAGACGTTTAGATTTGTAGGTTAATTGGCTTGGTAAAATTGTAATTTGTCCCTAGCGTGTGTAGGATAGTGTAAATGTGCGGGCATCGCTGGGCGTGGACTCAGTGGGCTGAAGGGCATGTTTCCCGCACTGTATCTCTAAACTTTTGATGCCTTCCCCCACTGTGGGAATCATTGTGGGGGGATGTTTTTATGTTTACTGTTAAATTCTTTGATGTTGTGTCTTATCTTTATCTGTGTGCTGCAATGGCAAGTCACATTTCACTACATCAATTGGTGCATGTAATAATAAATGTCCTTTGTAAACTGAAGTTATCTTATTTCTGACACGTTGCTGTTGTGGAAGCTTCCTAGGCTTAAGATGGTTAATGCGCTTCATAATTTCAGTAATACTACATTTCATTGGTAAAACCGTAACAATTTAAGAAAATAGGAGCAGGAGGTGACCACTCAACCTCTCTGGTCTGCCCTGCCATTCAGAACAACATCAAAAATCATGGCTCACAAAATCAGGCAGCCCCCTCCTCACCCTTAATGTATACGAAAACCATCCATCAAGAGGGAAGGAAGCATCTTCCCTGTCTGAAAAAGGGTCTCAATCCAAAACGTCACCCATTCCTTCTCTCCAGAGATGCTGCCTGTCTCGTTCAGTTACTCCAGCATTTTGTGTCTATCTTCATTCCGCAGTCTGTCTGCAGTCACAGAAAGAAATTAAGTAAGTAACAAACTCCATTTTTCCCCCCAAATCAGTTAACGGGCACAAAAGATCTCATTTTGGTATGAGATTTCTGCATGAACAAAATATCATTATATTGTTATTGTAATCTGAAGAAGGGTTTCGGTCCGAAACGTTGCCTGTTTCCTTCGCTCCATAGATGCTGCTGCATCCGCTGAGTTTCTCCAGCATTTTTGTGTACCTATCAGTATAATTGAAGTATCAGTGAATCTGAGAGCATTATTCACAGGAGCTCAGGAACTCCTTCTTCCCCCCTGCTATCAGGTTGCTATATGGTCCTCCCATAAGCGAGGGGCCTGTCCTATTCACCTCTACCCATGTGTAGAAGGAACTGCAGATGCTGGTTTAAACCGAAGAAAGACACAAATGCTGGAGTAACTCAGCGGGACAGGCAGCATTGACGTTTTGGATCGAGACCCTTCTTCAGACTAGAGTCAGGGGAATGCCCTTTTCTCTGAGTCAAGTCTGAAGAAGGGACTCGACCCAAAATATCACCTATTCCTTCTCTCCAGAGATGCTGTCTATACCTCTCCCCGTTGTGGATATTGGACTTTGATGGAACTGATGCACTACAATGTTGAGAACTATATTTTACACTGGGTATCCTCCCCTTTGCTCTACCTATTGTGCTTCATTGGTTTTATTTATAGTATTTTCTGATTTGGCTGGATACCAATAACAATCCCCACCCCCCCCATTAGTCCTAACCCGAAACGTCACCTATCCATGTTACAAAATTCTTAAGGGGTTGGACAGGCTAGATGCAGGTTGTTCCCGATGTTGGGGAAGTCCAGAACAAGGGGTCACAGTTTAAGGATAAAGGGGAATGTCTTTTAGGACCGAGATGAGAAAAACATTTTTCACGCAGAGAGTGGTGAATCTGTGGAACTCTCTGCCACAGAAGGTAGTTGAGGCCAGTTCATTGGCGATATTTAAGAGGGAGTTAGATGTGGCCCTTGTGGCAAAATGGATCAGGGGGTATGGAGAGAAGGCAGGTACAGGATACTGAGTTGGATGATCAGCCATGATCGTATTGAATGGCGGTGCAGGCTCGAAGGGCCAAATGGCCTACTCCTGCACCTATTTTCTATGTTTCTATGTTCTCCAGAGATGCTGACCTGCTAAATTACTCGAACACTTTGTGTCTTTCCTGGTAAACCAGCATTGTCAGTTCCTTGTTTGTAAATACTTATCTGTCGTCTTAGTAAAGGTCTTCCTCATTTTTATCATTTATGAATAATTGGCTTAACTCCATCAGTAACGTTCTCATGCAAATGATGTTCATGCATTTATTGGAGGGAGAGTATCAGATTACCTTCCTGCAGTTGGCTTGCTGCAGCAAGATCTCCTACTTTAGGCTTTAGAGATACAGCGCGGAATCAGGCTCCACTGCCCACCAAGTCCACGCTGGCCAGTGATCACAGGGTATAATAGCACTATCCTACATACGAGGGACAATTTACACTTTTTACTGAAGCCAATTAACCTACAAACCTGTATGTCTTTGGAGATTGTGGTGAAACTGGAGCACACAGAGGAAACCAAAGCAGTCACAGGGAGAAGGTACAAACTCCACACAGACAGCACCCGTAGACAGGATCGAACCTGGGGCACTGGTGCTGTAAGGCAGCAACTCTACCACTGCGCCACCATAGCATCCTCTACATTGTACTCTAAATTATCGAAGAACAATGTACAGAACGCAAGTAGTAGAATCAAGAGTACGCTGCATAGCTTACCTGTACAAGCTTTCAGTCTTCATATTCATGATCAAGTCTTTATATTCAAGATCAGCCCTGCTCTTTTACATCAGTTCCATTTCCCCATCCTATTTTAAAATTCCTCCATTCAGTAATTGCTCACAGACCTATTGATCTTGGTCTTTAATGTGCTTAACTGAGCTGCCAGAGCCTTTGGGCTGGAGAATTATAAAGATTCACAACACTTTGAATGAAGCAATTACTCTGCAGTTCAGTTCCAAACGGCTGACCTCATAACCTGAGACTGCAACTTATGGTTTGAGACTCTCTAACCCAGGGAAATAGCTTCCCCTGTCAAGTATTGAGGACTTTTCAATGTGTTCACTATTCTACTAAACCCTACACAATGAAGTATTGTGTAGGAAGGAACTGCAGATGCTGGTTTACACCCAAAGATTGACACAAAAAATCTGGAGCAACTCAGCGGGACAGGCAGCATCTCTGGATAGAAGGAATGGGCGACGTTTCTGGTTGAGACCCTTCTTCAGAAAATTCTCCCCAATCATTGCATTCATGCAGCTCCCATACCTCTGGACTTAATCCAGTTCACTTCCTCCTCATCAGATGGGGAAGGAGTTTAGTTTCGAGATACTAGCCTACACACACTTGGGGTAATTTACACATACACCAAGCCAATTAACCGATAAACCTGTACATCTTTGGAGTGTGGGAGGAAACCGAGGACCTTGGAGTAAACCCATTCATGGGGTCATGGGCACAACGTAGAAACAACGTAGACAGCACCCGTAGTCAGGATCAAACCCAGGTCTCTGGCGCTGCAAGCAATGTAAGGCTGCAACTCCTCTGCTGCAAGAGAAACAGATTTGCCCAGTAGACGTGATGTGCTATTGTGGTTAACTCTGGAGCTCGATGAGTTATCCCGGCTCTGTCACTCCAACAGAATCTGATTCCATTGGGAATGGCCTGTGAGTAATGGTACTTTGCATCTCAAGGTATCTCATAAACTCATAGACACAAGCACCGCAGATGCTGGTTTACAAAAAAAGACACTCCTTCTTCTCCCCTCTCCCATCAGGCAAAAGGTATAGAAATGTGGAAAGCCCACACCTCCAGATTCAGGGACAGTTTCTTCCCAGCCGTTATCAGGCAATTGAACTATCCTACCAACAACTGGAGAGCGGTCCTGAGCCACTGTCTACCTCATTGGAGACCCACGGACTATCTTTAATCAGACTTTATCTTGCACTAAACGTCATTCACGTTATTCCTTTTATCATGTACCTGTACATCATGGATAGCTTATACACCAAGGCAATAACTTTTCACTGTACCTTCGTAACGGACCATAAACTAAGCTAAGTTATTCAAGGTTAGACCTTACAGCTCAAAAGTTGTTGCTTTACTACTCTCATCTGGGACCAGGGCCCATTAAAGTAAAATATAATTAAAACACACAGGATATGACAGGAGTGTTTAAGAGGCCACTATAAAGGCCCATGAATATGAGGGGCATGGAGAGATATGGATCATGGAGTTTGGAAAGGATTAGTTTAATTTGGCATCATATTCGACACAGACATCGTGGGCTGAGGGGTCTGTTCCTCAACTGTACTCTTCTATGGTCTATAATTTTACACTATGTTAATTTGCTTATGGGCCGATAGTGAACCAAAATGTCACACACGTGACCAGATGACATCATATAAAGTAATACATTAAAACAATTCTTGTAAGAGATTAATCTTATTCGTTGCTATTTTCCGACCTATGAAACTATAATGCATGTCTGCTATAGATACGAACATTCTAGCTTTTTTTTTTAATTCACAGAGATTGTAAGATAAAACTGAGTTATGAAAAAAACGCTTCCGTGTGAGGTCATATTTGACCTCTGACCCAAAACAAACATTGTCAGCATTATATAAAAAATTCACTTGATAAACTTTGAAAAAAAAACATGAACCATATATAGAGTACAAATTAATATATCTGTAATGCTTTCAGAATTAGAAGTCTGACGTGTATTTTGGTCACATACATGACTAAGACTGGGCCTTATGTGAAACTCTCTGGATTTGACCCAGAATCTTCAAACTGCAAATATGGCATGCTAAACATCCCAGACACTGCTTATGTAATGGAGGAATAAGCCTCCACCTGCAGGGGAAGTCGTCATCACGTCAAGTAGCCACACAGTGGTGCAAATGGTAGAGTCTCTGCCTCACAGCGTCAGAAACCTGGGTTTGATCCTGGCCGTCTGTGTGGAGTTTGCACGTTCTCCCTATGGACACCTGGGTTGCCTCGGGGTGAACCGTTTCTCCCCCAGATCCCGAAGACTTACGGATTTGTAAGTTGACTGATCTCTGTAAATTGCCCCAACCACGTGTGTAGGGAGTGGATGAGAAAGTGGGATAACATCGAATTACTGTGAACAGGTGATCGATGGTTGGACTCGACTGCAGTGGGTTTGAAGTGTGGAGCAGGAAGGACAGGCAACACTGGAGAGAAGATGGGTGACGTTTCGGGTGGAAAACCTTTCAGAAACCCGAAGAAGGGATAGACACCCAAAAATGCTGCCTGAGCCGCTGATGTCCAGCTTTTTGTGTCTACTCATGGGCCGAAGGCGGCGGGGCGACTCACTGTTGCAGTGGCCCCCTACATCTCTGGAGTTTTGTCAAGGAATGTAGTTGTTCGTGATACTGTTTTTAACGTATAGTCGAAACTTAAAAAAAATCCTTCCCTCCACGGGAGAACCCTTGTCTCCGTTGTCGTTGGGGCCTAGATTGGAGCGTGGACCAGGAAGTCACGGAACTGCGGAACTCCCTTCAGCTGCTGCGGCCCAACCCCAGCCGAGTCCACGCTGACCAGAGAGTGCGAGGAAACTTTTCAGGCAACGCAACTTCTCCAGCCCCGCGGGGTTTGGAACGACCGGAGCAGGGCGTCATCGCCCAGCGCGGGACGGAGCATACACTGGGAGCTTCAACTTTGTAACTCTTGGGCCGACCGTACATCGCCCGGCACCTAAAATCGTGGGACTTACCATCGCCCGATCGAAGGAGAGAGAAAAGACTTTGCCTTTCTGAGGAGCGCTTTAAGTTGAAGTGTTTGCATTGTCTTTGTTTGTATGGCTGTCTAGCCTCACTGAGTTTTGAACGCTGTTGCAATCTCTAAACTGAACTTAAACCTTCACGATGGCCCTGGAGACCACAGGAAGAACAGATGTGACCCTGGGTAATGCTGGGCTTCCTAGCCCTTCAGCCCACCGAGTCCACGGGATGGTACACCGGAATGGGTGGAGGTCATAAGATCACAAGGTCATAAGGAATAGGAGAATTAGGCCATTCGGCAAGTCTACGCCATTCAATCATGGCTGATCCATCTCTCTCTCCTAACCCCATTCTCCCCATAACCCCAGACATCCGTACTAATCAAGAATCTATCTATCTCTGCCTTAAATATATCCACTGACTTGTCCCCCACACTGGCCCAGTTTACCCACCGCTTTTTGTTGCTCGTTGTGTCGCAACAAACATCAGCTGCTTAGCAACAGCTGTGGAAGCGTTAATCTTCAACAGCTGGAAAATGTAAAAACATAAGCAATAACCCTTTGGGCAACGTAAATTGCTTACTGCCACCACTGAACTCCCTCTGGAGGCAAGTACCGTACATTTTAAAACTAGTACAGGTACTGGGTCTCGACTAATACTGGGTCTGCCAGGTCGTTATCCTGCACTGTAACCTTGCTTTCGTTAGAGGGTAAGAGAAAATAAGATCCAATTATAGCTCGTTGGGACCAGAAACCAAAGGTCACCTGTCCTCATTTTTCACTCTTTTGATGCACTTTATGAGGATGTTGCCAGGACCTGAGGGACTGAGCTGCAGAGAGAGGCAGGGCAGACGCAAGAGGCTTTCTCCAGATGCATAAGATCATGAGAGGAATAGATAGTGTGAATGCAGAGAGTCTTTCACCCAGTAGAAACATAGAAAATAGGTGCAGGAGGAGGCCATTCGGCCCTTCGAGCCAGCACTGCCATTCATTGTGATTATGGCTGATCGTCCCCAATCAATAACCCGTGCCTGCCTTCGCCCCATATCCCTTGATTCCACTAGCCCCTAGAGCTCCATCTCTTAGTAAGAGAATCAAGAACCAGAGCTCATAAGTTAAAGGTGAGAGGGCAAAGTCACCCCTCAGGTTCCTATTAAATATTTATCCTCTCACCTTAGACCTATGTCCTCTGGTTCTTCATTCCCCTACTCTGGGTGAAAGACTCTCAGATTTAATAGGAACCTGAAGGGCAACATTTTCACACCATGGGTGGTAGGTAAATGAAATGAGCTGCCAGAGTCATAGAGTCATATAGTTCTAGTCATACAGCATGGAAACAGGCCCTTCAGCCCAACGTGCCCACACCGGCCAACATGTCCCAACTACTGTTCAAACAAAATCGTGTAGGAACAGCTTCTGCTCTGTTCTTGTCACCCTCGGGGATAGACACAGAATTCAGATATCCGCCCGCTCCTGTTCGTGTTAGAACGGATCAGTTCTGATGAAGGGTCAAAACAACCAAACAGTATGAACATTGGATTCTCCAATTTTAGTCAATGACCCTACAAACGCCCTCCCCTTGTCACCTCCTCCCCCCTCTTCCCCCTCTCACCCCCATGACCCACTTGGATGAGCACTTATTTCTCCCATTCCCCTGTTCCCTGCCACCGATATTCCCTCCTCCGGCTTCACATTTCCCGCCTTTTCGATCCTTATCCCACATTTATTTGGCTTTTCATCTCTGGCCTTTATCCACCCATCTGCCATCCTCCCCACTGTCCCCACCTCTCCTCACCTGTATCCACCTGTCACTTGCCAGCTTTGTCTTTGCCCCCACCGTCCACCCCCTTCTCTTCCAAAGGAGGTAGTTGAGGCAGGTAGGGACTGTTTCCATGCTGTACAACTCCATGACTCTATGACTGTACTCCAATTTAGCTACTCTGTGTTAAGGATAAAATTCCCAGCGGTCGTGTACTGTTAATATGGAAGCCGGTTTCATAAGAGTATTTTAAAAAACCCACTTTGCTCTCATCTCAAATAAACTGGTCACAGATGAAACTCATACTTATAAATGAACAGATTAAAACAGGTTGGATTAACTCACATGTAAAATTTGGGTTGCTTTCGGGGAAATTGACTGAAAATGGATTTGATCGCATCCCAAACAATTTTTACAAAAATCAGGAGCAACTCAATGGGTCAGACAGTTTCTCTGGAGAAAAGGAATAGGTGACGTTTCAGGTCAAGACCCTTCTTCAGACCCGAAGCGTCACCCATTCATTCCTTCTCTCCAGAGATGCTGCCTGGCCCGCTGAGTTTTTTGTGTCTATCTTCGGTTTAAACCAGCATCTGCGGTTCCTTACACCTAACAATTTTCACGTGACTCCCATTTCCAAAGTGCATTCCACACAGTAGCAACCAGCGATCAGGTAAACTGATGGGGCACTGACCTAGTGCAAACACATCCACTCCGGACCTAACGATCTAACTCCAGCACTAATCTAATCCACTCCCTTCCTTCGGAAGCATGAATCTATTACTTCCGACTACAAACACAAAAAGCTGGAGTAACTCAGCGGGACAGGCAGCATTTTTGGAGACAAGGAATGGGTGACGCTTCGGGTTGAGATCCTTCTTCAGACTGAAAGTTAAGGGAGATGAGAGGTATGGAAGGGTAAGGTTTGAAAAATGAGAGATCAAAGGGGCAAAGATCAAAGAAAATGTAGAATAAATCATTGGTACACAAAAATGCTGGAGAAACTCAGCGGGTGCAGCAGCATCTATGGAGCAAAGTAAATAGGCAACGTTTCGGGCAAAAACCCTTCTTCAGACTGAAGAAGGGTTTCGGCCCGAAACGTTGCCTATTTCCTTTGCTCCATAGATGCTGCTGCACCCGCTGAGATTCTCCAGCATTTTTGTGTACCTTCGATTTTCCAGCATCTGCAGTTCATTCTTAAATAGAATAAATCATTGTTAGCTAGGGAACGTGACAACAATGCCTACAATGTGAATTTTAATCTCTTGTTTTTCTCACCACACCCTTCCATATCTCACTTTTCCCTCTCTCCTGATTCTAAGTCTGAAAAAGGGTCTCGACTCAAAACGCACCAATTTCTTCTATCCAGAGATGCTGCCTGTCCTGCTGAGTTACTCCAGCATTTTCTGTCTATCTTCGGTGTAAACCAGCATCCGCAGTTCCTTCCTACACAATGTATTACTTTCCTTTGGCTGACCCTGCCTGCTCCACTCCATCTAGTATACAAGCTGACTTCCCACAAAAGCACATGTTCATATCTGGTTGCCCACTTCAAAGCACTTGCAGCACAAGGAAGTATTGATACAAAATTGCCCTTCCGGACAAGACATGACATCACAAGACCATAAGAAATAGGGGCCGAGTTAGGCCATTCGGCCCATCGAGTCTACTCCGCCATTTGATCATGGCTATCATTAGACAATAGACAATAGGTGCAGGAATAGGCCAGCACCTCCATTCACTGTGATCATGGCTGATTATCCACAATCAGTACCCCGTACCTGCCTTCTCCCCATATACATTGATTCCTCTATCTTTAAGAGCTCTATCTAACTCTATTATTCCATCTCAACCCCATTCTCCTGCCTTCTCCCTTTGACATTTGACATAATTACTAATCAAGAATCTATCAAACTCTGCCTTAAAAATTCTCATTGACTTGGCCTCTGTGGCAATGACTTCCGCAGATTCACCACCCCCTGGCTAATTACTCCTCATCTCCTTTCCGAAGGTGTGTCTTTTTATTCTGAGGCCATGCCCTCTGGTCTTTGGCACTCCCACTACTGGAAACATCCTCTCCTCATCCACTCCATGTAAGTGGATGCTGTGTATTAGTAGATGCTGGAGATGGCTCTGGTGTTGTAGTCAGAGACCACGCTGCCTGGCCAATTCCACACTGAACAAACACTCATTTCACTCCTGCCATCGGGAAGAAGATACAGGAGCCTGAAAACTATAATGACCAGGTGTATGAACAGCTTCTTCCCTGCAGCCAATAGGCTATTAAACACTACAACCTTCAAATAAGGTCTAAACTACATAGACTTGAGGGCATTGGTTTTGCACTATTATTGTTTGTTTGTTTTTTATGTGTACATATGTACGATACAATACGATACCATAGAACTTTATTCAATGTTTAAGAAACATTTAGACAGGTACATGGATAGGACAGGTTTAGAGGAATATGGGCCAAATGTAGGCAGGTGGGACTAGTGTAGATGGAGCCAGAGGCCTGGTTTGATCCTGTTCTCGGGTGCTGCATGTGTGGAGTTTGCACGTTCTCCCTGTTACTGCTCAGGTTTCCTCCGGGCGCTCTGGCTTCCATCCACATCCCAAAAAACATGTGGGTTTGTAGGTTAATCTTTATACTCACTCCTGGCATCACTTCCTGGTTCGGGAGCTGCAAGGCGTACGAACGGCACCAACTAGACAGGATTGTGAAGACCGCCAGCAGGATTATTGGTGCTCCAATCCCTTTCCTGCTGGACATATACAGGAAGATATGTATCAGCAGAGCCATCTCCATCATCAAAGACCCCTACCACCCATCGCATCACATATTCTCCAAGCTGCCATCTGGGAAGAGGTACAGGAGCATTAGCTGCAAAACCAGCAGGATGCTCCCCAGCTTCTTCCCGCAGGCTATAAGACTGATAAACGGACTTTGCCCCCTGCCAAAGTATCGCGCACCAACCATCAACCTGGACACACTGCAGCAGAGCCACTGTCGTGCCACTGCCGATCGGAACGCCTGTTGATGTTTAGTAGAGAGTAGAGTGTTTATTTTGTTCATGATATATGTATTTTTATTTCTATTTATTTTTTACTGCACACTGAATGAACACTGGTTGAGCAACGTTTTTTTTGTTTCCTCTGGGTATGTGAGTACTCAGGAAAATGACAATAAAGATATACTACTAATTGGGCCACTGTGGATTACTCCTGGTGTATAGGGAGTAGATGAGAAAGTGGGATAAAGTAGCACTAGTGTGAGTGGGTGATCAATGTTCAGCATTGGTTTTCGATGGGCCGAAGGGCCTGCTTCCATGCTGTCTCAATTCAATTCAAGAACACTATAAACTAAACTAAACTAAACTAAATACGGTTTACAAATGATGGGGAAATTAAAATTGCCGATGCAAATGAGGCCAGAATGGGAGAAGCACAGGATGGAAAAACAACCGCGGTACAATGGAGAAAAGAGGAGTGAGTATAAAGAGGAGAAGGGAACTGTGTTCACCCATTTCATTCAGTATCGAGTAACAAAATTCCCCATCAGGGAGCAGAGAATGAGAGTGATTACATTGTTACACAAAGCCATAGAGGGGCTTTTGTTCAGAAACAACCCTGAATCAACTGAGCCGTGGAAGAGATTTCAGAGAAAATGACTGGCATTAGATAGTTGTAATGGAACAATTGGTGGTAACGACAGCCTGACTTCAGTCGCTTGAAGCTCCGGAGGAAAATAAAAACATCCGTCTGTCCTGGAGAATAATCTCCATTACACAGCTGATTATTAATTTCAGGACAATTAAGCTCTGCAGGGACCATTTTCACACCATTTTCAAAATAAAAATAATCAAGGCTTCAGCCTTTCAGGAGGGCTTCCTTTCACCATTCCTGGATAAAGCAAGATTCTTGGCTGTGTTTCATTTGCTTATTATCTTTTATTATAGACTGCATTAAAATGTTGCACATTTCATTTCCCTAAGGGACCCTCATTATATTCACCAGACGGCAAAGGTTATACTGTGCAGGGTTGGGGGTGGGGTATAGTACAGGCAGCGTTTTATATGCAGTGCGGGTAAGTCTCCTGTGAGTTTGCTCACTATTCTCTTTCTGAAAATCCAGTCCTTTCTCCACCATTGATTCCACTTCTCCGTTTCCCTCTCTTTGTTCGTATCTCTCTCACAGACTCCTTGTGATGTCTCCATTTCTTCCATCTCACTCTTGTTCTGCCTCTTTCTCCACTTCACTGTCTGCTCTCTATTTTGTCTGTAACTCGTTTTCCCCCAGCCCACAGCTAACAATGGCCTGGTCCTTTTATCATTGTTACTTTTTTGCAAATCGTTCATTCATTTGTTATATGTCTCTCTATATCACCGTCTACATCTCTCAGTTCCCTTTCCCCTGACTCTCAGTCTGAAGAAGGTTCTTGTCCCGAATCTTCACCTATTCCTTTTCTCCAGGGATGCTGTCTGAACCACTGAGTTACTCCAGCATATTGTGTCCACCTTTGGTTTAAACCAGCATCTGCAGTTCATTCCTACACATACTCTATTATTCTGTGTGCGCGCCCGTGTGTGTGTGTGTGCATGTGTGTGGGTGTGTGTGCGTGTGTGTGTGTGTCCTTGTGTGTGTGTGTGTGTGTGTGTGTGTGTGTGTGTGTGTGTGTGTGTGTGTGTGTGTGTGTGTGTGTGTGTGTGTGTGTGTGTGTGTGTGTGTGTGTGTGTGTGTGTGTGTGTGTGTGTGTGTGTGTGTGTGGGTGTCTGTGTGTGTGTGTGTGTGTGTGTGTGTGTGTGTGTGTGTGTGTGTGTGTGTGTGTGTGTGTGTGTGTGTGTGTGTGTGTGTGTGTGTGTGTGTGTGTGTGCGTGTGTGTCTGTGTGTGTGTGTGTGTGTGTGTGTGTGTGTGTGTGTGTGTGTGTGTGTGTGTGTGTGTGTGTGTGTGTGTGTGTGTGTGTGTGTGTGTGTGTGTGTGTGTGTGTGTGTGTGTGTGTGTGTGTGTGTGTGTGTGTGTGTGTGTGTGTGTGTGTGGGTGTGTGTGTGTATGTGTGTGTGTGTGTGTGTGTGTGGACGTGTGTGTGTGTGTGTGTGTGTGTGTGTGTGTGTGTGTGTGTGTGTGTGTGTGTGTGTGTGTGTGTGTGTGTGTGTGTGTGTGAGTGAGTACGTGTGTGTGTGTGTGTGTGTACATGTGTGTACATGTGTGTGTGATTTGTCAGGGTCACTCAAACCCTCCATATTCCTTTACAGTTTGTTTCATTTTCAATAATTTTAAATGTCTGTTCCTTTTTATATTTCATGTTCTTTAATGTGTCAGGTGCTTGTTGTAGAAGCTTGTTGTAGAACAGTACCTCACAGAACAAGCCATTTGGCCCACAATGTCTGTGGCGAGATAGTTCAAGTTCATAAGATCATAAGTAATAGGAGCAGAATTCGGCCATTCGGCCCATCAAGTCTACTCCGCCATTCAATCACGGCTGATCTATCTTTCCCTCCTAACCCCATTCTCCTGCCTTCTCCCCTGACACCTGAGCAAATCAAGAATCTATCTCTGCCTTAAAAAAATCAATTGGCTTAGCCATTACAGCCGTCTGTAGCAATGAATTCCACGGACTCACCACCCTCTTACTAAATAAATTCCTCCTCATCTCCTTCCAAAAGGTACATCCTAAAATTCTGACGCTATGACCTCTGCTCCTAGACTCTCTCACTAGTGGAAGCATCCTGTCCACATCCACTCTATCCAAGCCTTTCACTATTCGGTAAGTTTCAATGAGGTCCCCCCTCAATCTTCTAAACTCCAGCGAGTACAGGCCCAGTGCCATCAAACACTCATCACAGGTTAACCAACTGGGATTATTATTCTCATAAACCTCAGCTGGACCCGTTCCAGTGCCAGCACATCCTTCCTCAGATATGGGGCCCAAAATTGCTCTCAATATTCCAATACTCTTGCCAATCCTTATCCCTCCATTCCCTGCATAATTATGGTCTGCCATAAAAGCTATGGACCACCTTTGTGACATTAAGTCTCATCTATGACATTTCTAATGGCTCAGATGCCTCTCTAATCCTCCTGACGGTGAGCTAACATGATGAGTGGAAAGTAAGATGAAACGTGAATCTTTACATTTCATTCGTCTGAGGTTGGTGAATGTGTGGAATTCATTGCCACAGATGGCTTTGGAGGCCAAGTCAATGTATATTTATAAGGCGGAGATAGATAGATTATTGATTAGTACAGGTCTCAGGGGTAATAGGGAGAGGGCAGGGGAATGGGGTTAGGAGGGAGAGATCGAACAGCCATGAATGAATGGTGGAGTAGACATAATGGGCCAAAGGGCCTAATTCTGTCCCTATCACTTATAACCTTATGACCTTATGACCTTTAGTTCACAGCAAACAAATATAGAGAGAGGTCTTATGATTAAAATTACCTATGAACTCAGTCAATTCAATTGTTCTTATTCAAAGTGTTATTTATAGTTTTAGTTTTAGAGATAACAGCATGGAAACAGGCCCTTCAGCCCACCAAGTCCACACCGACCAGCGATCCCCGCACATTAACACTACCCTACACACAATAGCGCCAATTTTATATTTATACCAAGCCAATTAACCTGTATGTCTTTGGAGGAAACTGATGAAATCGAAGAAATCCCACGCGGTCACAGGGAGAACGCACAAACTTCGTACAGATCACAGCACCCGTAGTCAAGATAGAACCCGGGTCTCTGGCGCTGTAAGGCAGCAACTCTACTGCTGCGCCACCGTGCCGCCCTTTGCAAAATTCAAGTCAGAGTGAGTGTCTTCCTGGAAATCTTTCAACAGTCCCTGGTGACCTCATGCAATATTGTGGCTACAGGTCGAACAAGATCAAGGAACCCTCCCGTCAAACCGCAACTGATAAATCAGCAGACATTCCGCCCATTAAAAGTTCTGAGAGAAACAAACTCACAGGATAAGCTTTGAGTGCAGTTCTCAACGTCTAGCACCCGGTGTTATTTGGAAGGTACAAAAGGCTGGAGAAACTCAGCGGGACAGGCAACATCTCCGGAGAAAAAGGAAAGGTGACGTTTCAGGTCGACTGAGAATAGGTTGATTGGCTATGTAAAATTGTCCCTCGTTTGTGGGACAGAACTAGTGTACAGGCAGACTTGCTGGGCGAAAGTGCCTGTCTCCACGCTGTATCTCTAAACTAATCCAAACTAAAGTTACAGAGATAGGTTGAATAAGTTAGGTCTTTATTCTCTGGAGCGCAGAAGGTTAAGGGGGGACTTGATAGAGGTCTTTAAAATGATGAGAGGGATAGACAGAGTTGATGTGGACAAGCTTTTCCCTTTGAGAATAGGGAAGATTCAAACAAGAGGACATGACTTCAGAATTAAGAGACAGAAGTTTAGGAGTAATATGAAGGGGAACTTCTTTACTCAGAGAGTGGTAGCGGTGTGGAATGAGCTTCCAGTGGAAGTGGTGGAGGCAGGTTCATTGGTATAATTTAAAAATAAATTGGATAGGCATATGGATGAGAAGGGAATGGAGGGTTATGGTATGAGTGCAGGCAGGTGGGACTAAGGGGAAAAAAAATTTGTTCGGCACGGACTTGTAGGGCCGAGATGGCCTGTTTCCGTGCTGTAATTGTTATATGGTTATATGGTTATATAAACCAAACCAAACTAGACCAAACTAAACTAAACTAAAAGCATTGCTTCCCTCCATTCAAAATGTCAGCTCTTCTTACACAGAAGGGCAGAGAAGGTGAACTACGATAGCGTCACACCCAAGAACATTTCTCCTCCATTCATTGTGTTAACATTATGAGGAATGGTGGTTTGGCAATGCCAATAACCTTCCTTATCTAGATATATGAGCAGGAAGCAGGAAATATCATTGTTGCGAAGGGAAAATTGACCCTGTTATGTTAACATTTAAGAACTGGCGCACATGAACCTAGATGTTGATATTGATAGAACATCTTGTCAGATGACAGCTGCATCTATCGCTCTTTATGAACCCTTGACCATCTGTTTCTTACCGTCCCACGAGGCGCCCTTTGTATCTCCAAGCATTTCTGCATCTCCGCGCATAATATTTTATTCAAATTAGGATTGCAAAGACTGGGTAACTGGGTAATTTATCAACAATTTGCCCCAATTATACAGCCATTAAGGCGGATTGACCTAATACTTTTGTCCCTGTTAAACAAATTTTGCTTGTCATTTTGCGGCAAACACAAAGAAATGCTCAGCGGAGAAAGGGTGCAATCATCATTATGGAAATTACAATTTGCACAATGTAAAATCGACTGTAAGCATTAACACTGATGAGGCTCATATTTCATTAACCATCTGTATGAAAATAATGGTTTCTGCAGGGAATTAAAGTTCTTGGGCCAGTAATCTCTATTGAGCAATATAATTAGATGGATCAAGCCCATTTTTGCAAGGCATTC
Source organism: Leucoraja erinaceus (assembly GCF_028641065.1). NCBI lineage: Eukaryota > Metazoa > Chordata > Chondrichthyes > Rajiformes > Rajidae > Leucoraja > Leucoraja erinaceus. Next base: position 13,460,465 of record NC_073379.1, on the reverse strand, counting down.
GACAATAGCATGGACAATGCATGCTAGTTCTTTCTATATACTATTACTAGCGATTCATAATAAGCAGGTTACTGCATTACACAGTGGATTAAACTGCATGTGCAGAGACCCCTATTATTTCAATGCTACACCCGATTAAAATGAGCAAATTGGTCAGGATTATATTTTGCCAGATTGATTTTCATTTCTGATGTTCTTGCGCCTCTTTTCATGGAGGCTCCTGAGTTGACAATGCTGGGGTTTTTTTTTGATTAGTCACCACTTAAAACAGTGCAGGGAGGCGGAGCGTGATGCTCATATTACAGCCCAGCGGGAACCTGAGGGAACATTTGCACTTTCTTCCCCATACCAATTGAAATGCCACAGAAATTGATGAGTAACGTTGTCGGTGCCAGACTGAAGGCAAGGCTGGCCACCTGTCTAATTAGTCTAATTGTGCACCTATTTTGCACTCACTTGACAAGAGATTGTTATCGTGTTTTCAAAGGACACTGCGTGCAGTGGAAGCTCCACTTGGATTCATCAGTGGAGATGACGAAACAATGTACAGGGAGGAAGTAGAACAACTGGTGGACTGGTGCGGCAAAAATAACCTAGAATTGAATGTCGACAAAACTAAGGAGATGGTTGTCGACTTCAGGAGGGCGCAGCCAAAGCATACACCGCTCAACATTAGTGGCACTGCAGTGGAGAGAGTGGAGAGCATAAAGTTCCTCGGTGTGCAAATAACGGACAGCCTCACCTGGTCCAGGAACACCATTGGGACCGTCAAACGGGCCCATCAGCGACTGCACTTCCTGAGTAAACTAAAACAGGCCTCACTCCCCACCAACATCCTCAGGACTTTTTACAGGGGCACGGTGGAGTCTGTACTCACGTACTGCATAAATACGTGGTACTGCACCTGCAACTGCTCGGACAGGAAGGCTCTGCAGAGGGTAGTGAGGGGAGCAGAGAGGATCATTGGCGTCTCCCTACCCTCGGTACAAGAACTGTTCCAGAGCCGCTGTCTGAAGAAAGCACAGAGAATAGCTAAGGACAAACTGCACCCCCTCCACACACACCTGGATCTCCTGCCATCAGGCAAGAGATATCGAAGCATCCAAGCCCGGACTACGAGGCTGCTAAACAGCTTCCTACCACAGGCTGTGAGGCTGCTAAACAGTCACTCTGCACTCACAGCCACTTGACTTGACTGCGGCTGGCACGGACACTTTAATAACTGGCACTGGCCACTCAAATCAGCGGCCCCGGACATTTTTTATGATTGGTTTACTGTATTTTAACATTGTGTTTTTTACCTGCTTTTAACTATTTATACTGTTCCATCAGGGACTGGATTATTTGTTTTTAGTGTTATTATGTGTGAAGTGTTTTTAAATTTCATGTGCGATGCTCCGCTATTCACTGGGAAACGTCTTTTCATTTTGCACTGTACAACTGTTGCTTGCAAGATGACAATAAAGGTTGATTGATTGATTGATTGATTGATTGATTTACGTCAGGCCCACAATTTAACTCCCCCTCCCATTCCCACACTGGCCTCTCTGTCCTGGGCCTCATCCACTGGCAGAGTGGCGACTTCACACAAAGGGTGGTGGGTGTATGGAACAAGCTGCCAGAGGAGGTAGTTGAGGCTAGGACTCTCCCAGCATTTAAGAAGCAGTTAGATGGCTACATGGATAGAGCTCTTAAAGATAGCGGAGTCAAGGGATATGAAGAGAAGGCAGGAACTATTTGTGGATGATCAGCCATGATCACATTAAATGGCGGTGCTGGCTCGAAGGGCCAAATAGCCTACTCCTGCACCTATTGTCTATTGTCTATTGACTGGTTTGGAGGGATATGGACCAAACGTGGGTAGGTGGGACTAGTGTAGCTGGGACATGTTGGCCGGTGTGGGCAAGTTGGGCTGAAGAGCCTGTTTTCATGCTGTATCATTCTATGACTCTATGACTAGTCAGGCCTAAGGCAGAGTAGCACCTCATATTTCAATAGACAATAGACAATAGACAATAGGTGCAGGTTTGCCATTCGGCCCTTCGAGCCAGCACCGCCATTCGCTTGGGCAGCTTACAAACCAGCGGTATGACTAATGATATGCCTAATTTCAAGTAACCCCTGCTCTCCCTCTCTCTCCGTCCCTCCCCCACCCTAGTTGTCCGACTGGTTTGACTGCCCTGATTACTTTTACTGATTGTATGCCTCCTTGTCACCTTCCTCTCTGTAACTCCCTGGTCAATTCATCCCTTCCCACCCAAACCTCCCTTTCACCTGCCACTTTCCCTTGCAACCGCAGGAAATGCTACACTTGTCGCTTTAACTCCCCCCTTGACTCCATTCAAGGCAGTCAAGCAGTATTTCCAGGTGTGGCAGAGGTTCACCTGCACCACATCCAACCTCATCTATTGCATCCACCGCTCTAGATGTCAGCAGCTCTACATCGGTGAGACCAAGCGTAGGCTTGGCGATTGCTTCGCCCAACACCTCCGCTCGGTTCGCAATAACCAACCTGATCTCCCGGTGGCACAGCACCTCAACTCCCCATCCCATTCCGAATCCGACCTTTCTGTCCTGGGCCTCCTCCATGGCCAGAGTGAGCAACACCGTAAAACGGAGGAGCAGCACCTCATATTTTGCTTGGGCAGTTTACACCCCAACGGTATGAACATTGACTCTCCAATTTCAGGTAGTTCCTGCTTTCTCCCTCTTTCCCCTCCCCTTCCCAGCTCTCCCACAGCCCACTGTCTCCGCTTCTTGCTTTCTTCCTCCTGCCCTCCCCCACCCCCACATCAGTCTGAAGAAGGGTTTCGACCCGAAACGTCGCCTATTTCCTTCGCTCCATAGATGCTGCCTCACCCGCTGAGTTTCTCCAGCATTTTTGTCTACCTTCGATATTCCAGCAACTGCAGTTCCTTCTCAAACATTCTACATTTCCTTATCATCGTCTGCTTTGATCTGTCATTTTCACACCTTATCCCTCCATATCTAGACTCCCTCTGCTCTGAGTCTGAAGAAGGGTCTTGGCCTGAAATGTTACACATTCCTTCCCTCCAGAGATGCTGCCTGTCCCGCTGAGTTACTTCAGCACTTTGTGTCTATTCTCGGTGTAAACCAGCATCTGTAGTTCCTTCCTTTTAATTTAGTTTAGAGATACAGCGCAGAAACAGGCCCTTCGGCCCACCGAATCCGCACCGACCAACGATCTCCGCATAGTAACACCATCCTACACTAGGGACAAGTTTATATTCATACCAAGCCAACTAACCTGAAAACCTGTACGCCTTTGGAATGTGGGAGGAAACATAGAAACATAGAAACATAGAAAATAGCTGCAGGAGGAGGCCATTTGGCCCTTCGAGCCAGCACTGCCATTCATTGTGATCATGGCTGATCGTCCCCTATCAATAACCCGTCCCTACCTTCTCCCCATATCCCTTGACTCCACTAGCCCCTAGAGCTCTATCTAACTCTCTCTTAAATCCATCCAGTGAGTTGGCCTCCACTGCCCTCTGTGGCAGGAAATTCCATAAATTCACAACTCTCTGGGTGAAAACGTTTTTTCTCACCTCAGTTTTAAATGACCTCCTCTTTATTCTAAGACTGTGGCCCCTGGTTCTGGACTCACCCAACATTGGGAACATTTTTCCTGCATCTAGCAGGAAACAGGAGATCTCGGAGAAAACCCAGGCAGGTCACGGGGAGAACGTCCAACTCCGTACAGACAGCACTCATGGTCAGGATCGAACCCGGGTCTCTGGCATTGTAAGCGCTGTATGGCAGCAACATCTACCGCTGCCCCACCGTGCCGCCCCCTACACTAATAGTCCTCTGTGTTTACACTGCTGCGGAACTTTGCTACAAAGGATCGAACCAGACACACAATGCACATGTCCCTAATGACAGCTGCGTGATATTGCAGCCAGAATTCAAAGACATCCATAAGCTGGCAGCCACCAGAAGTCACATGGCATGGGTCAGCTGCCTATTTGCATCTTGCTTCACAAGTAACCATAGTCCAGTGGCATTAACACTGCTGTTACTTTGTAACGGCTCCAGCCTCATTCATTCTGGGCTTTTACCATCTGCACTTGCCATGCATATTTAGCACAGAGTGAATGGGGTGTCAACGATTTAGAGACCTTTCTGCAAGGCTAGGCACTTTATTCCAAAACTGGATTGACTCCAACTGACAATCAACAGGAAATGGTTACAATTACTGTTCGGTATGAAACTACTACTTAGTGTATTTAGAGAAATGGTCCACATTAAAGGGATCAGACATCGATCGGTTTTAAATGTAAAAGGGGTAAAGGGTTTTGGAGGTGAATACTGGAAAGTGCCCCTGAGGTAAAGGATAGACCACTGTCGCAATGAATGGTGGTGCAGACACCTATTGCTGACCTATTCCCACTATTTTTCATGTTCTCAGGAGTCAATATTGTTTTTGCAGGATCAGTCTGAGGAAGGGTTTTGGCCCGAAATGTTGCCTATTTCCTTCACTCCATAGATGCTGCTGCACCCGCTGAGTTTCTTCAGCATTTTTGTGTACCTTCGATTTTCCAGCATCTGCAGTTCCTTCTTAAACACATTGTTTAACTCACAAATGTATCAACTATTGCAAATTACTTACCTGCAACAGCTCAACGGGCCCATAAATGCAGCCTACACAGACAATATGTAATAATTCCTTAAAAATTCAACCAATTAATAACCAAAGTACTAGTGCAAAAATAAATCCAGGGTCCTTCCTAAATTAATTAGTTCATAAGTTGTAGGAGCAGAGTTAGGCCATTCGGCCCATCAAGTCTACTCCGCCATTCAATCACGGCCGATCTATGTAGGAAGGAACTGCAGCTGCTGGTTTAAGCCGAAGATAGACACAAAATGCTGGAGTAACTCAGCGGGACAGGCAGCATCTCTGGAGAGAAGGAATGGGTGACCCTTCTTCAAACCTGATCGATCTTTCCCTCTAGTGCAATCAAAGACAGTCCGTAGGAGTTTGTGTTGTGTAGAATCTTGGTTGTTGAGAAGAAACTATTCTTGAACTGGGTGGTAGTGGTTTGCAGGATCCTGTACCTTCTTCCCCATGGAAGGAGCGAAATATGAGCGTGGTCAGGATGGTGTGGGTCGTACAGGTTTGTGGACTAATTGGCTTGGTATAAAAGGTAAAATTGTCCTTTCTGTGTGTAGGATAAACGTGCAGGGATCACCTGTCGGGGCAGACGCGATGGGCCGAAGGGCCTGTTTCCGTGGTGTATCACTAAATTAATCTAAACTAAACTAAACCATAAAGGTGGCAGGACAGTGGATAAGGTAGTCAAAAGATATATCATTTATTTTCCTTTATCACTCAGGGTGCGGACTGCAACACAATGCTACACTGCATTGGATTTTTGGCAGCTCCTAGAGTAGTGTGTGCAGACATGTTCAGTACACGATGATAGCGATGCCAAGCCTGGTGATTATAGTTATGAAGAGCATTTGGCAAGGCTGGAGAAGTTATATTCGGGGCCGAGGAAACTGAACATAGATTTAATCAAAGTACATAACATTTTAAGCAGACTAAAAAGAAATAATGCATTGGAAGGAACTGCAGATGTTGGTTTACACCAAAGATAGACACAAAATGCTGGAGTAACTCAGCGGGGCAGGCAGCATCTATAGAAAGAATAGGATAGAAAGAATAGGTGACGTTTCGGGTCAAGACCCTTCTTCAGACTGAGAGTCAGGGGAGAGGGAGACACGGAGACAAGGAAGGGTAAGGTGTGAAAAAGAGATCAAAGAGGACAAGATCAGGGAAAATGTAAAGTCATAGAGTGATCCAGTGTGGAAACAGGCCCTTCGGCCCAACTCGCCCATACTGGCCAACAAGGTCCAAGCTACCCTAGTCCCACTTGCCTGCGCTTGGTCCATAACCCTCCAAACCTGTCCTATCCATGTACCTGTCCAACTGTTTCTTAAACGATGGGATAGTCCCAGCCTCAACGACCTCATCTGGCAGCTTGTTCCATACACCCACCACCCTCTGTGTGAAATAGTTGCCCCTCTGATTCCTATTAAATCTTTGTAAAATAGGTCATTGTTAGCTGATGGGAAGGTGACGAGGCATACAAACAGTAAATTAAAATCATTAAAATACAAAGAATATCGTACGCATAAAGACTGATAAGTTGCGAACATAGATTTAAAGTACTTGTAAAAGGATTGGTGGGAGGATTTTAGTCAAACATTTTACATTCATTTATAAAGTTAATTCAAAATGGTTCTTTTTTCCTTTCACCTTTACAGTTTGTAAAGTTTCTTCATTTTCTTTGGCTGCTCGGCTAAATTAATGATATTATTTTGGTTGCATTGACAAGTATCTCATATCGAGCACTGGTAATCCATAGCGCTGAGATCATTCGATCTTTTGGGCAGGTTTCCCTAAGGTCAAAGATGTAACATATAGGTTTACCACTGAGTGGAAAATCCAGACCATTACTTTTTGCAAACGATTGCTTGTTGAATTCTCTTGTCAGTTTGCCTATCGAAGGTCACGTTTTAATGCAAAAAGAGCAATCCATTCAGAGAAAGAAAGCATTCATTGTTGGTAAGGGCGAGCAGAGTGGCACAAGGGTATCACAATGGCACAACTCACAGCGACCGAGTCCAATCTGAGTCCAATCATTAAGGGCCTGTCCCACTTTCACGAACTAATTCACAACCTTTTTTACTCGTGGACATTTTTCATCAGGTTAGAAAAACGCCCCGACCTACTTGATGCCACGAGTACCTACGACCAGTGGCGGACTGGCCAGGGTGTCAGCTTGCCCGATGGCAAGTGGACCCCTGATGAAGTGATAGCAAGTGATGGCAAGTGGGCCCCTGTTAAATGATAGCGTTGTAGTTGTGGGTGGGCCCCCTTTGTCTCCTGGCAACCAATATATTTAGACCCAGTCCGCCACTGCCTACGACTAGCATCACAACCTACCTACGACCTACCTACGACCTCCTACGACCTCCTACGACCTTGTAACGACCATGCTGCGAGTATGAGTCAAGGGAAAACTCGGCAGACGTCGTGAATTAGGTCGTGAAAGTGGGACAGGCACTTTACCTCGGGTGCTGTTAACAGACTCTGACCCGCCTCAGCCTGATCCGCTGAGTTATTCCTGTGTTTTATGTATGTCTAGGTCAGGACTCCATGTTAGCTGGTGTAGGATGATTCAGTTGCCTGATAATAGCTGGGAAGAAACTGTCCCTAAATCTGGAGGTGTGTGCTTTCCAACTTCTGTATCTCGTGCCTGATGGGAGAGGCGAGAAGAGGGAGTGACTAGGGGGCGAGTTTGCACAGTCTCCCTGGACTGTGTGGGTTTCCTCCAGGTGCTCCGCTTTCTTCCCACATCTCAAAGACGTGTGGGCTTGTAGTTGAATTAGCCTCTGTAAATTGCCCCAAGTGTACAAGGAGTGAATGAGAAAGTGGGATAACATGGAGCTAGTGTGAATGAGTGATCGATGGTCAGCATGGACTTGGTGAGCTGTTTCTGTGCTGAATCGTTCAATCAATCAATCAGGTATTGTCTCATTTATTGCTCCACAGTAAAATCACCCTGACTGTGCAGGGAAAAGGTGACTTTCCACTATCATTTCATACATTGTGTATCAAACACTATTCATTATTCAACATATATCTTCCAAATCACCTTGAGAAACAACCACAGCCGATATATGAAAGAGTCACAGTCGCCAAAGACAGTTTTAGTAGTTTTAGTTTAAGGGATACTGTGCGGAAACAGGCCCTTCGGCCCATCGAGTCCGTGTCGACCAGCGATTCCCGGACATTAACGCTATCCTACTCACACACTAGGGACAATTTTACATTTATACCAAGTCATTTAGCCAACAAACCTGTACGTCTTTGGAGTGTGGGAGAAAACGGAAGATCCCAGAGAAAACCCACGCAGGTCACAGGGAACAGACAAGCACCCGTGGTCAGTTTTGAACCCGGGTCTCTGGCGCTGTAAGGCAGTAGCTCTAGCACTCACCACTGTGCCGCCTATGTTTTAGAAAGGCCGTTTTAGAAATTTCTATTTGGAAATAAAAAGGATAAGGTCAGGATGAATCATAAGAACAGATGTTCCAAAACATTTAAAGGATCAGAAACAAGCCGTCTATTTTTCCAGCCTTGCCACACCCAACGCAGTAACCCTCATTAAACAGTGCCAAAGAGAATACAAAAATATTGCTTCAGTACGTGGCAGTGTGTTCTAAAATCCTTGCTACAGGTATGGTCTCTCAGGGGATGGGTACATGGTGGAATTAATATAAGGTTCCCTTCATTCACCTGACACAAAAACACAGTTTGCTAATGCAATGAAAGCCAACCTAATGAATAACTGACTGTACCAACAGCCATCCACCAAGGTTTGTCTTTAGACACAACACGCACGTCTCCCTCCTCCAACTGCTTATTAAGGCCTAACGACAGACAAAGCCTTCTGTTCGTCCCGTTGTTCTGCCAGCCATTGTTTGCTGGAAAATCTTTTGAGTTCCGAAGAAAACTCTTCATTTTCCCCAGGAGAAAATAATACCCAAGGGGAGGTGAGGCATTGAAGCCTTTACAAAAAATGGACAGACGGATCCTGCCAGCAGGAGGTTAACACGCGGATGACAAATTCTATCACTGAGCTCCGCAGCCTGAGAGGCAATCACTTTGGTCAGACTCAGCCCCTGTGTCATGCTCTCTGCCCCACTGAATTATCACACAATAGCCAGAGATGTCAGATTTCATCAAAGTCCCGTCTACTTGAGGGAATTAGGCACAAAAGAACAAACACAAATCACTAAGTAATCACTATTTTATATTCTTTTATCTTCTGTGTAATTGTGCACTTAAACAATGCAGTTCATCTTTGAAAATTGCAAAGTTCAAAATGCTAATGTATTTAATGCTCTTACTAATAATTATGTAGCCCTGGTAAAATGCTCAATTCGTCTGTTCCAAAATGTGTCGAATTCTGCAAGTGCAAGTAGTAACGGTACAAGCGGTGTTGTGTTTAGCGTTATGAGTAAGGCCATTCGGGCTCTCATATCAAACCTTCCCCCATATATCTAACTCCAAAACTCAATCAAGGATTGTAAGTAGACAAAAATGCTGGAAAAACTCAGCGGGTGAAGCAGCATCTATGGAGCGAAGGAATAGGAGACGTTTCGGTTCAAGACCCTTCTTCAGACTGAAAAGACTATTACAATCATTGTAATCATGCATAGTCTTTTCTTTGACTGGATTGCATGCAAGCATAATCAAGGACAAGTCGCACCCTGGCCACTCCCTCTTCACCCCTCTCCCATCAGGCAAGAGGTATAGAAGTGTGAAAATGCACACCTCCAGATTCAGGGACAGTTTCTTCCCAGCTGTTATCAACCATCCTACCAACAACTAGCGAGCAATGCTGAGCCACTATCTACCTCAATGGAGAGCCTCAGACTATCTTTAATCAGACTTTACCAGGGCTGCCGAACGATTGGCAGCCCCGCCAACAGTCTGTTTGTTTTTTCGTCTTTTTAAAATATTTTAGTGCATTTTATAAGTTTGTGTAAATGTTCTCCGTTTGACTTATTTGGAGGTGGTGGGGGGGTGGTCGGGGAATACATTTATTTCAGTTTCTTAGTTTGCCGGAGATGCGATGTTTTCCGGGTCGTTTTGCGGCCTATCATCGATGGAGCTGGAGGCCTCCTCTGACTGACCTTGGACCCCACCGCTGGGTGTGGACTTAATATTGGAGTTAATCCCTTGCCCGGGATTCCTCCAACCGTGGCCTGCGGAGTTACCATCAAGAGCTCGCAGTCGCTTAATAATGGCAAAAAAACTTATACTTAAATTTTGGTAAAATGCAGCCACACCAACGCTCAAAATGTAGATCACAAATATGTCTGAAATGTTACATCTTGAAGAAATGAGACTCCTCCTATCAGGCAAAGCAGACCAATTCTTAATGATTTGGTCTTCTTTTATCAACTTTTTACAAGCATGTGGTGCAATATAACCTTAGAAATTAAATGTTTCAGAACCGGGTGAAGGGTGGATAAAGATATTAAATAGGTGTATCTCTTTCAATCTCTTTCTTTTTATTTCCCTTCTGTCTCTCTATTTCTCTTTTTTCCTCTCCATCCCCTTCTACCTTTTCTCCGGGCTTTCTTTACTATCTCACGATCTAACACTATCACCGCGGCTTATGATACTCTTTTCTTCTCTATCTTGGCTTGTCTCATTTGCTGTTCTATTCTGTTAAATTTGAAACAAGAAGTTGTACATGAACTGTAAAATCTCATTATGTATTAGGTAGTTATGTACTATATTATTGTACTTACTTTTAATAAAAAATATGAATAAATAAATAAAGACATTTTTTTTAAAAGAGCTCTCAGTCTAGGGAGAGGTTAGTCGGGAGCTCCGACGAAGGCAGAGGCTCGACCAGCCCCGACACAGGGTTCGATCCTCCGGCACGGGGGAGCTGACATCCCCCCGATGCAGGAGCTGGATCGCCCCGACGCGGAGTACCGCTGTCTACGGGAGTGAAGATCGTCCCGTCAACGGAGAGGGCTCGAGGCCCCCGACCGGTGAAGAGCCAAGGGAAGAGATTTAACTTTTCTTCGCCTTCGATCACAGTGAGGAATGTGGAGTTTCTGTGGTGGATGTTTATGTTAAAATGTGTTTTGTGTGTTCTGGTGCTTTTTATTTGGATGACTGACTTGATAAATGAAATTCCTCGTATTCCCTTTGTCCTGTATCCGTACACTGTGAATGGCTTGATTGTAATCATGTATTGTGTTTTCTACTGACTGATTAGCACACAACAAAAGCTTTTCACTGTTCCTCGGTACACGTGACAATAAACAAAACTATTTCTGCTTGGGTAGCTTACAATTTAAGTTTATGAACAGTGAACTCTCTAATTGTGGGTAACTAACCTAGAGCCTCCCCCAATCCCTTCTTGCCTCCCTTCCCAAAAACCCCCCCCCCCCCCCCCCCCCCCCCCCCCCCCCCAGCTTTCCTGTGCCTTACCTGGACATGGACCTATTTCTCCCCTCCCCTTCCACCTATGTTCTTTCCAAGATATGCTACACCTGCCGATTGCCACATGCATATTGGAGTAACTGCAACTCCCATTCCTCTTGGTTAAGTTATTACCCAACCGAATGAATATTGAGGCACGAAGAACAGCAGTTTGTGTAAGACGGAACTGCAGATGCTGGTTTAAACCAAAGATCGGCACATAAAGCTGGAGTAACTCAGTGCGGTAGGCAGCATCTCTGGAGAGAAGGAATGGGTGATGAAGGGTCTTGATCCAAAACGTCACCCATTCCTTCTCTCCAGAGATGCTGCCTGTCCTGCTGAGTTACTCCAGCTTTGTGTGTCCGTCTAAGGAACAGCAGTTACGGGTTTATGAAATTAAACTGTGTGGAGTAACTCAGCAGGTCAGGCAACATCTCTGGAGAACACGGATATGTGATGTTTCATGTCAGGGCCCTTCTTCAGACTGATTGAGTCAAATAATTCTAGGTAACTAACTAATTACAACCCTTTCCCTTTTTCCTGTAGCCTTCCATCCCTATCCCTTCCTCTGGCTTTGTATTTTTCTCTCCGCATCTCACAGACTTTTGCCTTCTTCCCATCTCTGGCCTTTGTCCAAACATTTGTAAATCAACCCCCCCCCCCCCCCCCCCCCCCCCCCCACTCACCTGTGTCCACCTCTGCAGATAGACACAAATTGCTGGCGTAACTCAGCAGGTCAGGCAGCATCTCTGGAGAAAAGGAATGGGTGACGTTTCACATCAGAGTCCTTCTTCAGAGACTGAAGCACGAGGAACACAATGTAAAATGTATTCAGGGCGATCATGTAGGCCTCGGCGGACTGAGCAGAGGTGTTCAGCAAAACCATCATGAACAGCAGTGAACGAGATGCTCTTTTGTCCGTGCACTTTTCTTGGAGTTGTCCAGCCGTGTATATCATGTCTACTGTCCCATGCCCTTCATGCAAACTACAACGGCTTTCAGGAAGTAAGCCCCCCCCCCTCAAGGTGAGAGGTCAATCAGTTTAACACGACTGCAGCAAGGATTTTACCAGTGAAGTGTAAAGAGATCCATCAGTGATTAACGTAGACTTGTCAATTACCTGTATATTTGCATTGGTGTGTGACTGAGGAGTCTTTGAAGTCTGTAGGGGCTCCCACAGCACCTGAAGTAGTTCTATCAGTTTCTCAATTGACAGTGGTCACCCTCCTCTGAAAAGTTCTGCTGGCACCAACATCAGCTCCCAGGGAAGACACAGAGTTCTGGACTGGTTCAGCGGCTCAGGCAACAGCTCAGGAGAACATGGATCGGCAAGGTCTTCAGACTGGAGAAGGGTTCTAATCCAAAACGTTGCCTATCCATGTTCTCCTGAGAAGCTGCCTGAACCACTGAGCTACTCCGTCACACTGTGTCTTCTTTTAAACCAGCATCTGCAGTTCCTTGTTTCTACATCTGCTCTTGAAGTTTATCCGCATGATAATTGTCACCCTGACTTTAAAATGTTCCCTCCGTCTGGAAGTTTCAGCAAGTGTAAGGTTCATCGGAAGTTGTGCGATGTGATCTAATGCTTCATCACTATTTAGGACTGAGTTAAAATCCCTGGTCATCTCTGTTTCTTTTTGGCAATGAGCGTCAGGTTCATCTGCACTCAGTAGAGGTAAATCACCAAATGGCTGAGGATCATCTAGAGATTTTTGAACAACGTAGACTTCTTTAAGAGTTTTTCCATTGGCACAGCAGTGTGTTTCACCTAAAAAGACGCAACGTGCTGGAGTAACACAATGGGTTAGGCAGCATCTCTGGATAGGCGACGTTTCGGGTCATGGATACTGACGGTGTTTCACCTGCCTTATTACTGACTCATAGATCCTCATCTCAACCCGAAACGTCACCCATTCCTTCTCTACAGAGATGCTGCTGCCTGTCCCACTGAGTTACTCCAGCATTTTGTGTTTATCTTCGCTTTATATCAGCGTCTGCAGTTCCTTTCTATACACTGCATCTTTCAGAGTTTCTTTTGGATATTGTTGTGAATGTTGAAAAACACATCGTTTTTAGAAATGGATGTAGGATTGCTCTCATATTCTCTGTAAAGTTTGTATTTCTTGTCAAAGAGAAACTTGATTGGCTCGTCATTTTCTGGTTGTCTCTGTGTCTTAGGTCCAAGATTTCTACAGGCAGTTCTGTAAACGATGTCACTGACTAGGGCCCGAATATCCTCCACATCCGAGCTTCGGCTTAGTTAGATAGACACAAAATGCTGGAGTAATTCAGTGGGTCGGGCAGCATCTCTGGTGAAAAGGAATAGGTAACCTTTCAGGACGAGGCCTTTCTTCTGACTGAGAGTCAGGGGAGAGGGAAACTAGAGGTATGAAAAGTTACAAAGAAAAAATGAATGAAAAGTATCAAAAGAACGATCAAAGGAATGTGGAGCCCACAAGGGTCTATTGTTGGCTGTGGAGAAGGTGATAATGAGGGGATACGATCAGTGAAACTAATAGCATGACTAGGGTTAGCTGGTTAATAACCCTTGTGACAAATTCTTGCTTCAATATATTGAATTGAATTGAATTGAAATGAATAAATGTTATTAGCCATGTGTGTATACATACAAGGAATTTGCCTTGGTACTTTGCTCGCAAAGTAACAAAACGATATACAATGGACAATTAAAAATAAAACATTATAATTTAAACATGTGAAGAATGAAATAAAATAACAGGGAAAAAGGAGGCTACAGACTTTGGTTATTGAGTAGAGCTACTGCTCGTGGAAAAGAGCTGTTTTTGTGTCTGGCCATGGCAGCTTTGACAGTCCGGAGTTGTTTTCCAGAGGGAAGTGCTTGAAAGAGTTTGTGGCCAGGATGAGAGGGGTCAGAGATGATCTTACCCGCTCGCTTCCTGGCCCTTCCAGTGTACAGTTTGTCGATGGGGGAAGGTTGCAGCCAATAACCTTCTCTGCTGATCGAACGATGCGCTGCAGCCTCCAGATGTTGTGCTTGGTGGCTGAGCCAAACCAGACCATGATGGAGAAGGTGAGAACAGACTCTACGATGGCAGTGTAGAACTGGACCATCATTGCCTGTGGCAGGTTGTGTTTCCTCAACTGCTGCAGGAAGTACATCCTCTGTTGGGCCTTTTTGACTGTGGAGTCGATGGTAGCCCCCCATTTAAGATCCCTTGGAGATGATGGTTCCAAGGAACTTAAAAGACTCCACAGATGTGAGTGGGGGGAAGGGAGGGGGAGCTCTCCTAAAGTGTCATCCTTGAGTGTGTTTACATTGAGTCACTTCACAGACTTTGTGCCGCAAGGATACTTCTTAGTATAGATGGAGAGATTAAGTTTGGAGATAATGAGACTGATTTGTCTAGGAATCTACACCAGACATGGACTTAGTCATTTGTATCTTACTGGTCTTTGTTTCCAAATGATAACACGGTCAATTAGATGCCAGTGACTAAAGCATGGGTGCACCCAAGAAATCTTGTTTGAGTTTAGTTTAGTTTATTGTCGCGTGTACCGAAAAAGAACCTTTGTTGCGTGCTAGCCAGTCAGCGGCCCAACAAAACATGATTACAATCGAGCCATCCACAGTGTACAGATACATGATAAAGGGAATAACGTGAATAATGTTTAGTGCAAGGTAAAGTTCAGTAAAGTCCGATCAAAGATACTCCGCGAGTCTCCAATTAGTTAGGAAGTAGCTCAGGACCGCTCTCTAGTTGTTGGTAGGATGGTTCAGTTGCCTGATAACAGCTGGGAAGAAACTGTCCCCGAATCTGGAGGTGTGCGTTTTCACACTTCTATACAATAGACAATAGGTGCAGGAGTAGGCCACAACCGCCATTCAATGTGATCATGGCTGATCATCCACAATCAGTACCCCGTTCCTGCCTTCTCCCCATATCCCCTGACTCCGCTATCTTTAAGGGCCTGTCCCACTGATGCGACCTTTCAGCGACTGTCTTTTACCTTCAAGCTCACCTGAAAAACCACGAGCTAGATCGACTGCAGTGATGAAACCGCGAGCCGGATCGACCGACCGCGCGCGCGCGCGCGCGCGGCACACACACACACACACACACACACACACACACACACACACACACACACACACACACACACACACACACACACACACACACACACACACACACACACACACACACACACACACACACACACACACACACACACACACACACACACACACACACACACACACACACAAACACATTGTGAAGGCGGGGGCCAGGGAAAGTGGGGGAGCGCTGTCTTAAATTCACACCCCCGCGATGAACAGGAAGATAAATGACGGCTGCACAGTGTAGGTAAGTCCTTAAAGAGTGTGGGGGGGGGGGGGGGGTGGGAGAGAAGGGGAGAGAGGGGGGGAGTGAGGGGGAGAGAGGGAGGGAGAAGAAGTGGAGACACTTTTAAGAAGACAGACAACGTTTAATAAAGTTTTGCGGGCATTTTACATTACCGGTTGGTTTTCCTTGATCCTGAATACTCCAATGGGCCAATTAAAATGCCCGGCCAGTGAAGGAGATTGCCCACAGCTGCCCTCGACTGCCTGTAACTACATAACGACCCCACTCCACCGCACTACGAGCTCAAAAGAACCATGCCGATCAACTTTTACTCGCGGAATACAATCCAAGCCTGTCAAACCTCTCCTAGTGGCTAATACCCTATTTCAAGCAACATTCTGGTAAACCTATTCTGCAATCTCTCCAAAGCTTCCACATTCTCCTGTAACTGGACGACCAGGACTGCACACAATCCTCTTAATGTAACAAAGGTCTTCTTAAACTGCACCATGACTTACCCTCAATGTCCTGATTAAGGCAAACACCCCACACACCTTCCTTACTAAGCGGCGGCACAGTGGCATAGCAGTATAGTTGCTGTCTTACAATGACAGGAACCCGGGTTCAATCCTAACCACATGTGCTGCCTATATGGAGTTTGTACATTCTCCCTGTGACCGTGTGCTCCAGTTTCCTCCCACATTCCAAAGATCTACAGATTTGCAGGTTAATTGGCTTTGGTTAAAATATTGTCCCTAGTGTGTAGGATAGTGCTAGTGTACGGGCTGGCGGCGCGGACTCGATGGGCCGAAGGGCCTGTTTCACCACTGTATCGCTAAAGTCTAAAGTCTACATGCTGATCATCTATGGGCCATAAAGAGTGAGCTGATCGCAGGCAGGATGATAGCAGGACACCCCAGCTCTTGGGGAAAAGTTGGCCAACTTCCCACGACCCTTCCCTAAGCAGTGACTACCATTACATACTGCATGTGGGCAGGCATAAATCTTGGACAAGGTCATGAACAGCTGTGCTTCCTCGCCACAAATCTAACATTATTCCAAAGCACAGGTTCCAGATTCTCAATAAATTAATTTAAACCAGAGTCAACCAGTATATAAGGAACTTCCGCACCCCTAGCATTTGGAACAGGGTAGATGAGACTTCAATTTGGATCCACTGTTTCAGTAAGCCTATCTTCCTGATACTAATCCAACTAATCCAACACTAAAGAACAAAAGGGGTACTGCCGCAAAGGGGGGGGGCATTTGTAACTTTGTAAGCACCCTTTATGAGTGATTATTTGCATATAAGATATACAGGTGCACAACCTTTTATCCGAAAGCCTTGGGACCAGACACTTTTCGTAATTCTGAATTTGTCGGTCTTCGGAATGGAAATTTTTTAGCGTAGATTTTAATGGCTGGCTCAGTGGTAGAGTGCTCGGCTCATATCCGCAAGGTCGCGAGTTTGCGCCTTGATCCAGGCAGTTACTCGGTCGCGAGTTTGAGTCTTCAATGTCGTTTTTTCTTGCAGAATAAATGTTTGTATGAAATGCAGTGTAGGAGAGGTGTACTGACTGTGTGGGCAGAACTTTGGAAGTGATTGCCCACCAGTCTAAAAAGCCGCTGTGTCTCCCTGTCCCTGGGATAGCCGGGGGCGATCAAACAGCACAATACCCCCCTCCCCCTCCAACTCCAGAGGAATCCGCTCCCCGATGGGCCGCTACGGCGACAAGTGGCAGTTTGCCCACAGCCCGAGCTGCGCCACCCCAAGAACACCTTGCACACCATCAGCTTCTGCCCCTACGTGTTCCTCTGGAGTTGGAGCGGGGCTGGGCTAGAGTTGCTGCTGGCTGTGGGTCTCTGGGATCTCCGTGCTTGCAGTGGGCCTGGGGGTCGCTGTCCCGTTGGTCCTGACGTCTCCGGCCACCCCCCTGGACTGGAGCTGAGACTGGGAACTGTACCGCCCTTGCCCCCTCCCTCTGCAACTGCAAATAACCCCACTCTCCTGCAAGGGCGGTACAGTTCCCGGAGGATAGCAGGTGGCCGGAGACGTCAGGACCAACAGGAACCCGCTCCCCGATGGGCCCCTACGACGCCCCGAGCTGCGCCCCGTCATCCGCAACCCAGGTTCCTCTGTAGTTGGAGTGGGGCTGGGCTGGGCTGCTGTTGGCGGTGGGCCTGGTGGTCGACGTCCAATTGGTCCTGACGTCTCCGGTGACTGCACTGACCTGCAGCCATCGCCGACTTGAAGACAGTGCAAAGCCCCTGCGCCGGTGCAATGAGCGGGGAGCTGGAGAGGGGAGGGATGGGGTCACACACATGGCCGGGGAGCAGAGGGGTGTAGGTGGGGTGAAACTGAAGGGAGCGACAATTTGCTGCTGCCTGCATGCTGAGTTAAAAAGTTCCCACGCTAGACTCACGATAAACTGTGTATCGTGTCTACTGTGGGAACTTTTTAACTCAGCGGGCAGGTAGCAGCATATTGTCAATTATTAACCCTCCCGCGCAATGTGCCCTCACCTTCTCTTTTATGGATGGGGATTTAGTTCCCCTTTCTTCGAGGACCGACCGGAGGTTCCGCTGTCACCTCTGCGGGCTGCCCTCGGTGAACGTCCTGTCTCCCTGTCCCTGGAATAGTAGGGGGCGATCAAACAGCACAATACCCCCCTCCCCCTCCAACTCCAGAGGAATCCGCTCCCCGGTGGGCTGCTATGGCGACAAGTGGCAGTTCGCCCACAGCCCGAGCTGCGCGACCCCAAGAACAAGACGTACCCCTTGCACACCATCAGCTTCTGCCCATACGGGGAGCGTGTTCCTCTGGAGTTGGAACGGGGCTGGGCTGGAGTTGCTGATCTGGGATCTCCGTGCTTGCAGTGGGCCTGGGGGTCGGTGTTCCGTTGGTCCTGACGTCTCCGGTGACTGGCACTGTGCTGGTAGCATCGCGACGTGAAGACAGTACAAAGCCCCCGCGCCGGTGCAATGAGCGGGGAGCTGGAGAGGGGAGGGAAATGGTCACACACATGGCCGGGAAGCAGAGGGGTGTAGGTGGGGTGAAACTGAAGGGAGCGACAATCTACTGCTGCCTGCACGCTGAGTTAAAAAGTTCCCACGCAAGACTCACGATACACTGTGTATCGTGAGTCTACCGTGGGAACTTTTTAACTCAGCTGGCAGGTAGCAGCATATTGTCAATTATTAACCCTCCCGCGCAAGGTACCCTCACCTTCTCTTTTATGAATGGGGATTTAGTTCCCCTTTCTTCGAGGACCGACCGGAGGTTCCGCTGTCACCTCTGCGGGCCGCCCTCGGTGAACATTTTCAAGGACCTTTCTTCAAGGACCGAACAAATGTCGCTATTCGGAGGTTTTCGTTATTTGGATCTTCGGATAAAAGGTTGTGCACCTGTACAAGCAAAAAATGTCACCGTGTCTTGTCATATGTGACAATAGAGTATTCAATTCAATTTCTTGATCTACCAAACAAAGGTCAGTCATGATTGAATGGTGGCATAGGCTTGATGGGCCGAATGGGCTATTTCTGCTCCGATCACTTATGAACTTCCCAGCATGAATCAGCTCCCTGTATGGGCTAAGAATCCACCACTGATTAAAGAATGGTGCTTGGCAATATTAAGAGTCAAGAGTTTAATTGTCATATGTACCGACAAAGGAATGATTAAATTCTTCCTTGCAGCAGCATAACAGGCCTGTAAACACCATACACATGGATAATGTATAAATAAACAAAAATGCAATTAATTAATAACCCCAATATTAGTGCAAAAAATACTATGGATCATAGTTAAGATTGGTGTTGTGTAATGTTTAAGACAATAGACAACAGACAATAAACAATAGGTGCAGGAGTAGGCCATTCGGCCCTTCGAGCCAGCACCGCCATCAATGTGATCATGGCTGATCATACCCAATCAGTACCCCGTTCCTGCCTTTTCCCCATATCCCCTGACTCCGCTATCTTTAAAAGCCCTGTCCAGCTCTCTCTTGAAAGCATACAGAGAACCGGCCTCCACCTCCCTCTGAGGCAGAGTATTTCACGCACTCACAACTCTCTGTGAGAAAATTGGTTTCCTCGTCTCTGTTCTAAATGGCTTACCCCTTATTCTTAAACTGTGGCCCCTGGTTCTCGACTCCCCCATCATCGGGAACATGTTTCCTGCCTCCAGAGTGTCCAAACCCTTAACAGTCATATATGTTTCTATAAGATATCCTCTCATCCTTCTAAACTCCAGAGTATACAAGCCCAGCTGCTTCATTCTCTCAGCATATGACAGTCCCTTGTAAACCTACGCAGCACTCCCTCAATAGCAAGAATGTCCTTCCTCAAATTAGGGGACCAAAACTGCACACAATACTCCAGGTGTGGTCTCACTAGGGCTTTGTACACCTGCAGAAGGACCTTTTTGCTCCTATACTGGACTCCTCTTGTTATAAGAACCTGATAGTTGTTGGGAAGAAGCTGTTCTTGAAACTGGTGGTCATGGTTTTCAGGCTCCTGTCCCTTCTTCCCGAAGGAAGGCGTTAAATGAGAGATGGCCAGGGTGGTGTGGGTCCTTGATGATGCTGGCTGCCTTTCTGATGCACCCTCTCCTATAGATCCCGTCAATGGTGGGGAGGGAGGCCAGTACCTGTGATGGACCGTAGTACACTTAGTAAAACCATCAGACAATAAGACCTAGGAGCAGAATCAGGTCATTTGACCCATTGCACACACGATGGATGTAGTGCAATTCAACAAAGTACATTTCATAGGAACTACATTAATAATAAAATGATTTGGTGCATCCTGAGTTTGTGAAAGGACAAATAATGACAAAGAAGAAAGGAAGCACTATTGCAACATTTACAAGTACTATCACAACACTTCAGCATTTACCTGGATAGGACAGGTTTTAGAGAGATATGGGCCAAACACAGGCAGGTGGGACTAGTGTAGATGGGGCATGTTGGTCGTTGTGGGCGTGTTTCCGCGCCGTATGACTCTATGACTCTATGACCCTTGCATTTATAGACACCAATGTCAACTTTGGCCATTCAGCCCATTACTCTGAGATGAACCCAGAGCGCTGGCGAATAGTAACACAAAAAGCTGACCTCACTTCAGCTCTGCTCTGAACTCTGCTGCTGTGTTTGTATGCAGACGCAGTGGCTTTCGGATGTCAGTGTAATATTAGCCCGAGTGTTTTGTGCTGCTTAAATAACATGTTGGGGAACACTTGCCAGAAATTGAAAGGAATCCTTGCTCTTTGATTTCTCGTGGTCATTGAAAGTGAACAGTGTCGGCCTATAGACTGCATGACGAGTCAATCGAGATTAATGGGATTTGGAACGATTAAAACCGTCTTCACGGTGCTCCCTCAATTTAAAGCCGTTTAAGATACCATTTCCTTGCACTGAACTGAATTCCTTTGGACACATTAAGGACGGTGAACGGTGCGACACAATTGGTGACATCACCTGCCTGCTGGTGAGACAGCCGCACAAAGGCCAATAAAACAGTTTTGCAGCGAGGCTTTGACAAGCTTTTTCTCCAAATGCGGGCCTATTGTTACCGAGTTACGGGGGAGGTGGCGAGAAAAGCAGAGGGCAACCCACCCTGGTGCCCAGGACTGAGAGGATGGGAGGGAGGAGGAAAGAAACCCATTCAGTCGATCTGATCTGCTTCAGTTAACAAAAGCTGTCGATACCCGAGCTGATTAAAGACATGGCCGCTGTGCACAGGCTCCAAAGCCGTGCGGCTAAATTGGGATTAGGTTGCGACCGGTGAACGAGGAAATCTCCTGCAAGGAACGTTGTACAACAACTCTCCAAAGAGCTCCACCTCATTAAGATACATTTTCCACAGATGAATCACTGCCCTCATTACCATTCCCTGCGATGAGGCTTTTTATTATTAATCAGCCAGTTTTTTTATTGATGGCAGGGGACTAGCGGAGGGTTCAAGTTTGACATTCTACTTTCGACAGAGTTAAATCTTGCCAGATTCCCCCTGGACATCCCAGATGGTTTTTCTTTCCCCAATTTATGCATTAATACTTCCCGTGAATGTCACTCCTTTATGGTTAACATTCATTGAATAAAACTAACTAACGCTCATGTAAGGATGTCATTTCTTTTCACTGTGCACACCCTGGCGGGACTTGTGGAGCCAAGGACAGCAGCCATGGCGACCAAGAAATCACAAGTGCAGAACTAATTTATAGAAGGGGGATTAGCGATACTTTTCTACTGCATCTTGCTGCGTGATTCAGGGCTGCTCTGAATCGTACCAGGAACCAACCAACCCTTGGTTACCTTTTGTTCAATTTGTTTTCCTTTTTTTTCATCAAGAGTCACAATTGAATTCCATCACGCTACGACAGACAATGCAGATGGACAACCTTCCCTGATCTCTGTGGCAACTCCTCTCCGCTGAAGCGGCCCCCTGCCCTGAGGCTCAACAATCAGGGGTGACTGCCTCAAATGTTCTCACTTCCCACTGGTAGAATATAAGTCCAGAACAAGGGGTCGCAGTTTAAGGATAAGGGGAAAATCTTTTGGGACCGAGATGAGAAAAACATTTTTCACACAGAGAGTGGTGAATCTCTGGAATTCTCTGCCACAGAATGTAGTTGAGGCCAGTTCATTGGCTATATTTAAGAGGGAGTTAAATGTGGCCCTTGTGGCTAAGGGGATCAGGGGGTATGTAGAGAAGGCAGGTACGGGATACTGAGTTGGATGATCAGCCATGATCATATTGAATGGCGGTGTAGGCTCGAAGGGCCGAATGGCCTACTCCTGCACCTATTTTCTATGTTTCTATAAGACCATAAGACACAGGAGGAGAATTAGGCCATTCGGCCCTTCGAGTCTGTTCCGCCATTTGATCATGGCTGATCTATTTTTTCCCTCTCGACCCCTTTCTCCTGCATTCTCGGCGTATCCTTTGAGGCCCTTACTAACCAAGGATTGTGTTTGACTTCTGGAAGCAAACTGGTACACATACATTGATGGCACCAAAATGGAGATGGTTGAAAGATTCAATTTCCTAAAAGTATATATCACAATCAACATGGCCAAGAAACCTCACAAACGCCTCTACTGTTTCAGGAGGCTTAGCAAGTTTGGCATAAAGTTACAAGGCCATAAGGTCAAGTGATCGGAATAAAATTAGGCCATTCAGGCCATCAAGTCTACTCTCCCATTCAATCATGGCTGATCAACCTCTTCATCCTAACCCCATTCTCCTGCCTTCTTCCCATAACCTCTGACATCCGTACTAATCACAAATCTGTCAATCTCCACTGACTTGGCCTCCGCAGCCTTCTATGGCAAAGAATTCCACAGATTCACCACCCTCTGACTAAAGAAATTTAGCCTCAGCTCCTTCCCAAATGAACATCCTTTAATTCTGAAGTTACGACCTCTAGTCCTCTCCACAACCACTCTATCCAAGCTTTTCACTATGCTTTATGTTTCAGTGATGTTCCCCCTCATCCTTCTAAACTCCAGCGAGTACAGGCCCAGTGCCGACAAATGCATATCATAGGTTAACCTACTCATTCCTGGGATCATTCGTGTAAACCTCCTCTGGTCCTTCGCCAGAACCAGCACATCCTTCCTCAGATATGGTGCGCAAAATTGCTCACAATATTCCAAACGTGGCCTTACCAGTGCCTTATAGAGCCTTAACATCACATCCCTGTTTTTTGTATACAAGCCCTCTTGAAATAAATGCTAGCATTGAAGTTGCATGTCCCCAATAACTCTCATCAACTTCTACAGATGTGGCGTAGAAAGCATTTCATCATGAGGGATGCATCACAGCATGGTTTGGGAACAGCTCAATCCAAGACCGCAAGACATTGCAGATAATTTTGGACGCAGCCCAGACTGTCACACAAACCAGCCTCCCTTTCATTGACTCCATTTATACCTCACGCTGTCTCAGCAAGGCCAGCAACATAATCAAGAATAATCACACCCTGGCCACTCCCTCTTCTCCCCTCTCCCACCAGGCAAAGGGTATAGAAATGTGAAAACGCCCACCACCAGATTCAGGCACAGTTTTCCAGGCACTCACTTTTACACCTCTTTTGTAAGGGAGTGCATCTATTTTAAACTCTACTGTGGAATGGAGAATGAATAAGGTTGCTGCGAATTCTCAACATTCTTGGAACAGGAAAATAGAGAAGCAGTCACCACCAATGTCCTGCTGGAAGTTTGCAGGTGTTAGTTTTGGATCATGTTTTGGCTAAACAGGAATTATAAGTCTGGCTGATTAGTTTCTTCTATGCAAATATAAATTTTTACATGTCGAAACAAAGAACAGCAGACAAAATGTGTAGGGAGGAAATGCAGGTGCTGGTTTATACAGAAGATGGGCACAAAATGCTGGGGTAACTCAGGTAGCATCTCTGTGGATAGAGGATGGGTGGAAGATAGAGACCAAGTGTTGGAGTAACATCGATTCTGAAGGGTCTCGATCTGAAATGTAACCCACCCTTTTTCTCCAGAGATGCTGCCTGACCTGCTGAGTTATTCCAGCACTGTGTTCTTTTGAAGAAGTTTATTGGCCAAATATTCACATACAAGGAATTTGCCTTGGTGCTCCGCCCACAAGTGACAACATGACATACAGTGACAGTTAGGAATGACGCATCATACATTAAACAATAATAATAAAACATCATCGATTAAACATGTGAATTAAATAAAATAACAGAGCAAAAGGAGGCTACAGATTTTTGGTTATTGAGTAGAGCTATTATCGTGGACAAAAGCTGTTTTTTATGTCTGGCTGTGGCAGCTTTGACAATCCGGAGTCGCCTTCCAGAGGGAAGTGATTCAAAGAATGATTCAAACATACAAACATTTTTGCGAATGTTACCACACCCTCTCCCGCAGGCCCTGTCGCTATCTCCCCCCTTCCCTCCCCCACTTCACTGTTATCTGCAATCAACCCCTTCCTCACCTCTATCCACCTATCACTCGCTATCTCTTGCCCCACCTCTTTGTCCTGGCTACTTCCCCTCTATTCTTTCCGTCTGAAATGAAGTGTCTCAACCCAACACGTTGCCTGTCCACTTCCTTCCACACATGCTGCCAGACCTGTTATGGATGATAATTGAGAATTATGCACAGTGAAAACTTGGGCATTTTCCTAGAGCTATAAGAAGGAAAGGAATTTTTTAATTGTTAAAAAAGGTCATCATCAGCTTTATTTTATTTATTTATTTATTTATTTATTTTTATTAATATTTTTATTAGAAGCAGTGTACAGTAGTATAAACTGCGGCATGTGACAACATACATTTAATGTACACCTTCCATTTTTAATTTAACAAAAAAGAAATAGGACAAGAGAGAAAGAACGAGAAAGAGAGAAAGTGAAAGAAACAGTGAATGTGTAAACCCCTAGACTACCAATAGTGCAGTCCAGGAGTGAATAAGTATAAGCCTATAGAAGAATAAAAAAACAAAAACAAAAAATAATAAAGGAAAAGAATAAAAGGGACCATTACATATTGATATATCTGCTTCATTTCTCCCCACACCCATCACCCTGTCCGTAAATCGGTTTAGTTCCAGAGTTGTGTTCCACCATACTATACTTGTAATGAATCAATGAAAGGAGACCATGTCTTTAAAAATTGCTCTGATTTTCCTGCTAAGCCGAGTCTCATATCTTCAAGATGTAGCGTCTCAGACATGCTTGTGATCCACATTTTAAGAGTTGGGGTGGATGCATTTTTCCAAAATTTAAGTATGTTTTTTTGCCATTATCAGGCCGTAATTGAGGAAACGTCTTTGATCATGAGTTTTATTACAAATAATTATTTTGAAATGCAGACACAAAGCCATCAACCATTGCAATCCCACCGTGAGTGACAGATGAATGATCAAGTCTAGTTTAGTTTAGTTTAGAGATACAGCACGGAAACAGGCCCTTCAGCCCACCGACCCCGTGCCGACTAGCGATCACCCCGTACACTAACACTATCCTACACACACTAGGGCCAATTAATAATTATACCTAACTAATTAACCTACAAACCTGTCCTTCTTTGTAGTGTGGGTGGAAACCGGAGCACCCGGAGAAAACCCACGCAGGTCACGGGGAGAACGTAAAACTCCATACCGACGGCACCTGTGGTCAGGATCGAACCCGAATCTCCAGTACTGTAATGCAGGAACTCTACAGCCATGCCGCCATGCTGCCCCTTTGCTTCAGGTGATGGCGGTTGACAGAGGAATTATGCCAGGTTAGCACGGTGGTGCGGCAGTAGAGTTGCTGCCTGACAGCGCCAGAGACCCGGGTTCAATCCTGACTACAGGTGTTGTCCTTATGGAGTTTGTACATTCTCCCCGTGACCTGCGTGGGTTTCCTCTATATGCTTGCCTCCGTTTCAGCAGCCAATACTCCAACCGCCCCACAGATGGGTTTTGGACCCATTCAGAAATTCTCCCTTCGAACTGGTCGGGCAAATGCGGCAAATCAAGTGCCTGCGTCCCGCGGCGTTTCAGTCGGATGGTAATGAGGTCAGGCCCCATAACCAGTCTGAGACTCTGACTGGCAAGTGGCCGGCGCGCTTGGCTGGGCAGCCAGCTCAGCGTTCCATTCTACCCCACTGACCCCTAATGAGACAGCGAAGAAACGGACTTGCAGCCTGCAGTCAGTGTTTTGTGTGTTGTGCAACTCCTTGCATGGCAGCAAGCCCAAGCAGCGGTGGTGCCAAAAGATTCCGGTGCCAATTTCTGGGATGTCGCGGCAGTGGTAACAAACGTTTGTGTGCCTCCGCGGTGCCATAAAGGATCGTTGCCTCGGCGCTACAGCGGGAAAGGATTAAACCACCCACGCACTTTTGACAAGAGAATCTGGAGAACGTCAAGGGCAGACATTGCTTACTTAGCACCGATATAAGAAAGCAGGACTTGGGAAGAACTATGCTTTCATTTAGCAATCAGGCCAAGTGCCAGAAACTGAAGTTGTCAACTGCTTGTAAGGAATTTCCTGGGTGAAATCACATCCAATTATCCCAACACAAGAAACATTCCTGAACCAATTACTGTTCTGTTTGTCATACCATTCCCCTGTGTAACGGCGTGGACAGTCTGTGGCTCCTGTTGGTTGAGGCTTGTCTGGTTTCTGTTTAGTTTAGTTTAAAGATACAGCGTGGAAGCAGTGTTACAAGGGAACTGGTTCAAGGATCTGACTAGTTGAATAGAAAAGAGACTCACTCGTCCATTTAGTTACAAATCAGTTTTATTGGCAAGAGAGAACAAAAACAATACTTGTGTTTAAGAAGGAACTGCAGATGCTGGAAAATCGAAGGTAGACAAAAGTGCTGGAGAAACTCAGCGGGTGCAGCAGCATCTATGGAGCGAAGGAAATAGGCAACATTTTGGGCCAAAACGTTGCCTATTTCCTTCGCTCCATAGATGCTGCTGCACCCGCTGGGTTTCTCCAGCACTTTTGTCTAAAAACAATACTTGTCTTGGTATGCATGGGGTCCGGTTTACAGCAGGACCTCTCTCTCTCTCTCAGCAAACCAATACACACAGTACTGCCGGTTTGACACGTAACGGTTTAAACAGAGCGCTGTCGGCTTAATGCATGGGAATTTAAACAAAGAGCTGTCGGCTGCAGCGCTATGGGTTCTAAATATAGCGCTACTGGCCACAGCGCTATGGGCTTTAAACATAGCGCTATGGTCACAGCCTTATGAGTCACAGGCTGTTCGGGCAAAATTCTGGTATAACAAACAGGCCCTTCGGCCCACCAAGTCCACGCTGACCAAAGATCACCCATACACTAGTTCTATCCCACATACTAAGGACAACTGATGGAGGCCAATTAACCTACAAACTTGCACGTCTTTGGATGTGGGAGGAAACCAGAGCACCTGGAGGAAAGCCACTTGGTCACAGAGAGAATGTGCAAACTCCATACAGACAGCACCTGTAGTCAGGGTGGAACCCGGGTCTCTGGCATGGTGAGGCAGCAACTCTACCACTGCAACTCTACCGTGATACCCACCGCCAGCTGTTATTGACAGCCAGCCCGTGAAGAACTAACTTTGTTAGATACGGAAGTGGAGATGAGGAAAATGACCGGGAAATCAGGAATTGCAAATAACTGCAAATTTAGATTGGAAAATCCACCCCACTTTAGTTCAGTTTAGTATAGTTTAGATACAGCACAGAAGCAGGCCCTTCGGCCCATCGAGTCCACACTGACCAACGATCCACGCACATTAACACTGTCCTACACACACTACATTACTGTACATACCTGTACGTCTTTGGAGAAGACCCATACAGGTCACGGGGAGAACGTACAAACTCTATACAGACAGCATCCATAGTCAGTATCGAACACGGGTCTCTGGTGCTGTAAGGCAGCAACTCTACCGCTGCACCACCATGCCACCCTTAGGGGAACAGAACCTGCGTTTTACAGACACCAGATGCTGAGGTGCAGCAAACCCGTGATCCAAAGAATAGACGGTGGTAAAGGAAAGTATTGGACATCTGCCAAATCATCCACATCCATCACATGCACAGATTCTTCTGTGTTTTTGAGGGAATTACCAAGCAATAAGCAAGGTTTCATCCAGGCAAAAGTCAAGAATGGAGAGACATTCGCCCAGGACAAAGAGGCAATAGGGCCCACTCTAGCCCTTCATGAAACTCCTCACCCATGACTCTGCCCTTGACGTATGTGTCCTTGACTCCAAATCTATCCCTCCAGTCTAACCTTGCCACCACTCCCCCCCCCCCCAGAGTGACAAGAAGTTGAAAAGGATACGTGCCAACAACAAAGCAAAACGGCCTTCCTGACAGGAAGCTCCTCAGCTGTCTGCTTCCAGTGGCCAGAGCTGCCCCCACAGTGTGCGTTGAATGAATGATATTATATTATCACAAGTGTCATGTCACCGTGCAATTTTTTGTTTTGCGTACCTGAAGTATGTGAAGATTCGCCACATAAAGGTCTACCGAACAAGTGCTGGGAAATGTGTTTAATGCAGTAAGGTATTTGATGATTGGCATTAAATATCTAACTATATTAAACCCATTTTGAGTTATAGGAGCAGAATCAGTCCATTCGGCCCATCAAGTCTGCTCTGTCATCAAATCATGGCTGGTCTATCTTTCCCTCTCACCCCATTCTCCTGCCTTCTCCCCATAACCCCTGACACCCATACTAATCAAGAGTCTATCAATCTCCGCCTTTAAAATATTAATTGAATTGGCCTCTTCTGTGGCAATGAATTATCCAGATTCACCACCCTCTGACTAAAGAAACACCTCCTCAACTCCTTTCTAAAGGTAGGTCCTTTTATTCTAAGGCAATAGCCTCTGGACCGAGACTCTCCCACAAATGGAAACATCCTCTCCACATCCACCCTATCCAGGCCTCTCACTATTCGGTGAGTTTCAATGAGGTTGGCCTAAGTGGGAAGTCCAAGGACTCTTCTCATGACAACTCCTTATCTGACCCACCCAGATAACTGTACCTGACCTGGTCTATATGGGTCTGAAGAAGGGTCTCGACCTGAATCGTCACCCATTCCTTCTCTCCAGATATGCTGCCTATCCTGCTGAGTTAGAAACATAGAAACATAGAAAATACGTGCAGGAGTAGGCCATTCAGCCCTTCGAGCCTGCACCGCCATTCAATATGATCATGGCTGATCATCCAACTCAGTATCCTGTACCTGCCTTCCCTCCATACCCCCTGATCCCTTTAGCCACAAGGGCCACATCGAAAGCCTCTTAAATATAGCCAATGAACTGGCCTCAACTACATTCTGTGGCAGAGAATTCCAGAGATTCACCACTCACTGTGTAAAAATTGTTTTTCTCATCTCGGTCCTAAAAGATTTCCCCCTTATCCTTAAACTGTGACTTGTTCTGGACTTCCCCAACATCAGGAACAATCTTCCTGCATCTAGCCTGTCCAACCTCTAAAGAATTTTGTAAGTTTCTATAAGATCCCCCCTCAATCTTCTAAATTCTAGCGAGTACAAGCCGAGTCTATCCAGTCTTTCTTCATATGAAAGTCCTGACATCCCAGGAATCAGTCTGGTGAACCTTCTCTGTACTCCCTCTATGGCAAGAATGTCCTTCCTCAGATTAGGAGACCAAACCTGTACGCAATACTCCAGGTGTGGTCTCACCAAGACCCTGTACAACTGCAGTAGAACCTCCCTGCTCCTATACTCATATCCTTTTGCTATGAATGCTAACATACCATTCGCTTTCTTCACTGCCAGTTACTCCAGCATTTGAGTCTATCTACAGTTTAAACCAGCATCTACAGTTCCTTCCTACATAATACTGGACCAGGTATTTTGCACTGAGACAAGCCTAATTAAAAGACGTGCAGATTTGTAGGTTAATTGTCCTCTGTAAATTGCCCCTGGCGTGTAGTGAGCGAATGAGAAAGTGGGCTAACATAGAACTAGCATGGACTCAAATGGTCAGTGGAATCTGTGGGCCCTAGGACCTTATGCCATGCTGTGTCTCTATTCTAATATACTAATGATCTCATTAAGAGGGCACCTTCAGACTAAGCAGATTCTCAGAGCTGCAGGCTGAGAAGACTCCAAGGTATATTTTGCCATTTATTACCATATTTACTTACATGATAAAAGGCAGCCATATAGAAATAAGGAACTGCAGATGTTGGTTTGCAAAAAAAAAAAGACACAGTGCTGGAGTAACTCAGCAGGTCAGGCAGCATATCGGGAGAACATGGATAGGTGAAATTTCAGGACAGGATTCTCTACAGGCTGGTGAAAGGGTCTCGATCCAAAACCTATCTATGTTCTCCAGGAATGCTGCCTGACCCGCTGAGTTACTCCAACACTTTGTGTCTTTATTATTAAAAAAAGAGGCCTATCTCAGCCTATTGCATGCATGCTGACTTATAGAAGAAGCACATTCTCCCCCAGTAATTTCCACTATAACTTAATCACTGCACAATTCCCATCAATTCCCCCCCCTTTCAGTCAGTGTAGTTCATTGTCACATGTACCGAGGTACAGTGAAAAGCTTTTGTTGCTTGCTACCCAGTCGGTGGAAAGCAACACATGCTTACAATCGAGCCATTCACAATGAACAGATACATAGTGGAAACAGTCCCTTCGGACCAATTTGCTCACACCGGCCAACATGTCCTGGTTCCACTACAGGTGCACAACCTTTTATCCGAAAGCCTTGGGACCAGACACTTGTCGGATTTCGGACATTTTCGGATTTCCGAATGGAAGATCTTTAGCGTAGATTAGGTAGGTAGCGCGGGTGGCTTGAAAAGTCTGGAGCGGCTGCCTCCTCCCCGGAGACCGGGAGAATCATTGCATAAATGTTAGTCAGTTAGTTTGGAGGGATTTTATGTGGTGGTGGTGGGGTGAAGGGGGAAACTTTGATTCTTAGTCCCCTACCTGGTCGGCGACTCCCAACATCGCGGAGCTGGGGGCTCCGTCCGGCCGCGGGCGGCGCCGGTTGTAGCTCCGACCCCAGCAACTCTACCCCTGGCTGCGAGGCGCTCCAAATCCAGCGCCGCCCGCAGTCCCAGCTCCGCGAATGTTGGGAGAAGGCGGCCTCAGCGCCCTGGAGCTTACCGCATGGCGACCCGGTAAGGCATTGCCCGCTTCCCGCTGGTATGCCAGCGCTGCGACGCCGCCGACTCCCAACATTTGCGGAGCTGGGACTGCGGGCGGCGCTGGATTTGGAGCGCCTCGCAGCCATGGGGTAGAGTTGCCGGGGTCGGAGCTACAACCGGTGCCGCCCGCAGCCCCAGCTGGGAGTTGGCGGCTACAGCGCTGCGGAGCTTACTGCACGGCGACCCGGTAAGGCATTGACCGCTCCCCGCCTCTCCGACCAGGTAGGGGACTAAGAATTAAAGTTTACCCCTTCACCCCCCCCCCCCCCCCCCCCCCCTTCACATGAAAGCCCTCCAAACTAACTGACTAACATTTAAGCAATGATTTACAGATGTTTAAGTGTCTCCCCGGTCTCTGGGGAGGAGGCAGCCGCTACAGTAGTACAGACCTGGGTTGACCGTGGGTCGTTTCGGGTCAAGTTTGGCGCCAAACGCGAGCTTTGGTTTGCAGACGACATCCTGGAAAAAATGGCCGGTTTTCGGAGTTTTTAGGTTTCCGGAACACCGGATAAAAGGTTGTGCACCTGTAGTCCCACCTGCCAGCGCTTGGTCCATATCTCTCCAAACCTGTCCTATCCATGTACCTGTCTAACTATTTCCTAAATGTTGGGATAGTCCTAGCCTCGACTACCTCGTCTGGCAGCTTGTTCCATAGTAAGGGAATAATAGTGCAAGGTAAAGTTAAGTCTGATCAAAGATAGTCCAAGGGTCAACAATGAGGTAGATAGGAGTTCAGGACCGCTCTCTAGTTGTGGTAGGATGGTTCAGTTGCCTGATAACAGCTGGGATATGTGTGTCCCTGACTCTCAAAGTGTGCGTTTTCACACCTATATTTTTCCGCCCCCCCCAATTCTATCACTAACCTTCACGGGGGGGCAATTTATTGTGGCCAATTAGTCCGCCAACACATATGTCTTTGTGGTGTGGTTAGACACTGGAGAACCTGTGCAGTAACAGGTTAGTTGTCTAAATAGCTCCACAGGTCAGGATTGAACCCAACACTGCCAGTCGCACCACTGAGCTAACCCAAACCCTACCGCGATGGCACTCTGGTGGACATCATTCCAGGCTCTTCATAGAAGCAGACACAAAATGCTGGAGTAACTCAGCGAGGCAGGAAGCACCTGTAGAGAGAAGGAGTGGGTGGCCCTTCTTCAGACCTTTCTTAATAGATAGCCAGCGCATTGATTTTAAAATGATCACAGTTCCCCCGATGCAGGGAAAATTCCATCATCTTGGAAAGTAGCCAATATGCGTCCTTTATTCAAAACGGGAGGGAGAGAAGAAGCCGAAAACCACAGGCCAGATCTATCATCATGCAGACTCCAGAAGCTGTGAAAGGCGTGAAGATAGGAGACTTCAGTCATCAGGCTGTCAGTGTGGGTTTGTGCAAGGAAAGTCATATTCGTACAAATATTACAGTTGCTAAATTTGCCGATCACATACTGATAGGTCGGAAAGGAAGTTGTGAAAAGGACACGGAGAGATAGTTCAGTTTAGTTTATTTCAAGTGTACCGAGGTACAGTGAAAAGCTTTTGTTGCGCGCTATCCAGTCAGCGGAAAGACAATACATGATTGCAATTGAGCCATTCACAATGTACAGAAACATGATAAGGAAATAATGTTTTAGCGCAAGCAAGGTAAAGCCAGCAAAGTCCAATCAAGGATAGTCTGAGGGTCACCAAAGAGGTAGCTAGTAGTTCAGGACTGCCCTCCGGTTGTAGTAGGATGATTCAGTTGCCTGATAACAGCTGGGAAGAAACTGTCCCTGAATCTGGAGGTGAGCGTTTTCACACTTCTATACCTTTTGCCTGATGGGAGAGGGGAGAAGAGGGAGTGGCCAAGGTGTGGCTCGCCTTTGATTATGCTGCTGGCCTTGCATAGATAGACTGGCCCAACAAATAGACCACAATGTGAAAAAATGCAAAATGCTCCATTTTAGCAGGAAAAAAATAAGAAAAGAAAGATATTATCGAGATGCCAAGAGGGTGCAGAGCCATGGGAAGAGGCTTATGAATGACCTAATTCACAATTCACAAAAGCTAGTTGGCAGGTACAACAAGTAACTGGAAAAGCTAACATCATGTTACTGTTTATTG
Source organism: Leucoraja erinaceus (assembly GCF_028641065.1). Lineage (NCBI taxonomy): Eukaryota > Metazoa > Chordata > Chondrichthyes > Rajiformes > Rajidae > Leucoraja > Leucoraja erinaceus. Next base: position 13,427,330 of record NC_073379.1, on the reverse strand, counting down.
CCAGAAGAACTGAAAACAACAGGAAAGGTTTTGTGTAGGAAGGAACTGCTTCAGTTATGTAGGACACTGGTAAGACCACACCAGGACTCCTGTGTAGAGTACTGGTCTCTATAGTTTAGTTTAGTTTAGTTTAGCTTAGCTTAGTTTAGCTTAGTTGAGTTAAGTTAAGTTAAGCTTAATTTAGCTTAGAGGCACAGCATGAAAACAGGCCCTTCCGCCCACCGAGTCTGCGCCCATCAACAATACACTAGTCCTATCCTACACACACTAGGGGCAATTTACACAAGCCAATTAACCTACAAACCCGCACGTCTTTGAGATGTGGAAGGAAATCTGAGCACCCAGAGAAAATCCACGCGGTTACAGGGAGAAGGTACAAACTCATACAGACAGCACCCGTAGTCAGGATTGTACCCGGGTTTCCGATGCCGTAAGGCAGCAACTCTACCATTGCATCACCGTGCCGCCCTTATGTAAGAGGGAGTGTTAATGCATTAGAAGCGTTTCAGAGAAGCGTTGTGCGGGAAGGAACTGCAGATGCTGATTTACACAGACGATAGACACAAAATGCTGGAGTTACTCAGTGGGACAGGCAGCATCTCTGGAGCAAAGGAGTAGGTGACATTTTGAGAAGGGTCTCAATCCGAAAGGCCCCTTCTCCAGAAATGCTGCCTGATCCGTCAAATTACTCCAACATTCAAGTACAATAGGTAGACCAAAGGAAAAGACACAGCGTGCAGAAGGTACATCTCAGCATGTGTTTGTTGCGATGTCGTTGGTGGCTCGTCAGTCGGCAGGACCAGTAACTCGCTCGTAGGCTTGTTGGACGGCATAACCGGGAGGGAGCTGGAGACGTTGGACGCGAGGAGCAAGGGCCGGTAGGTTGGTGAACCGGGGTAATGCCTCCAGCACCTTCAAGGACGGCTGCAGGAGGCTCCCCCGGGACACAAACTGGCCGGGCGAGGAGAGGAGAGGTTCGTGGGGACTGCTCCAGTGCATCTAGCGCACGGGCCAACCGGACTTGAGACTTTGAATAATCGCGCCAAAACATGGCAGCGCCAGCACGTGTAATGGATGCACAAAGAATTTCTCTGTGTAGTTACTATGTAACAAATAAAGTGCCATTGAACCATTGAACCAAGCTGGTAGAAAATGAAGAAGATTTTTAACTTAGTTTGGCAGAAGAATCCTATTCTGTTTTTTAATATAATATTTTTATTAGAAGCAAACACATATTATGGTAAAAACATTTCATGTATATCAGTCGTACATTATTAATATTATCAATTGTGGGTTGATTCTGCTTCCTATTCTCCCACTAATTTCTTTTGAAATGTAGTCTTCACAAATTCCCAATAATTTAACCAAAGTTCCACCAATCCATTGAACTTCAGCCCGGGGTGACTCAACCCTTTTGGGGGAATCAGAGTAAATGGAGGAGATGGAGTCGAAAATAGACGATTAATCAAATTATCACTGCCTGACTATTGCGTGCACATGATGTATCCATTATTTTACTAAGGTGACCTCCCCTGATTAATAGTATTGCAAATTGATGAATCTTTCTCTAAGTAATAAACAGCTTGAATCAATACACTTTAAACCATTCAAGGTTGATCTTTCAGACAGCATTTCTGATAGCCCTCACATAGCGATCGATTGCGTTGGCTCTAAAACATCCTTGCTATAAGTTCATGGTGTACACCAGGAAACAGGAGTGAGATAAATATCTGTTGGCTGGTGTGGTGGGATTTTTTTATTCCAAGCATAACTCAAATAGCCCACAGCCAACAGGATGCCCCAGGAAGAATTTTGATTAGTTTATTTTGAAAGTGCACTCAATCTTCAGTGATGCTGATCGTAACACTTTCAGCAGGTCTTTTTTCACTGTCTCTCAACGGGATTAATCTGTCCTCATTTGTTGTGCAATAATTATAAAGCATCACGTTACCTTGACATTATGCAACAAGAAATAAAAGTCTGTTAAAGAGGCAACACTTAGTGCTGCAAAAGATAGACTCAAAATGCTGGAGCAACTCAGGCAGCATCTCTGGAGAGGAGTGGTTGACGTTTCGGGTCGAGACACTTCTTCAGACCGAGAGTCATAGAGTGATACGGTGTGGAAACAGGCCCCTCGGCCCAATGTCCACACCGGCTAACATGCCCCAGCTATACTAGTCCCACCTGCCTGAGCTTGGACGGTATCCCTCCAAACCTGTCCTATCCATGTATCTGTCTAACTGTTTCTTAAATGTTGGGATGGTCCCAGTCTCAACTACCTCCTCTGGCAGCTTGTTCCATACACCCACCACCCTTTGTGTGAAAAAGTTGCCCTTCAGATTCCTATCAAATCTTTTCCCCTCAATCTCATTGAATCTGGTCCTCGATTCGCCTACTCTGGGCAAGAGACTCTGTGCATCTACCCGATCTATTCCTCTCATGATTTTGTACACCTCTATAAGATCCCCCCTCATCCTCCTGCACTCCAAGGAATAGAGACCCAGCCTACTCAACCTCTCCCTATAGCTCACACCCTCTAGTCCTGGCAACATCCTCGTAAATGAGTCAGGGGAAAGGGGAACGAGAGATGTAGACGGTACTTAGGAGAAATGAATGGATGATATACATCAAGCAGCTGGAGAGCAGGAGGAATCACAAAGGGGAAGCAGTGAGAGAGAGAGAACTGCCCACGGTCACAGCAATCAGCTGCTGTTCCTCCGCAACCCAATGCTCTCCCACCATTCTCAAGGTCCAAGAGCCTTTGATCATACATTAGCAGAGATGTTGGGGAAGTCCAGAACAAGGGGTCACAGTTTAAGGATAAGGGGGAAATCGTCTAGGACCGAGATGAGAAAAACATTTTTCACACAGAGAGTGGTGAATCTCTGGAATTCTCTGCCACACAAGGTAGTTGAGGCCAATTCATTGGCTATATTTAAGAGGGAGTTAGATGTGGCCCTTGTGGCTAAAGGAATCCGGGGGTATGGAGAGAAGGCAGGTACAGGATACTAAGTTGGATGATCAGCCATGATCATATTGAATGGCAGTGCAGGCTCGAAGGGCCGAATGGCCTACTGCTGCACCTATTTTCTATGTTTCTATGTCTATGTTTCTAGTCACCAATTTTTCTTAACTCCTATGACTTACAAAGCAAAATCTTCAATTGCATTGTGCTAAGTAGTTCTGACTATAAAAGTCTCTGGTTTATATCTAGGGTAAATTCAGCTGAAAAAATCTGGCAATTCTACGCCTCAAGGTAGACACAAAAAGCTGGAGTAACTCAGCGGGACAGGCAGCATCTCTGGAGAGAAGGCATGGGTGACGTTTCTGGGCGAGACCCTTCTTCACTTCTTCATTTCTCAGCCTGAAAAGTCACCCATTCCTAACACCCAGATATTTCAATCAAGCCCCCTCTTCCAAGCTGCAGTAGATAGAAGACAACCTTGTCCAACCTCTCCGCATAAGACAGTCCATTCATTCCAATAAAACCAACACAGCTCTAAAGACAGACACAAAAAGCTGGAGTAATTTGATGGATAAGGCTGCATTTCTGGAGAAAGAGAATAGGTGGCTTTATGGATTGGGTCTGAATGTCACCTACTCCTTTGCCCCAAAGATGCTGCCTGTCCAGCATTTTGTGTCTATCTTCAGTTTTGGGGCGGTTGGGGGCGCTGCGAGTCAGCTGCCCAGCCAGCAGCGTGCCCGTGTTGCTTCTCCGCCTCCTCTCTCACGGCCTGGCAGCTTGGATTGGAGCAGCCTTTCCCAGAATCGGGCCCAGAGCTTCAGCAGCGGGAGCAGCATGTAATTTTCCATTGCAAAGCGGGAGAACCCTTGCCGGGGGTCACCAGAAAGGAGTGCTCTGATCGCTGGCCTGGTGACTTTGGCATCATGGGGCTGTGATCTGCGGAGCTTCTAGCCACGGGCGGGGCGTGGACTTACCATCGGGAACCTGGGATCCCGTGCCGGGGATTGCCGGAGAAGAGCTCCGACCGCCGGCCTGTGGCCTATAATATCCTGAAGCCGCGGTCTCCAGTAGGAAAGAGGCCAATTCGGGCACTTTAGGCTGCGGAGTGTGTTCGGACATCTCGACGTCGGAGTTTCGATCATCCCGACGAGAGGGCCTGTACATCGGGCCGTCTGTGGCGGCGACTACAGAGGGTTCATGGCCCCGACCATGGATGAACAAAGGAGGAGGACTGACTGAACTTAGATGCCTTCCACCACATTGAAGAATGCTGTGGTGGATGTTTGTGTTCAACTCTATTGTGTATTGTGTGTTCTTTTTTTCAATTGTGTGGCAAATTCATTTCACTGTGCCCCTGTCCCACTTAGGAAACCTGAACGGAAACCTCTGATGACCTTGTGCCCCACCCAAGGTTCCCGTGAGGTTCCCGGAGGTTTTGGTCACTCTCCCTAATGGTTGAAAGCGGTTTCCACTTAGTCAAGGCTTTTTCTATGCTCCTGTGATTATTTAAAAAAATTCAAAACCGGCCTCGACTAAAAATAGGTTGCCGTTTGGTCGAAGCCAGTGGAGTGGGGTCGCTATTTACTTACAGGCAGTCGAAGGCCATCTCCTTCGCTGACCCGCCATTTTTATTGGCTCATTGGAGTTTTCAGCAAAGATCCTTTAGATTCTTTGGTTTTCAGGACCTAGAAGATCAGCCGGAAGGTAAAATGACCGCTCTTTATTAAGCTTCTTAAAACTGTCTCCACTCCTTCTCCCCCTCCCCTTCTCTCCCCCATCTCTCTCCCCCTTCTCTCCCCCTTCTCTCCCCCTTCTCTCCCCTTCTCTCCTCTTCTCTCCTCTTCCTCCCCTTCTCTCCCCCTTCTCTCTCCTTCTCTCTCCCCATCTCTCCCCTTCTTCCCCCTTCTCTCCCCTTCTCTCCCTCCCTCCCGCGTTCTCAAAAGGACTTACCGTGCCGTTTACGCAGCCGTTTACCTTCCTCTTCATCGCGCAGACAGTGCTCTTCCGCTGTCCCTGGCCCCCACCTTCGCGATGTGTTTGTGTGTGTGTGTGTGTTGTGTGTGTGTGTGTGTGTGTGTGTGTGTGTGTGTGTGTGTGTGTGTGTGTGTGTGTGTGTGTGTGTGTGTGTGTGTGTGTGTGTGTGTGTGTGTGTGTGTGTGTGTGTGTGTGTGTGTGTGTGTGTGTGTGTGTGTGTGTGTGTGTGTGTGTGTGTGTGTGTGGTCGATCTTTGGTCAGTAGATGCAGCTCACATTTCGGTCGAGGCTTTCCAGGCGAGTGACCAAAACCCCTGGCGATTCACAGAAACCTTGGGTGGGGCGCAAGGTCACCAGAGGTTTCCGTTCAGGTTTTCTAAGTGGAACAGGGGCATTGGTTGGTGCATGTGACAAATACATTTGTATTGTATTGTTTAAAACACTGTCTGCAGTTCCTTCCTACACTCTATGCCTCACATTATGTATTTCCTTCAGATGAGGCAATCAAGCCTTATGCAGCAGACCATAAAAACGTAGCAATTAATTGGACCTTTTATCCTATTTTTACAGCTAAATTGGTGACTCAATAGACCTTTGTTAATATTGAAAGACAAAAGGACAGGTACAAAAAATATATGTAGGAAGGAACTGCAGATGCTGGTTTACACCAAAGATAGACACAAAATGCTGGAGCAAGATTTAAGATTCAAGATTCAAGAGAGTTTATTGTCATGTGTCCTAGATAGGACAATGAAATTCTTGCTTTGCTTCAGCACAACAGAATATAGTAGGCATAAATAAATACAGAACAGATCAGTGTGACCATATACTATTGAATATATATACACACACGCATAAATAATCAGATAAGGTGCAATGGGCTATTAATGTTCAGAGTTTTGTTTGAGTTGAGTTTAATAGCCTGATGGCTGTGGGGAAGTAGCTATTCCTGAACCTGAATGTTGCAGATTTCAGGCTCCTGTACCTTCTACCTGAAGGCAGCGGGGAGATGAGTGTGTGGCCAGGATGGTGTGGATCCTTGATGATACTTTCAGCCTTTTTGAGGCAGCGACTGCGATAGATCTGCTCAATGGTAGGGAGGACAGAGCCGATGATGGACTGGGCAGTGTTTACAACTTTCTGCAGTCTTTTCCGCTCCTGGGCGCTCAAGTTGCTGAACCAGGCCACGATGCAACCGGTCAGCATGTTCTCTACTGTGCACCTGTAGAAGTTTGAGAGAGTCCTCCTTGACATACCAACTCTCCGAAATCTTCGCAGGCTGATGTGCTTTCTTTATAATTGCATCAGTGTTCTCGGACCAGGAGAGATCTTCAGAGATGTGCGCGCCCAGGAATTTGAAGCTCTTGACCCTCTTCACCATCGTCCCGAAGGTAAACGGGACTGTGGGTCCCCATCCTACCCCTTCCAAAGTCCACAATCAATTCCTTGGTTTTGCTGGTGTTGAGGGCCGGGTATTGTGCTAGCACCATTTGGTCAAACGGTCGATCTCACTTCTGTACTCTGACTCATCTCCATCAATGATACGTCTCATGACAGTGGTGTCGTCAGTGAACTTGAACAACTCAGGGGACAGGCAGCATCTTTGGAGAGAAGCAATGGATGACATTTCTGATTGAGACCCTTGATATCCCCAAGAAAAAAATCATTAAGATTAAAACAATGCAGCATTTATTTTATTCCATGTTAAAATATTGGTTTAAGTAGGTAATGTACAAAATTCTTAGATAAACACAAAGTGCTGGAGTAACTCAATGAGTCAGGCAGCATCTCTGGAGGAAGTTAGTTACAAAGTGCTGAAGTAAATCAGCGAGTCAGGCAGCATCTCTGGCAGCATATTTGGAGGAACACACCTCTTATTGTGCTTGGGAAGCCTTCAACTCAGCAGTATGAACGTTGATTTCTCTCATTTCATGTAGCTCCTACATTCCCTCCTCCCTCCTTCCCTCCCACCCCCCCCCCCCCCCCCCCCCCCCCCCCCCCCTTCCCAACCCTAGTCATCCTACCAGCTCCACTGGTCACATCCTCGTATCCCTCTTGGTATCACAGGTTCCCCAGCCAACAATGGATCATTGTGGGCTCCATCCTTGCTGAGGTCCATCTGTTACCGGCCCTGATTTGTTCTGACCTTTTCTCACCTTGTTTATACCCCCACCCTGACTTTCAGTCTGAAGAAGGGTTCTGACACAAAACGTCACCTATTCCTTCTCTCCAGAGATGCTGCCTGATCCGCTGAGTTACCCTTGCATTTTGTGTCTATCATCAGTTTAAACCAGCATCTGCAGTTCCTTCCTACACAGTGAGGTGTACATGTTGGGCCAGAGTTTTCACCCTGGATGAAACACTCCTGGTCCACATAGATTTTCATCTCATTTTAGCTTTCATGTATCTTGCTGAAAGGGAAGGACAAAATGTGTAGGAAAGAACTGCAGTTTAAATGCTGGTTTAAATCGACGGTAGACACAAAATGCCGAAGTAACTCAGCGGGACAGGCAGCATCTCTGGAGAGAAGGAGTGGGTGACGTTTCGGGTCGAGACCCTTCTTCAGACTGATGGCAGGGGAGTGGGCGGGACAGAGATGGAGGAGACAGTAAGACTGGTGCGAGAACTGACAGGGGAGGGGATGGAGAGAGAGGGAATGTAAGGGCAATTTGAAGTTAGAGAAGTCAATGTTCATACCACTGGGGTATAAGCTGTCCAAGCAAAATATGACGTGCTGTTCGTCTAATTTGCGCTGGGCCTCACTCTGGCAATGGAGGAGGCCCAGAACAGAAAGGTCAGATTGGGAATGGGAGGGGGAGTTAAAGTGCAGAGCAACCGGGAGATCAGGGAGGTTAAGGCGGACTGAGCGGAGGAGTTCAGTAAAATGATAGCCGCGCATGCGCTTGGTCTCGCCGATGTACAGGAGTTGACACCTGGAACAGTGGATACAGTAGATGAGGTTGGAGGAGGTGCAGGTGAACCTCTGCCTCACCTGGAAAGACTGTCGGGGTCCTTGGGATTGAATCGAGGGGGGAGGTAAAGCGACAAGTGTGGCATCTCCTGCAGTTGCAGGGGATCTAGATAGCTAGATATCTACACAACACTTATTCCCACCCTGCTTCCTGTAAAGACTATCCTCTGCTCCCAATTCCTCCATCTACACCGCATCTGCACCCAGGATGAGGTATTCCATACCAGGGCAACGGGTGTTCCCTTCTTCCATTATAGATGTGGTTCTCATTAGGGTTTCCTCGATATCCCGCAGCTCCGCACTTACTCTCCCTCCCCCCATTCGTAACAAGGACACGGTCCCCCTTTTTCCTCACCTTCCACCCCATCAGCCGTTTAATGCAGCATATAATCCTCCAACATTTTCGCCACCTCCAACAGGATCCCATCTCCTCCCCTTTCTGCTTTCCACAGAGACCGGTCCCTCCGCAACTCCCTGGTCAACATGTCCCTTCCCACCCAAACCACTCCCTCCCAAGGTTCTTTCCTCTGCAACCAGAACACCTGTCCATTTACTCCTTCGACTCCACCCAAGGTCCCCTTCCAGGTGAGGCAGAGGTTCACTTGTACCTCCTCCAACCTCACCTACTGTATCCGCTGTTTCAGGTGTCATCTCCTATACATCAGCGAGACCAAGCGCAGGCTCGGCGATCATTTCGCTGAACACCTTCACTCAGTCAGTTTTAACCAACCTGATCTCCAGGTTGCTCAGCACTTCAACTCCCCCTCCCATTTCCACACTGACCTTTCTGTCCTGGGCCTCCTCCATTGTCCCAATTTGCACTGAGGCCCAGTGCAAATTGGAGGAACTGCACCTCATATTTCACTTGGGTAGCTTACACTCCAGCAGTATGAACATTGACTTCTCTAACTTAAAATAGCCCTTGCTTTCCCTCCCTCTCCATCTGCATCCCAGGAAGTGGCGCTAGAAATCGTGGATGCATTGGTGATCATTTTCCAATGTTCCATAGACTCAGGATCAGTTCCTGTGGATTGGAGGATAGCTAATGTTATCCCACTTTTTAAGAAAGGCGGAAGAGAGAAAACAGGGAATTATAGACCAGTTAGCCTGAGATCGGTGGTGGGGAAGATGCTGGAGTCAATTATAAAATATGAAATAGCGGCACATTTGGATAGCAGTAACAGGATCGGTCCGAGTCAGCATGGATTTACGAAGGGGAATTCATGCTTGACTAATCTTCTGGAATTTTTTGAAGATGTAACTAGGAAAATGGACAAGGGAGAGCCAGTGGATGTAGTGTACCTGGACTTTCAGAAAGCATTTGATAAGATCCCACATAGGAGATTAGTGGGCAAAATTAGGGCAAATGGTATTGGGGGTAGAGTGTTGACATGGATAGAGAAGTGGTTGGCAGACAGGAAATAAAGAGTAGGGATAAACTGGTCCATTTCAGAATGGCAGGCAGTGACTAGTGGGGTACCGCAAGGCTCGGTGACCGCAGCTATTTACAATATACATCAATGATTTAGATGAAGGCATTCAAAGTAACATTAGCAAATTTGCAGATGACACAAAGCTGGGTGGCAGTGTGAACTGTGAGGAGGATGCTGTGAGATTGCAGGGTGACTTGGACAGGTTGGGTGTGTGGGCAGATACATGGCAGATGCAGTTTAATGTAGATAAATGTGAGGTTATCCACTTTGGTAGCAAAAACAGGAAGGCAGATTATTATCTAAATGGTGTCAAGTTGGGAAAAGGGGAGTACAACGGATCTGGGGGTCGTTGTTCACCAGTCAATGAAAGTAAGCATGCAGGTACAGCAGGCAGTGAAGAAAGCAAATGACATGTTGGCCTTCATAACAAGACGAGTTGAGTATAATAGCAAAGAGGTCCTTCTGCAGATGTACAGGGCCCTAGTGAGACCACTCCTGGAGTATTTGGTCCCCTAATTTGAGACATTCTTGCTATTGAGGGAGTGCAGTATAGGTTTACAAGGATCATTCCCGCGATGGCGGGACTGACATACAGTGGCTTGCAAAAGTTTTCATACCCGTTGAACTTTTCCACATTTTGTCATGTTACAACCACAAACGTAAATGTATTTTATTGGGATTTTATGTGATAGACCAACACAAAGTGGTGCATAATTGTGAAGTGGAAGGAAAATGATACATGGTCTTCAAATTTTTTTACAAATAAAAAACTGAAAAGTGTGGCGTGCAAAAGTATTCATTTTGTGCGTTCTGCCATAGAAGGTTTGTAGGCTAATTGGCTTTGGTAAAAAAAAATGTAAATTGTCCCTAGTGTGTAGCATAGTGCTAGTGCACAGGGTGGTCGCAGGTTGTGGCGGACTGAGTGGGCCGAAGAGCCAGTTTCCACTCTGTAAAATACTCTAAAGTTCCTTGTATCCAAATTTAATCATGGTATTACAAATGCAGGTAGACTGGAGGTGGTGAAGAAACAGATTGCATTTAACACCAACAAACCAAAGACATGGATAGATTGCATTTCCACATTAATGTCAACTATATCCAGATTCCTCATTTTAAGTTCAATAAGAAAGTGAGAATCCAATAAGGAACATGATCATGAGAACAAAGCAACCCACTTGATATGCACCACAACCAATCCTGAAACACTTATTCCTACCATGATTGGTACCATGGTTGCCATATGGTTAAGATTTACAGTGTGTTTATTACTATCATGTGTACAGTGAAAAGGTTTGCTTAGCATGCTATTCAGTTAAATCAGGTAAGACTAAACATAATAAACAATCAAGCTAAACTCAAGAACAACAGAGATATCAGGGCTCGAAATTAGCGGTTGCCCGGGTGCCAATGGCCACCTAAAGTGCCGCCGGGCAACCTAAATGCCGAGTCATTTTAACCCGGCTTGGCACTGCAGATACTGGTTTATACCGGAGATAGATACAAAAAACTGGAGTAACTCAGCGGGTCAGGCAGCATCTCTGGGAAAAGGAAGGTGACGTTTCGTGTCGGCGACGGCTGTAGTGCGGGGCAAAGATACTAGGTGCGGAGTGACGGAGGGTCGGAGCGAATGACGGGCCCGCACAGCAGCAACGGCAGTGACAGCGGCTCCACCTCCTCCTCCTCCCGCACCCTGCCCGCCCTGATAGCAGCCGCTGCGTGCCACTCCGCCAACGGCGATAACCGCTTTCAAAACAAACCCTCCCGCAGGCCGAGGCCGGGAGGAGGGAGGGAGAGAGGAAGGAAGGAAGGGGGAGGCCCCCTTCCGCCGTCGAGGTGGGGCTGGGGGATCCGCCATTCGTCCTCCCCATCCTCCCCTTTCACTCTCTAAAAACTGCAGTCCCCCCCTCTTTCTCTTTCATCTCTTTACTCCTCCTCCTAATGCTGCCTCTCCTCTCTCTCTCTCTGCTTGTACACCCCATCTACTCTGCACTGATCCTGCACTGATCTCCCTATCCTCCTCACAATGATACTCCTGCCACCCCCCATCCATCCTGCACTGGACCCCCAATTCATCCTGTGCTGACCCCACTTCCCATCCACCCTGCACTGCTCCCCCTCATTTATCCTGTATTGATTATTGATTCCACCCATTCATCTTTCACTGATCCCCCCATTCATCCTGTACTGCCCCCCCCCTCCATTTATCCTGCACTGAACCCCCCATTCATCCTGTAGTCGACCCCCCATTCATCCTTTAGTGAGCCCCCCCATTCATCCTGCACAGACCCTCCGATCCACACTGTACTGACCCCCTCCCCCCATTCATCGAGTACAGAATCCGCCATCCATCCTGTACTTATCCCCCTATTCAACCCGAAACATTGCCTATTTCCTTTACTCCATAGATGCCTCCCTCTCACCCCTGAGTTTCTCCAACATTTTTGACTATCCCCATTCATCCTGTACTGATCCCTCATCCATCCATCCTACACAGATTCCCCCATCCATCCCGTACTGATCCCCCCATTCAACACCACTGACATCCCCCGCGCTCTCCCCTCACAATTTACCTACTCCAACCAACATGCACTAATTCCCCTGCCTCAATCCACCATTCTGCACCGATTGCCTCCTCACCCCCCCCCCCCCCCCCCCCACCCCACCATCTATCCCCACCATCTATCCACCCTCTGATCCCACCCCCCCCCCCCCCCCCCCCCCCCCCCCCCCCCCGCCTCCTGACCCTATTGCGCTGGAAATGTCTTCAGAGCGAACATTGACTATGTTTGATAACGGAATGTAATCAAATGTGTTTTAATTCCCAATGTTATTATTTGTTTTAGTCCATAAAGATGGATTAATTAAATTGTGAACACGTGAAACATTAAAACATTGTCACTGCTACCGTTCACACATTTGTACAGAATTAATTTTAACGGCAAATCAATGCTCTTAATGTGGAGTATCAGTACTGTAGTTATTTAATGAGCAACATTCACAACTATATGTTGGATTTATCCAGGTTTTACTTCTACAGTCGATCATATACATCACAAATTTGATCAGGAGATATTTCAGTTGAAATTTTAACGTTAATTCTGAAGTGGGAATGATGGAAACAGCATTTATCTATAATATTTTTTA